>NW_026652285.1:91634836-91649428 GCF_009828535.3 Hylobates moloch | reverse complement strand
ATTTTATTTCTCCTTCACTTATGAAGCTTAGTTTGGCTGGATATGAAATTCTGGATTGAAAATTCTTTTCTTTAAGAATGTTGAATATTGGCCCCCACTCTCTCCTGGCTTGTAGAGTTTCTGCCGAGAGATCAGCTGTTAGTCTGATGTTCTTTCCTTTGTAACCTGACCTTTCTCCCTGGCTGCCCTTAACATTTTTTCCTTCATTTCAACTTTGGTGAATCTGACAATTATGGGTCTTGGAGTTGCTCTTCTCGAGGAGTATCTTTGTGGTGTTCTCTGTATTTCCTAAATTTGAACGTTGGCCTGCCTTGCTAGATTGGGGAAGTTCTCCTGGATAATATTCTGCAGAGTGTTTTCCAACTTGGTTCCATTCTCCCTGTCACTTTCAGGTACACCAGTCAGATGTAGATTTGGTCTTTTCACATAGTCCCATATTTCTTAGAGGCTTTGTTCATTTTTTATTCTTTTTTCTCTAAACTTCTCTTCTCACTTCATTTCATTCATTTCATCTTCCATCACTGATAACTTTTCTTCCAGTTGATCAAATCGGCTACTGAGGCTTCTGCATTCATCACATAGTTCTCGTGCCTTGGTTTTCAGCTCCATCAGGTCCTTTAAGGACTTCTCTGTATTGGTTATTCTAGCTAGCCATTCGTCTAATTTTTTTTTCAAGGTTTTGAAGTTATTTGCTATGGGTTCGAACTTCCTCCTTTAGCTCGGAGTAGTTTGATCATCTGAAGCCTTCTTCTCTGAACTCGTCAAAGTCATTCTCCATCTAGCTTTGTTCCATTGCTGGTGAGGAGCTGCGTTCCTTTGCAGGAGGAGAGGCACTCTGATTTTTAGAGTTTCCAGTTTTTCTGCTCTGTTTATCCCCCATCTTTGTGGTTTTATCTACCTTTGGTCTTTGATGATGGTGATGTACAGATGGGGTTTTGGTGTGGATGTCCTTTCTGTTTGTTAGTTTTCCTTCTAACAGTCAGGACCCTCAGCTGCAGGTCTGTTGGAATTTGCCGGAGGTCCACTCCAGACCCTGTTTGCCTGTGTATCAGCAGCGGAGGCTGCAGAACAGCGGATATTGGTGAGCAGCAAATGTTGCTGCCTGATCGTTCCTCTGGAAGTTTTGTCTCAGAGGAGTACCTGGCCGTGTGAGGTGTCAGTCTGCCCCTACTTGGGGGTGCCTCCCATTTAGGCTACTCAGGGGTCAGGGACCCACTTAAGGAGGCAGTCTGTCGTTTTGTTCTCAGATCTACAGCTGCATGCTGGGAGAACCATTACTCTCTTTAAAGCTGTCAGACAGGGACATTTAAGTGTGCAGAGGATTCTGCTACCTTTTGTTTGGCAATGCCCTGCCCCCAGAGGTGGAGTCTAGAGAGGCAGGCAGGCCTCCTTGAGCTGCGGTGGGCTCCACCCAGTTCGAGCTTCCCAGCTGCTTTGTTCACCTACTCAAGCCTCGGCAATGGCGGGCGCCTCTCCCCCAGCCTTGCTGCCACCTTGCAGTTTGATCTCAGACTGCTGTGCTAGCAATGAGTGAGGCTCCGTGGGTGTAGGACCCTCCGAGCCAGGCATGGGATATAATCTCCTGGTGTGCTGTTTGCTGAGACCATTGGAAAAGCACAGTATTAGGGTGAGAGTGACCCAATTTTCCAGGTGCCATCTGTCACCCCTTTCTTTGACTAGGAAAGGGAATTCCCTGACCCCTTGTGCTTCCTGGGTGAGGCGATGCCTCACCCTGCTTCGGCTCATGCTCGGTGCGCTGCACCCACTGTCCTGCACCCACTTTCTGACACTCCCCAGTGAGATGACCCTGGTACCTCAGTTGGAAATGCAGAAATCACCCATCTTCTGCATCATTCATGCTGGGAGCTGTAGACTGGAGCTGTTCCTATTTAGCCACCTTGGCTTCACCAGCTATGCTTTTAAATCACAAAAGTTTTATGGTTTTAGCTTTTTTTTTTTTTTTTGAGACAGAGTCTCACTCTGTTGCCCAGGCTGGAGTGCAGTGGTGCAGTCTTGGCTCACTGCAAGCTTCGCCTCCTGGGTTCAGGCCACTCTCCTGCCTCAGCCTCCCGAATAGCTGGGATTACAGGTGCGTGCCACCACACCCAGCTAATTTTTTGTATTTTTAGTAGAGATGAGATTTCACCATGTTAGCCAGGATGGTCTTGGTCTCCTGACCTTGTGATCTGCCCTCCTCAGCCTCCCAAAGTGCTGGGATTACAGGCCTGAGCCACCATGACCGGCCTGGTTTTAGCTTTTAATATTTAGGTCTATAATTCACCTCAAATGAATTTTAGGTAAGGGTTGAAGTTCAATTCTTTTTTTTTTTTTTCATATGAACACTATTTGTGGAAAAAACTTTTTTTGTTTGTTACATTGAATTGCTCCAGTGCCCTTGTTAAAAAAACAAACAAACAGATGACCCTTTAAGTGTGAGTCTATTTCTGAACTCTCTATTGTATTGATCTATTTGTCAATTACAGTGCCAGTGTCATAGGGTCTTGATAATTTAGGTCTTCTAAAATTTTTCTCAGCAACATTTTGTAATTTTCAGTGTAGAAGTGTTGCTTATATATTGACAATTTTTTCTAAGTATTTTACACATTGATGTTACTATAAAGGGAATTGCTTTGAATTTCATTTCTTTGTTGTTTGCATAATTGTGTATATAACAATACAATTGATTTTTTAAATGAAGTATACATGTACAGAAACTGCAAAAATTATAAGCGTATATAGCTCTATAAATTTTCACAACATATAAACTACTTTTAGAAATAGATTTCATTTTTTAGGGCAGTCTTATGTTCACAGCAAAATTGAGCAGAAGGTACAGAGACTTCCTATATACCCCTTGGCCTCACGCATGCATAGCTTCTTCCATTATCAACATTTCCAAACATAGTGATACATTCATGGCAATTCGTGAATCTATATTGACAATTATTATCACACAGAGTTCATAGTTTATATTAGGTTCATTCTTGGTGTTGTACATTTTATGTGTTTAGACAAATGTATAATGGCATGTATTTACCATTATAGTATCATACAGAGTATTTTCACTGCCCTATAAATTCTCTACATTTCACCTATTCATCCCTGTCACCCCTAGACCCTGACAACCACTGATCTTTATGCTGTCACCATAGCTTTGTCTTTTCCAGAATGTCAGTTGGAATAATACAGTATGTAGCCTTTTCAGATTGCCTTCTTTCACTTAATTATATGCATTTAAGATTCCTCCATGTCTTTTCATGGCTTGATAGTTCTGGTTTTTTTTTCCACATTGAGTGATATTTCAATGTTTAGAAGTACCAGTTTATTTATTCCTTCACCTACTGAAGGACATCTTGATTACTTCTAAGTTTGGGCAATTGTGAATAAAGCTGCTATAAATATCTATGTATTGGTTTCTGTGCCAGCATAAGGTTTCAACTTCTTTGAGTAAATACCAAGGAATATAATTGCTGTATAGTGTAATAATAGTATGTTTAGCTTTGCAACAAACCACCAAATTATCCTCCAAAATGGCTGTACCATTTTATTCCCATCAGAAGTGAATGAGAGCTCCTATTACTCCACACCATTGCCAACATTTGGTGGTGTTTATGCTCTGGATTTTGGCCATTCTAATAGATGTGCAGTGGATACAGTTAATTTTTTAAACAAAATCTTGTATTCTGCAACTTTGGTAAATGTACTTATTATCTCTTGTGTAGCTTTTTAGATTTTCTGGGTTTTTTTGTAAAGAATTATGTCGTTTTCATATAGATAGTTTTGCTTCTTCCTTTCTGATTTGTATGCCATGGACATCTTTTTTCTTATTATTGCAAATGGTTAGGATTTTCAGTATGATGTTGAGTAGAAGTGGTGAAAGTGGGAATCCTTGCCTTGCTCCTGATCTTAGGGTAAAAGAGTTCAATATGATACCACAAAGGATGATGTTATCCGTAAGTTTTACAGATTCCCCTTATAGATTTGAAAAAGTTTCCTTGTATCCCTCATTTGCTGAGAAGTCTTATCATTATTTGATGCTGGGTTTTTGTGTAAATGTTTTTTCTGCATCTATTGAGATGATTGTATTGTTTTAATTGTGTTAATATGATGAATTACATGCATTTTTTGTTGAAGTGAAATTTGCATCCTATAAAATTAACCATTTTAAAATGACAATTCAGAGAATATAAAACCAAACTGCATTCATGGGATAAGCTCTTTATGGTCATAATGATATGGGAGCAGGGCAGGGAAGTGCTGGGTAGAGATGGGTGAGGTCCTTGGTGAAGGCTCCACCTCAGGCCTATGCCCACAGACCTAAATAAGGACAAGCATATCTGTTTTCATGCCCAAAAAGTTGACTTTTGGTCTACCACGCCCCTCATCCTGTGCCCATAAAATCCTGGAACCACAGTGGACCACACACAAGTGGCCGTCGAGAGGAGCAGAACACACCGACAAACACTAGCAGACACTGGCAGGCCATCAATGGCAGAATGACATGAACTCTGCGGGGAATTCGTCTGGGGGCAGTCAGAGGAGAGTCCAGCTGCTGGGTGGCCCCTCTCCAGGGGAAGATCAGCTTCCCACTCCATCTCCCTTCTGGCTCCCCATCCATCTTACTGGGAGCTACCTCCACCACTCAGTAAAATGTTGCACTCATCCTCTAAGCCTACGTGTGATCCCATTTTTCCGGTACACTAGGGCAAGAACCCGGAATACAGAAATCCCTCTGTCCTTGGAATAAGGCAGAGATTCTAACTGAGCTGATTAGCACAAGCCACCTACAGATGGCAAAACTGAAAAACGGTGCTGCAACACATGCCCACTGGGGCTTCAGAAGCTGTAAACACTCAACCCTACAGGCTGCTGTGGCATCGGAGCCGAAAAACTCTCCCCCAACCTGCATGTTCCACACAGGGATCTGAGCAGCAGGGCATGGAAGAAGTGAGCCACACCCCTGTCCTGCTCTGCCAGCGGGATAAGGGAACATCTCCCATTTCAATAAGTTATCTTTTAAGGCCAGGCACAGTGGCTCACGCCTGCAATCCCAGCACTTTGGGAGGCCTAGATGGGTGGTTCACCTGACGTTAAGAGTTCAAGACCAGCCTGGCCAACATGGTGAAACCCCATGTCTACTAAAAATACAAAAATTGTCCAGGTGTGGTGGTGCATGTCTGCAATCTCAGCTACTTTGGAGGCTGAAGCAGGAGACTGGCTTGAACCCAGGAGGTGGTGGCTGCAGTGAGCCGAGTTGGGACCAATGCACTCCAGCCTGGGCGAGAGTTCAAGGATCTCTCTCAAAAATAAATAGATAAATGAATAAATAAGTTATCTTTTAAGATACTGTATTTGATTTGCTAATACTTGGTTTGTTTTTATTAAACTTTAAGTTTTAGGGTACATGTGCACAACGTGCAGGTTTGTTACATATGTATACATGTGCCATGTTGGTGTGCTTCACCCATTAACTCTTCATTTAACATTAGGCATATCTTCTAATGCTATCCCTCCCCGCCACCCCCACCCCACAACAGGCCCTGGTATGTGATGTTCCCCTTCCTGTGTCCAAGTGTTCTCACTGTTCAATTCCCATCTATGAGTGAGAACATGCAGTATTTGGTTTTTTGTCCTTGCAATAGTTTGCTGAGAGTGATGGTTTCCAGCTTCATCCATGTCCCTACAAAGGACATGAACTCATCATTTTTTATGGCTGCATAGTATCCCATGGTGTATACGTGCCACATTTTCTTAATCCAGTCTATCCTTGTTGGACATTTGGGTTGGTTCCAAGTCTTTGCTATTGTGAATAGTGCCACAATAAATATACGTGTGCATGTGTCTTTATAGCAGCATGTTTTATAATCCTTTGCATATATACCCAGTAATGGGATGGCTGGGTCAAATGGTATTTCTAGTTCTAGATCCCTGAGGAATTGCCACACTGACTTCCACAATGGTTGAACTAGTTTACAGTCCCACCAATAGTGTAAAAGTGTTCCTATTTCTCCACATCCTCTCCAGCACCTGTTGTTTCCTGACTTTTTAATGATTGCCATTCTAACTGGTGTGAGATGGTATCTCATTGTGGTTTTGATTTGCATTTCTCTGATGGCCAGTGATGATGAGCATTTTTTCATGTGTCTGTTGGCTGCATAAATGTCTTCTTTTGAGAAGTGTCTGTTCATATCCTTCACCCACTTGTTGATGGAGTTGTTTGTTTTTTTCTTGTAAATTTGTTTGAGTTCTTTGTAGATTCTGGATATTAGCCCTTTGTCAGATGAGTAGATTGCAAAAATTTTTTCCCATCCTGTAGGTTGCCTGTTCACTCTGATGGTAGTTTCTTTTGCTGTGCAGAAGCTCTTTAGTTTCATTAGATCCCATTTGTCAATTTTGGCTTTTGTTGCCATTGCTTCTGGTGTTTTAGATATGAAGTCCTTGCCCGTGCCTATGTCCTGAATGGTATTGCCTAGGTTTTCTTGTAGGATTTTTATGGATTTAGGTCTAACACTTAAGTCTTTAATCCATCTTGAATTAATTGTTGTATAAGGTGTAAGGAAGAGATCCAGTTTCAGCTTTCTACATATGGCTAGCCAGTTTTCCCAGCATCATTTATTCAATAGGGAATCCTTTCCCCATTTCTTGTTTTTGTCAGGTTTGTCAAAGATCAGATAGTTGTAGATAAGCGGCATTATTTCTGAGGGCTCTGTTCTGTTCCCTTGGTCTATATCTCACTTTGTTAAAGATTTTCATGTAAATGTTCATGAAACAAATTTGTCTATAATTTTCTTTTTTAATAATGCCTTTGAGAATTTTAGTATAAGATGTATGTTGGTCTCATAAAATGTATTGGGATATATTTCTTCTTCTTCTATCCTTTCAAATATTTTATATAATGTTGTTATTTCTTTCTTAAATATTTGGTTGAATTCACCAAGGGAACATTTCTGAGGCAAGGGTTTCTTTGTGGCAAGGTCTCTGATAACAGATTTATTCTTGAAAATTGGCCATTTATATTTCTGTTTTATCTCTGTCAATTTGGGTCACTTGTATTATTTCAAGAATTTGTCCATATATTTGAAATTGTCAAATTTGTTGGTATTAAGTGGTTTATAATATTCTGTTATTTTGTTAAATATCTTTATTAAATATTTTTAAAATGCAAATTTTTTATATTTAATCTGTGATGATAGTCTTCTTCATTCTTCATATTTGTGATTTGTACTCTTGCTCTTTTTTGATTTGGGATTTTTTTTTTTTTACTCAATCTAGCTGAAAGTGAATCAATTTTATTAATCTTTTAAAATAACCAACTTTTGGCTTTGTTAATTTTCTTTATTTTTGCATTTCATTTTCTTCTACTTTTTAACATTTCCTTTCTTCTTTTTACATTGAATTTATATTGCTGTTTGTTTCCTGGCTTTTTAAGGTGGTACTTTAGGTCATTAATTCTAGACATTGGTACCTTTTTAATGTGTTTAAAACTATAAATTCCCCTCTAAGCATTGCTTTAGCTGCATCCTACAAATTTTGATATGTAGTCTTCTTTTTATTCAGAACAAAATGTTTTCTAATTTCCTTTTTGACTTCTTTTGTGATCCATGGCTTATTTACTACTGTATTACATAGTTCCCATTTTTCTTCTAGATATCTTGATTGTTATTAATTTATAAAGTAATTCCATTGCATTTAGAGAATATTCTCTGTATTATTTAATTCTTTTAAATGTATTAAAGCTGTTTTTGGCCAAGCACGTGTTTTATCTTGTGCAATGCGAAAGAATATGACAACTGTGTATTCTACAACTGTTGGATATAGTGTTCTATAAATATCAAATAGGTCAAGAAAAATGATACTGTTCTTCAGACCACCTATACCTTTACTGGTGAAATTTTGACTAGTTGTTCTAGCATTAGTGACAGAAGGGTGTTACAATTTCCGGCTATGATTGAAATTTGTTTATTTCTTTCTTGATTTCTATTCACTTTTGCTTCATGTAATATAAAGATCTGTTACAGGGCAAACAGACATTTGTGACTGTTATGTCTTGCTGATGAACTGATCTTTTTGTCATTATTAAATATTCCTATTTATCTCTGGAAATACTTTTTTCCTGAAGTTTATTGTATCTGATATTCATGAAAACATACTCGTTTTCTGATGCTTATTGTTTGCATGGTGTAACTTTTTAATCCATTTACTTCCAAGCTATCTGTGTATTTATATTTATCGTATAGCTCTCATAGGTAACATATAATTGGGTCTTACTATTTTAGCCATTTTGGTAATCTCTGTCTTTTAATGGACGTGATTGTTCCATTGACATTTAAGATTGATAATGTTAGATTTAAATCTGTCACTTTTTTTCTTTGTTTTTGTTTGTCCTTTCTGATTTTGATTCTCTGTCTCCTTTCCTGATCTTTTTTGAATTATTTGAGAGTTTATAGAACTTCACTTTAATTTATCTATTGTGTTTTCAGCTATACTTCTTTGCATTATTATTATTCTAGTGGTAGCTCTAGGGATTAAAATATTTATTCTAAACTTTTCACAGTCTACTTAGTGCTAATGTTGTACCACTTTACATAAAATATAGAAAACCCGAAATTTTAAAGATCTATCTTTATTATTTCCCCTTCCATCCTTTGTACTGCAGTTGTCACATATATTAAACAACATATATTACAATCTCCACTTGGCAGCATTATGAATTTTGCTTTAAACAGTCATATATTTTTAAGAAGTTAAAAGAAAAATAGCCTTTTATATTTACACAGAAGTTTACCATGCGTAATGCTTTTTATTCATGTCTGAAGTTCTTGCATTATCTGTGGTATCATTTCCCTTTAGCCTGAAGATCATCTCTTGCTATTTAATTTAGTACAGGTCTGCTGGTGACATAACCTTTTAGTTTTAGTATCTTAATATAGTTTTACTTCTGCCTTCATTTTTGAAGGATATTTTTGTATAATATGAAATACCAGACTCATAGTTGTTTTTTTTTTTTCTTTCATCACCTTAAAGATGCTGTCTGGCTATCTTCTGGTTTTTGCAGTATCTGATAAAAAGTCAGTGTCAATTCACATAACTATTATTCTGTATGCTGTTTTGAGTTCTTTTCTTTTTTTTTCCTCTTTTACAATTTAAAAAATTTTACATTTTGTGGGTACACAGTAGGTGTTTATATTTATGGGGTACATGAGATGTTTGATACAGTCATGCACTGTGTACTAATCACATCATGGAGAATGAGGTATTCATCTCCACAAGCACTTATCCATTGAGTCACAAACAAATCAATTATGTTCTTTGAGTTATTTTACAATGTACAATCAAGTTATTATTGACTATAGTTACCCAGCTGCTTTCTGTATTTTCTTGTTATCATTTTTTTAAATTTGACTATAGTGTGCCTGAGCATGAATTTTTTCATACTTATCCTGCTTGCAGATTCTTGAATCTGTCAGTTCATGTCTTTCACCAAGTTGGGGAAATTTCAGGTCATTATTTCCCCAAATATTTTTTTCTGCATCAGTCTTTTTCTTCTCCATCTTCTATTTTGATTACATGTATTTAGACATTTTAATATTGTCCATTATTTTCAATAATTTTTCTGGTCTTCAAATTGATAATTTATTTTGATTTAGCTGCATGTTTACTGACTTGTTCTTTTGCTGTCCTCATTCTGCTTTTAAGTCCATTCAGTGTTTTTAAAAAATGTTTTGCATTGTTGTTTCTGATTCTAAAAAATTTATTTGGTTCCTTATAATTTCCATTCTTCTATTGAGAATTCTTATATTGTTTCCATTACAAGCATATTATATTTTACTTCACTGAGCATAGTAATAATAATTACTTTAAAGTCATTGCTTGCTAATTTCAATATTTGGGTTATCTCAGGGTTGACCTTTATTGATTATCATTCTCTTGAGAATGGGTAACATTTTCCTGGTTCTTTGAATAACAAGTAATTTTGTGTGTCTTCTGAACATGGTGAATATTATATTATGGAGACTTGGGATTTTGTTATCCCACTCCTCTGTAGAGTGTTGATATTTTTTTAAGCAAAAAACTAAGTGATCTCAAATCACAAAGTCTCTTACATAGCAGTTCAAATCATAGCTCAACACTCCTCCACCACCCTGAAGTGAGTTGTTCCCATCTGCCTTACATATGTGTGGTTTAAGGGTCAGTAGAGATTTTGTTAATTTTTAGGCACAGAATTTGAGACTTCTTTCCAGGCTACCCCTTTCACTTTTCTGTGCCTGTAGTTGGCCTCAAATCAACCTTGTGCTTCTTTAGTCCAGAAACGCTATAGATTATTGGAGTTTCAGATTATTGTGTGATACCAAAACTGGAAACTGTCTTCCCACTAAAAGACAAAAGAAAAAAGAAAACAATTATCCCTTGCCTGTTTCTTTTCTTACATTTTGACTCATCTCCAGGATCTCCCTATTTTTTCACTTGTCAGAAGTTTTTTGTTGTTGTTGCTATTTGTTTCTCATAATAAAGCATTATGACTTTGGTGCAAGACCTAACTGGGAAATTTAAAAAAAAGCCTGAGAGTCATAAAAAAAATTTGAAAGAGAAGAACAATGAGAAGAGATTTTCCCAAGCAAACTTCAAGACATAATTCTATGATAAATAAATAATGTAGTACTCACAGCCAGGCTCGGTGACTCTCCCCTGTAATCCCAACACTTTGGGAGGCAAAAGCATGTGAATCACTTGAGCCTAGGAGTTTGAGACCAGCCTTCGCACCATGGTGAAACCTTGTCTCTATAAAAAATACAAAAATTAGGCAGTCTTACAACCCGGTCTGAAAATAATTAAACAGGTGAATTGTTTAAAAATGTAGTATTCACAATAAAATAGTAAATCAAAATGAGATATCAAGAAAGTGATGACAGCATATTGAAGATGTAGTACATTATAAAAATGACATTTTTAGTCAGGGTCAAAATTGATGAGTTATTCATTAAAGAGTTCTTGTAAAAGTTTTTCATGTGGAAAAAAGTTTGAGTTCTATTTTACATTATATTCAAAAAATAAGTTTCATGTCCCAGACAGAGCAATTAGTCAAAAGAAGGAAACTAAGAGCATCCAAGTTGGAAAGGAAGAAGTCAAATTGTCCCTATTTGCAGATGACATTGTCTTATATGAAGAAAAACTTAAAAGTTTTGGCAAAAAACTCTTACAACTAAAATTAAAAGTTAGCAAAGTTGCAGGATACAAAATCAACATACAAAAAGCAAATAGCATTTCTATACACCAAAAACTAACTAGTGGAAAAAGAAATCAAGAAAGTAATCCTATTTACAATAGCTATGAATACAAACAACAACAACAAAAACCTAGGGACAAATTTAACTAATAAGATGAACGATCTCTACAAGGAAAACTATGAAACACTGCTGAAAGAAATGGAAGAGGACATAAAAAATAGAAAAATATCCCATGTTCATAGACTAGAAGAATTAAAATTGTAAAAATGGTCATGCCACCAAATGTAATCTACATAGTCAGTGCAAAACATGTCAACATACCAATTACATTCTTCACAGAAATAGAAAAAACAATTCTGAAATTTGTACAGAACCACAAGAGACTCCAAAAAGCCAAAATCATCCTGAACAAAAATAACAAAGCTGGAGGCATCACATTGCCAATTTCAAAATACACTACAAAGCTATAATAATCAAGAGCTCATGGTACTGGCATAAAAATAGATATATAGGCCAATGGAACAGAACATAGAGCCCAGAATTAAACACACAGATTTACAGCTAATTGCTTGTCAGCAAAGGCATGAAGAACATTCCCTGGGTAAACAATAGTGTCTTCAATAACTCCTGACAGGAAAACTCGAAATCTATATGCAGAAAAATGAAACTAGGCTTTTGTCTCCCATCCTATGCAAAAATCAACTAACAATGGATTAAAGACTTGCTATGGTTTGGATATAGTTTGTTTGTCCCCACAAAAACTCATGTTGAAATTCGATCATCAGTGCAGTAGCATTGAGGGTCCCAGCAAGAGGTATTTGGGTTGTGGGACTGAATTCCTCCTAAATAACTTGATGCTATTCTCACGGCAAAGAGTTCACAAGACTGGATTAATTCTCATCAGAATGGATTTGTTCCTATGAGAGTGGGTTGTTATAATGCCAGGACATCTCTCAGGTTTTCCCCTCCTCCTATAGGCCCACTTTCCCTTTGATGCTCTCTCAGCTGTGTCGTGATGCAGCATGGTAACTCTCACCAGAAGCCAGAGCCATGCCCTTGAACTTATGAGCCTTAGAACCATGACCTAAATAAACCTATTGTTTAAAAAAATTACTCAGTCTCAGTCATTCTTGTATAGCAACACAAAATGGACTACGACAAGGCTTAAATGTGAGACCTAAAACTATGAAACTTCCAAAAGAAAACAAAGGAGCATTCCTCCAGGACATTAGTCTGTACTAAGACTTTATGGAGAAGACCTCAAAAGCACAGGCAGCAAAAGTAAAAATAGATAAATTGGATTATATATCTTCTGCACAACAAAGGAAACAATGAACAGAGTGAAGAAATAGCTCGAATGATGGGAAAAATATTTGCAAACGATTCTTCCAATAAGGGATTAATATCTAGAATAGACAAAGAACTAAAACAACTCAATAGCAACAAACAAATAAACAGACAAAAAACTCCTACATAACTCAATTTGAAAATGAGCAAAGGAACTGAATAGACAACTTTTAAAAGAACATATACAAATAGCTAACAGGTACTTGAAAAAATGGTCAAGATCACTAATCATCAGAGAAATACAAATCAAAACCACTATGGAGTAACATCTTATCTCAGTTAGAATGGCAGAGAAAGGGGAACTCTTATATTGTTGGTGGGAATATAAATTTATGCAGTCATTATGAAAAATAGTATGAAGGTTTCTCAGAAAACCAAAGATAGGATTACCATATGATATCTCACTCTCACTACTAGGAATATTGCCAAAAACAAAAGGAAATTGGTATATTGAATAGATACCTGCCCTCCTATGTTTATCACAGCACTATTCAGAATAATCAAGATATATAATCAACCTAAGTGTTTATCAACAGATAAATGGATAAGAAAATGTGGTCTATATACATAATGGAATACTATTCAGCCAGAAAAAAGAACATAATTCTGTCATGTCACTCACAGCAACATGGAAGAGCTTGGAAGACATTATGTTACGTGAAATAAGTCAGGCACAAAAAGAGAAATATCTCATATATTTCTCATATATAGAAGCTAAAAAATTAGTCTCACAGAAGTAGAGAGTAGAATAGCAGTTACCACAGCTTCATAGTTTGGGGTCTCATATTTAATTCTTGTCTTAGTCTATCTGAAGTTGGGCGGGGGTGTGAATAGTCAGAGATTGGTTAACAGATGCAAAATTAGAGCTAAATAGAAGGAAAAAGTTCTAGTGTTCTATAATGCTATAGGGTGCCATTAATTAACAGCAATTAGTTGTGTATTTTCAAATATCTAGAAGAGTGGATTTTGAATGTCCCCAACACACACCAAAAAATAAATAAATATTTGAGGTAATACACATGCTAATTACTCTGATTTAATCATTACACACTGCATACACATATCAAAGTATCACATTGTACAGTGTAAGTATGTACATTTATTATGTCAATTAACATTTTTTAAAAACTCTTTCCAAAATAATTTAAAACATAAGTTTCACATGTATAAAGAGCAAAATATGGGCATAAAATCATAAACTGAATAATGGTAGAATAAGGTAGAAGGCAATTCATAAAAATAAACCTAGTTTGCCAAAGCCTTCTTATAGACAAAATACCCAGTAGAAACAGAGAAAAACACAAACTGACCGATATGTGTGTGTGTGTGTGTGTGTGTGTGTGTGTGTGAGAGAGAGAGAGTTGCACACACATTTGTGTTGATTAACAATAGGGATACATTCTGAGAAATGCATCATTAGGAGAGATTTTATCATTGTATGAATCTCAAAGAGTGTACTTACACAAACTTAGTGTGGCCTACTACACCTCTAAGCTATATGATATAGCCAATTGTTCCTAGGCCACAAACCTATATAGCATGTTATTGTATTGAATACTGTAGGCAATTGTAACACACTGGTAAGTATCTGTGTATCTAAACATACCTTACATATGGAAAGTGCAGTAAAAATATAATATAAAAGATAAAAATTGGTACACTTGTATAGGCACTTATCATAAATGGAGCTTGCAGAACTGGAAGTTGCTCTGGGTGAGTCAATGAGGGAGTGGAGAGTGAATGTGAATATGTAGAACATTACTGTACACTACCATAGACTTTATAAACACTATACACTTAAGCTACACAATTTATTTTTATATTTGAATTTCTTCAATAATAAATTCACTTAGTTTACTGTAACTTTCTTACTTCACAAACTTTTAAACTTTCTGAACTTTCCAACTCTTTTTATAGTAACGTAAAAGAGGTAGCTTAAAACACAAACACATTGTACAGCTGTACAAAAATACTTTTCCTTATATCCTTATTTTATACACTTTTTTCTATTTTTAATGCT
>NW_026652285.1:91406024-91634736 GCF_009828535.3 Hylobates moloch | reverse complement strand
TTATTATACTGTAGGTTTTAGGGTACATGTGCACAATGTGCAGGTTTGTTACATATGTATCCATGTGCCATGTTGATTTCCTGCACCCATTAGCTCGTCATTTAGCATTAGGTATATCTCCTAATGCTGTCCCCGCCCCCCCCACCCCCCACCCCACAACAGTACCCGGAATGTGATGTTCCCCTTCCTGTGTCCATGAGTTCTCATTGTTCAATTCCCACCTATGAGTGAGAACATGCGGTGTTTGGTTTTTTGTCCTTGCGATAGTTTACTGAGAATGATGTTTTCCAGTTTCATCCATGTCCCTACAAAGGACACGAACTCATCATTTTTTATGGCTGCATAGTATTCCATGCTGTATATGTGCCACATTTTCTTAATCCAGTCTATTGTTGTTGGACATTTGGGTTGGTTCCAAGTCTTTGCTATTGTGAATAGTGCCACAATAAACATACGTGTGCATGTGTCTTTATAGCAGCATGATTTATACTCCTTTGGGTATATACCCAGTAATGGGATGGCTGGGTCAAATGGTATTTCTAGTTCTAGATCCCTGAGGAATCGCCACACTGACTTCCACAATGGTTGAACTAGTTTACAGTCCCACCAACAGTGTAAAAGTGTTCCTATTTCTCCACATCCTCTCCAGCACCTGTTGTTTCCTGATTTTTTTAATGATGGCCATTCTAACTGGTGTGAGATGGTATCTCACTGTGGTTTTGATTTGCATTTCTCTGATGGCCAGTGATGATGAGCATTTCTTCATGTGTTTTCTGGCTGCATAAATGTCTTCTTTTGAGAAGTGTCTGTTCATGTCCTTTGCCCACTTTCTGATGGGGTTGTTTGTTTTTTTCTTGTAAATTTGTTTGAGTTCATTGTAGATTCTGGATATTAGCCCTTTGTCAGATGAGTAGGTTGCAAAAATTTTCTCCCATTCTGTAGGTTGCCTGTTCACTCTGATGGTAGTTTCTTTTGCTGTGCAGAAGCTGTTTAGTTTAATGAGATCCCATTTGTCAATTTTGGCTTTTGTTGCCATTGCTTTTGGTGTTTTAGACATGAAGTCCTTGCCCACGCCTATGGCCTGAATGGTATTGCCTAGGTTTTCTTGTAGGATTTTAATGGTTTTAGGTCTAACATATAAGTCTTTAATCCATCTTGAATTAATTTTTGTATAAGGTGTAAGGAAGGGATCCAGTTGCAGCTTTCTACATATGGCTAGCCAGTTTTCCCAGCACCATTTATTAAATAGGGAATCCTTTCCCCATTTCTTGTTTTTGTCAGGTTTGTCAAAGATCAGATAGTTGTAGATATGCGGCATCATTTCTGAGGGCTCTGTTCTGTTCCATTGATCTATATCTCTGTTGTGGTACCAGTACCATGCTGTTTTGGTTACTGTAGCCTTGTAGTATAGTTTGAAGTCAGGTAGCATGATGCCTCCAGCTTTGTTCTTTTGGCTTAGGATTGACTTGGTGATGCGGGCTCTTTTTTGGTTCCATATGAACTTTAAAGTAGTTTTTTCCAATTCTGTGAAGAAAGTCATTGGTAGCTTGATGGGGATGGCATTGAATCTATAAATTACTTTGGGCAGTATGGCCATTTTCACGATATTGATTCTTCCAACCCATGAGCATGGAATGTTCTTCCATTTGTTTGTATCCTCTTTGATTTCATTGAGCAGTGGTTTGTAGTTCTCCTTGAAGAGGTCCTTCACATCTCTTGTAAGTTGGATTCCTAGGTATTTTATTCTCTTTGAAGCAATTGTGAATGGGAGTTCACTCATGATTTGGCTCTCTGTTTGTCTGTGATTGGTGTACAAGAATGCTTGTGATTTTTGTACATTGATTTTGTATCCTGAGACTTTGCTGAAGTTGCTAATCAGCTTAAGGAGATTTTGGGCTGAGACAATGGGATTTTCTAGATATACAATCATGTCATCTGCAAACAGGGACAGTTTGACTTAATGCTTTTCTACTTTGCAAACTTTTTTGTTAGAAACTAAGCCACAAACATACACATTCATCTAGTCCTACGTAGGGTCAGGATCATTATTATCACTGTCTTCCTCCTCCATATCTTGTCCCACTGGAAGGTCTACAGGGGGAATAACGCACACGGAGCTGTCACCTCCTATGATAACAATGCCTTCTTCTGGAATACCTCTTGAAGGACCTGACTGAAGCCATTTTACAATTAACTTTACATATATGTAAGATGTAGAAGTACACTTTAAAATAATGATTAAAAATATAATAACAGTAAATACATCAATCAGTAACATAGTCATTTATTATCATTATAAAGTATTATGTACTGTATATAATTGTATGTGCTATACATTTATATAAGTTTTCTTATACTAGCATCACCACAAATATCTGAGTAATCCATTGCACAATGACATTACGATGGCTAAGATTTCTCTGGGCAATAGGAAATTTTCAGTTCCATCATAATCTTACAGGGCCACTGTTGGTCCATTGTTGACCAAAATATTGTTATGTGGAACATGATTTATAAGTGTCTACATAGAAATATATAGAGATATATAAAACATATATATATATGACTGAGAGAAATAGTTACGACAAATTTGACAAAAGGTTTGTATACAAAATATTTAGTTTTTACAGTCATTATCACAAGGCAAACAACCCATTTTATTAATTAGTGAAAGCTGTAAGCCGGCAAATTTAAAAATTGCTAATTAATATATGAAAAACTAACCCCATTCACAATTAAACAAATTAAAACTGAGGCAAAATTGAAATAATATTTTTCATTAATTCAAACAGGTTTGTATGTTGCATCTGTATCTGACAGGTAGATGATGCCTGTCAAACATGTATACACTGACCTTCAGTTAATCCTTATAGCAAATACTGATAAATGTTCTATGGTTTTTGTCAGTTCCTTGTACTTAGTGGGTAGGCAAGAGACTAACCCACATTTCATCAGGAAGAAACCAAAAGGAGATTATCACTGCCTTTTTGCCCCAGAACACAAACAAAGAGGGTGGCTAGGTTAATTTTCTGTTGTGAGTATAATGAGTTAGCCCAAACTCAGTGATTTAAAGAATACAAATTTGTCATCTTACAGTTCTGTATTTGAGAAGTCTGATATGGATCGCACTGGGCTAAAAACAAGACACTGGCAGGGCTGCACTGTACTCTGGAGGCTCTACAGAAGCGTCTGTCTTTGGTCGCTCCTTGGCTCACAACCCTTTCCCCCATCTTCAGAGTATCTCCCTGATTACTCTTCTGCAGACATGGTTCTCTCTGATCACAGCTTGGAAAGGTTTTATGCTCTTAAGGATTCACATAATTAGACTGAACATACCTGTATTATGCAGGATAATCTCCCCATCTCAAGATTATTAACCATAATCACATTTGCGATCTTTCTTTTGTCTTGTATGGTAACATTCACAGGTTTTGGGGATTAGGACACAGACACTTTCTGGGAACCATCCTGCCTACCATAGCTGAGTACTTGCAGGCTCAGTAGGGTTTCTACTCTGTTGGAGTTGTATCACCTACAAAAAGACTTCTTGTGAAGGCTTTAAGACCAACAAAATTTGCCCCTGTAGTGAAGAGAACACTGTTAAGTCTTCAGGAAATTAAGTTGATTATTTGATATGGTTTGGTTCTGTATCCCCACCTAAACCTCATGTTGAATCGTAATTCCCATCATTGGAGGATAGACCTGGTGGGAGGTGATTGGATCATGGAGGCGGATGTCCCCCTTGTTGTTCTCATGATAGCGGTGAGTTCTCACCAGATTTGGTCTTTTAAAAGTGTGTAGTACTTAGGCCGGGCATGGTGGCTCATGCCTGTAATCCTAGCACTTTGGGAGGCCGAGGCAGGCAGATCAGCTGAGGTCGGGAGTTCGTGACCAGGATCATCTGAGGTCAAGAGTTCATGACCAGCCTGACCAACACGGGGAAACCCCGTCTCTACTGAAAATACAAAATTAGCCGGGCGTAGTGACACATACCTATAATCCCAGCTAATCAGGAGGATGAAGCAGGAGAATCGCTTGAACCCAGGAGGTTGCGATGAGTGGACATCATGCCACTGCACTCCAGCCTGGGCAACTCTCCCTTCACTCTCTCTCCTGCTGGCCATTAGAAAACATGCCTGCTTCCACTTTGCCTTCTACCATGATTGTAAGTTTCCTAGGGCCTCCCCAGCCATGCTTCCTGTACTTCCTGTGGAACTATAAGTCAGCTAAACCTCTTTTCTTCATAAATTGCCCAGTCTCAGGTATGTCTTTACAGCAGTGTGAGAACAGACTAATATGGTATTCTTTACTAAATTAAAAAAAACTCATTTTCTTTGCTTGTGCCTATTGACATCATTCATCATAATAGTCCTGTGACAACTATCCAATCCATTATTAGAAAAAAATCTCAAAAATTGATGACATTGTGTGTTGTGAAAGATTTGGAGACATGGTACTTCTTTATAATGTTGGTGAGTTTGTAAATTGGATCAGGCTTTTTTTCTTTCTTTCTTCTTTTTAATTTTTTTGAAGGCAGTGTGGCAGTTATTTATCAAAATTTCAAAAACATGAATACTCTTCGACCCAGCAGTTTCTTAGGTGTCTATCCTACAGAAAACATTCTCACATTGCACAAAGACAGGTACAAACTTCAACACTGAGTTTGTTAAGGCATATCTGGAAGAATTTCCATGATCATTAACAGAGCAAATGTTAAACATATTCTGGTAGATTCACACTTTGGAATATGAGACAGATTTTAAAAGGATGAAATAAATCTACATAGACTAAAATAAGAAGATAACGAAGACATAGCAAAGTAAAAGAGCAAGCTACAGTATGAGAAAATATGATCATGTGTGTGTAATTCATGCATATATATAAAGTCCTGAAAATATTTGGAAATATATAAGCAAAATTTTAACAATGATTTCCATTGAGGGGACATTGATGTGGACTTGGGTGTGAGGGCTTTGAAAGTAGTCTTTTATTTTTACTTATAATTTTAATAAAAATGTATTTAAAATGAAATAATTTTAAAATGACCAAATAAAAGAAAAAAATAAACCCCTGATTATTCCCATTCATTTGATGACTCTATAATTGCATATTCTCCCTAAATCAATGAATCATCAAAAGATTGAATCCAGTTGGTCTTACTCCAGGGATAAGCATTATTATTCCAATTTTTCAGACAAAGTATTATGAATTAACTTTTTAAATAACCCACAGCTACTTAGTAGCAAAATCAGAATTGGAAGAGCCATTTCTCAGTTCATTCGTAGCCATATCTAGTTACAGCATAGCTGGGAAGGGGCAGAAGCAGGTTTCTGGATACTTTTCTGAACCACTATCTTGTAAGTGTAGCCCCCAATTCTTAATTTTGTAGCCGTCTCCTTCCCCATACACATTTGCACTTTCTCTCACAAAAGGCAAATGCTCTGCCTCTTGACTTTGAACTTGGCCATGTGATTCGATTTAGCCAATGGGATGTCAGTAATCATGACATAATCAGGGGCTTAAAATGTGCTTTTTCAATGGGGTTTGTCCCCTAGAGCTTCTGTCATCTTCAGGAGCAGAGTTTTCCTAATGCAACTGCTGTCCCTGGGCTCCAGAATAAACACAAGTGGAACACAGGCACTCCAAGTAACCAACAGAGATGCTGCATGAAGAAGAGTCCCCTCAGCTGAACTGCAGATCCATGAGCTAGTGATTATTCTTTTATGCTCCTGAGTTTCATACTTTTCTTGAAAGTTTTCTAAATGGTCTTTCGTTAGTCAACATTCAACCAGAGAAGCAGAACTATAGATTACACACATGCACACAAACAAATACAGGCCCATCACACAAGCTTATACCTATACATAAAATTCCTGGTACTGGTTTTTGGCCTTTTGCAATTATGAGAGCTAGTTAAGTGTCTCTGTAAGGCCATTGTTTCTGCATCGAATGCTAGATAGAGCTCAAAGCTCAAAGGGCTGGAAGTCAGAAAGGTAAGATAGATGTAAAGTTGGGAGGTTGAGGGCAGACTCAACCCAGAAGCACCAGCTGAAACCCCTTGAGGATGGACTGAAACTTGTTGCTTCTGGCCTTGGTGATGTAGGTATTCTACAGACACCATACGTATCACTTGCTATAGAGCTAAACATAGCACCTGGCCCAGCAGTGGTAGAAGCTGGAGGACCCAGGGGAAAACAGAGCAGTTGCAAGTCCAGCTGCTACTTCAAGTCAATGAGGTGAGCCAGCAGGTCAGTAATAACATACGTGAGCTATTAAATGGCTACTAGTCCACCCTCCAGAACTTTGCAGGGCTCTCCTTTATGGTGCAACCTAACCAGAAACATAAAAAAAGGAATTCTGGGAAATGTAGTTCAGCCTACCTACGTAGACCCATTATAAAGTCATTATAGCTTCTGATATTCCAATTTAGCAGGTAAAGAAATAGTGTCCCCAGAGAGCATGTGGGACCTGACCGGTATCTCATAGCTGGTAACTGGTAGAATTGGAACTTGAATCAAGCTGTCTGATTTCTGGCCCCTGTGTGATCTCCATTCTACATATTATAAATAAATCTTTCATGTCATTTTTTACATATGATGACAGCTTCTCCTGAAGCTGGAGAGATTCGTCATGAGCGGGAGCAGGGAAGGCTCATTGAGAGGCATGAGGCATTTAGAGGAAGGTCAACCTAGGTGGAGTCCAGGAAAGCAAGTGTCATGGGACAGACTGAGATCAGGAGGTCCTTGAGGAAAGAGTCATATATATGAAGAATACACCCCCAGGGTTTGTTCCTGTGTTTCATTATTGTGTGTTGCTTTATTTATTTTGGCTGATAAACATTATGAAACAGGCAGGCAGGTGGAATGCGACAGACTGAAACAATCAGGCAGACATTGGGGCAAGACCTGGAGACCTCCCCAGGAGTGGGGAGGCACTAGAGAGGAAGGATAAAAGCAGACAATCTGAAGCAACAGAAAAGACACACCGTGCAGTAGAGCACTGGGCAGTCTACCACTAGCCCACGCAATGCTTTAACAAGGGCTTCCCATGAGTGTGGCTTGGGGAATCTATGGCAATTTCTTGAGAGCCAGATAGATGGACAGGACAAGAGTTAGAAAGTGACAGTACCCTGGCCACAGCATGAAGGTTCAGGAATAGAAATCTCATCACCAAGTGGAGAGAGAGGGAGAAAGAACTGGCACTGATGCCTCTGATGTCCTGAGGGGATGCTTACCACTGCAGGGCAGACTGTATCCTCCAAGAGGATATGGATATCTTAAGTATTCTGGTTACCATAACAACACTAGCCTGGCACACTGCATGACACATGACAGCAGTCATTCAAAAAGCATCTGTGGGCCGGGCACTATGGCTCATGTCTGCAATCCCAGCACTTTGGGAGGTTGAGGCAGGCAGATCACCTGAGGTCAGGAGTTCGAAACCAGCCTGGCCAACATGGTGAAACCCCATCTCTACTAAACATACAAAAATTAGCAGGGCATGATGGTGGGCGCCTGTGATCCCAGCTACTCAGGAGGCTGAGAGAGGAGAATCACTTGAACCCGGGAGGCAGAGATTGCAGTGAGCAGAGATCGGGACCACTGCACTCCAACCTGGGTGACAGAGCGAGACTCCATCTCAAAAATAAATAAATAAATAAATAAATAAGAAAGGAAAGAAAAAGCACCTATGAATGACTGAATGCATGTCACAGGCCTTGGTGAAAAACAGCTTCAGATTCAAAATCTCATCTCCATCATTAAGATGTCATAAAAACTCGGCACTTTATGTAATCTGCCTTGGCCTCAGTCTCTTTATCAATAATATGGGAATAATAATATCATTTACCTTACAGGTAAAAGATAAAAATATAAATGATAGAAGCTATATACAAGATCTGGCTCATAATAAATAAGAGTCCCAGGAGTGTTAGTTTTCTGTTATTCTGGTTCGAATCTCAAGTCAGGGTCAGGAATATGATCAAGGGATACGATTATTAAAACTAGGTTCTCAAGCAGGGGTCTGGCTGCATGAAAAGCTCTAGGGAAAAAGGTGAAAGAAGAACCAGTGAGAGCATCAAGTTGCCCTTGACATTCCTGAAGGTTAATCAATGACTGATATAAATTCTCCATCAACTCACTCCTAGGATGGGCTGGCCCCATAGACTGGAGCAGGTTTTGGAGTAGGCAGGTCTCTGCCATTACACGCTCCAGAGCTGTCTGTCTCTGAGAGCCAAGGCCCAAGGGGAGGCAGTGGCAGGATGAGTGCTGGATGATGCAGTGGGGCTCTGAGCAGAGAGCAGCTGAAAGACTGCCCAGTGATTTACAGCCTTTAAATGGCTCTACCCTTCTGCAAAACTCTTAATTTAATAGACAAACATCTTGGGATAAGGGCTCACTAGAGACAGAACTGATGGGATAAATGTTGGAAGATTAAAGACCTACAGAGGGGAGTGCATAACTCAGTTATGAAAATGGTAAAGAACTTTTCCAGCAGGAAGCCTCCCCACCCCCTCTCCAAGTGGCAGACTTGAGAAAAGCCACCAACAAAGGATCTAAGACATTGACTGTTTCAGGAAAACAGCCACCACCCTTGAAAGGGACCTTAATTGCTGCATTGCCCAGCATTTTTTACCCACATGTTATGCAGATGGGAAACTGAGTTGCAAGAAAGTGGGATGTCTCAATAACATCTGTCATTAGCAAAGATAGTGCTAAGATTTTGGTGTCTAGGCTTCCTTTTCATTCACAGTAGACAGTAAACTGTTGGTTCTGACTCGCACACTCTTGTACCCTCAGTAGCTAGCAAAGTGCTGGACACATAGTGGGTCCTCCATTAATACTAGGTGAATAAATGATGTGTCTACAGGGCTTTCAGGACCATCCTCCTGGAAACCTGTTAGTTTTTTCTTCAGCAAGATTCCTGAGGTTATTGATTGCCTGGGAATTGAATGTTTAGATTCTCATTGCTTGAATGCTTGCTTTCCAGTCCTCCCAGCCCATTGCTTCTTTATTTCTCCCAATTCCAGTATTCTTTCTGTGACATAGACATTAGACTCTGACCTGAGCATTGAAGACAGAGAACCAAAGGAGATGTGGGTTGACTCAGATAAGGCAGTGAGGTGAAAGATCATAAGTGGATCACTTAAGTTGGCTAAGAGTTGAATGGATGTGGGGTTGGGGGATGACCAAGGCTATGCACTTGATGTTGTCAACCTAATTTTTCTATCTAAACATTAGTGTGTAGACTACAGATAAAATGCCAGAATTGGCCAGCATGAGAAAACAAAAATGCTAAGGGGAACTAGATACCTTACATATATGGAAAACCCAGACTAGACTCTTTGGAGTGGGATCTGTGGGCTCTAGACCAGCCTTCACAGGGGTTCCTTGATTGGTCTTTAAGGAATTGTACTTTGAGTCTTGATCTGACAGTACTTTCTCTGGTAATAACTATTGATTAACTGTAACTAGTGTTTCAAACTATGTAAGAGTACCTACAGATATTTGTGTACAGTTGCAGAAGTGATATAACAAAGCTTAAGTCCTACATCTGATATTTACTGTGTGCATGACCTAGAGCAATTTATGTAACCTATGTAAGTTTCAGTTTTATCTTTTATATAGTGGACATGACCACAGTATCAACCTCAATGGGTTTGCGGGAGACTTTATTTTTAATTTTTATTTTCTTATTTTTTCCCCAGAATTCTTGCAGGTTTTGGGGAGACTTTAATGAGACTTAGCATAATGCCTGGCCCACAGTGGATGTTCTCTGGGGAGTTAGTTACTATCTCTCTCTCTCTCTCTTTCTGCGTGTGTGTGTGTGTGTGTGTGTGTGTGTGTGTGTGTGTGTGTGTGTTTTGAAGGGATGGATGCTTTATTTCTGTGTGCTGCTCCCTCATGCTCATCAAAACATCCTCAGAAGGCCATCAGAATCAGCCATCAACCTGTGCCTGTCTTTAGGGAAAGTGTTTTATATACCTTCTCAGTTTTAGAGTGCTTAATCTCATTTTGAATACAGCTACACTTTCTGGTTTTTGACTTCCATTCAGAATTTAATTTACCTTTACAACTTTGTGTTCCCTTTCATCAACTTTTATGTGGAGGATACTCTTATTTTTTCTCTGTGTAGTTTCTTTGATATTTTTTCTAAATTAGGTTTGGTAAACCTCTTTTCTGGTTTCGTTCACCTGAAAGGCATTTATTGAACACCTGTTATATGCTAGATGTGATATCTTTTGTATACTTCATAGTACCAAATCTTCATACACTGTAGTTATTTTTGAAGATTAGAAAAGAAGTAACAGGCCAGGTGTGGTGGCTTACACCTGTAATCCCAGCACTTTGGGAGGTTGAGGTGGGTGGATCACGAGGTCAGGAGATCGAGACCATCCTGCCAACATGGTGAAACCTCATCTCTACTAAAAGTATGAAAATTAGCCAGGCATGGTGGCATGTGCCTGTAATACCAGCTACTTGGAAGGCTGAGGCAAGAGAATCACTTGAACCAGGGAGTCATAGGTTGCAGTGAGCCAAGAGCCCACCACTGCACTCCAGCCTAGCAACAGAGTGAGATTCCCTCTCAAAAAAAAAAAAGTAACAAAGGTAACATAATTACCCAGGGTGCAGTTACATTGTATATAAACTTCATTTGCAACCATAATTTGCAACATGCTAACTAACAGTAGGAGTACATGGAAGGTTTATTAATTGAATTTTCTATGGCATGAAGTTCAGAAAAACAGCCAGTACACTGAATAATAATCAGGATTCAACAATGTTTTGACCAATAAGAACATTGGATCAAATCTAAAAAGATAAAATTGAATATGGAAAAATATCAAGTATTCACTTGGATTTAAAACTCCAACTCTATAAATAAGAGATGAAGAAAATAGGGTTTGAAGAGAAGATAGGTTTAAAGCCTGAGGTTGTATTTCTATTTAAGTATGGCAGTGGCATGAGTCAACAATGAACTCCGACTGGAATAAAAAGTGCTAATGCTATTACAGGCTGAACTAAGAGTTGTTTCATGCTGGATGGGGGAAAAATGATAACCCCACTGTAGTTAAACATGGTCCAACCATATCTGCAATTCACGGTTCAACCTCAATGTAAACTTGATGATGACAAACCATCATGAGGCTAGAAGAAAAGGAAGAGCAAATCAGAAACAAAGAATGGTTAGGGAACTTTCTTATTCTTAGCCTGGAGAAAGAAAATGTTGGGAGAAGTATCTTGGTAGCTATCTGCAAACATCCGAACACTTGTAGAGGAGAACACTGAATGTTAGAATAGTACAATAGGTGGAAATTGCAGGAAGATATACATTAGCTCAACATGAAGAATCACTTCCTAAAAATTAAAACTGCCTCCTCAAGAAATTAGCTGACATGTAGGTTCACCCACTTCTTTGAGCACTCGCACGTGGGATAACCATCAGAACCATCAGGTGGCACTGTTATAGAGGGAGTTGGAATGGCATTGTATCAAGTCAAAGATCATAATTTACACATTTTATATGCACGATAAGTATTTGTTGAATAAAGAATTAGTCAGATAGAATTGCTTCCTTGAATAACAAATGTGATTAACTAAAAAACAAATTTTCACTACATGGAGAAGTAAATTTTGAGAAGCTTGATTAAAATTGTAAAATTGGAAAAGGTATAAAGACTTAAAAAAGGAAGGTGCTCACCAAAGTCGAAGGTATGAAATATACCATAAAGTTTAAAAGAAATAATACTTATTACTGACTCACATAGAGGATCTCAGAGTTTACAGCACACTTGGCCCCATGATTTTTGATCTAAATCTCACCAAAGGAAGTGATATGAAAAGGCATAATAGCACCCTTATTGTCCTCATTTAACATATGAGGTAACTAAGGTTCAGACAGAAAAATGATTGGCCAGGATATAGAGCTGGGTTTCAAAGGTAAGGATTTTTATTCCAAATTCTTTGTTTTGATTTTGTTTTTGTTTTAACTACCTCACACTAATAGGGGACAAAGGAAGGGAATAATCTGGAGAAGTAGAGAAGTTATTACTTTAAATGTGGTGCTGTCTAAAAATATAAGAAGTTGCAAGTCTTGTTTTTAATAAAAATGAAAGAGTATCATTTCAAGAAAGAAAAGCTCAAAGGCTATGAGGAGGAGAAATGAAAGAAGTTTATAGACATTCAAATGGCTGCTGTTCAGACGAGGTAGTAAAGCCACAAGGCAGGCTGAATTCTAGTGTGTTTGTTCCTTCCTGGCCTTGATGTGGCACAGCACACAATGAAGCTGGAAGGAAGGGGGTGTAGGAGACAATGATGCTTCCTTTGGGAGCTGGCCATTATTGCTTTGCTGTGGTGAACAGGTAGTTTTGAAAATTACACACTATGGTGGCAGGTAATTTATTTTTTTTTATAAATTGTGAGATCTGAGTTGAAATGGAGAGGGAAAAAAAGACATCTAAAATGATTAGAAAGGAGTTCTGTGAGCTCGCCTGCATATGGCCAGTGTGATTCGTTCTGGGGGTTACCGAAAGGAGGCAATGTCCATCCTGCTCTGATGAGCCAAATGTGAACTTGGCCAAGGACTTTTCTAGAGACAGTTTATGCTGGCATCTCCAGATGTCGTTGTTCCCCGCCCCCTCTCCCTTAGCATCTTCTAATGCCATTATTGTAGCACACATCACAGTTTATTATAATTACTCCCATCTTTTCCCACCTGTTCTGTGTGACTAGAAGATCCAGCACTCAGGCTCAGAAGGCTCTGCGGATATAGTGGTGATGAAGACCAACACTGTACCAGAGTGTTGATGCTTAGAAAAACAAATTGTGGAAAATGAATACCTACCATTATAGATGAAGTCGCTGAAGCCCAAGAAAGAGAACTGACGGTCTGAAGGAAATTAGAGAAAAATACTTTTTATGTGCACTGTTTCAGTATACAATAATGAGTAATGTAGACCCTGCCCTCCTGGAGCTTGCCATCTAGTGGAGAAGACAGACATTGAATCAGTGATGCAGATCCCCAATAGACAAAGTACAAATATATATACATATTTATATATATATATGTATATGTATATACCTATATATGTGTATATATACATATTTATATATGTGTATATATACATATTTATATATGTGTATATATACATATTTATATATATGTGTATATATACACATATATACATAATAATTTAACAAAAATTAACTTTGCCCTAAACTAGGGGTTATTTAGAATTCTGTGATCCACTGATACCTTTGAAAATCTGATGAAAGTTATGAATTATCTGAAACAATGTACATATGTACCCAATATGTACAATTTAGATATCGTTTGAGGAACCATTCATGGACCCCTAGATTTTGAATTCTTGTTCTGAGTCTTTCTTAGGTGACTTCACCTACTTCTAGTTCTCCTTTCTTTTGGAACATTCCCAGTGTGTACTCTCCAGATCAGATATCTCCCCTGCAATCTAGAAGCCTGGGCAGCTGTCTACGGAGCAGTTCCCTAATAGTTCCACCAGACTACACTGCTATCAGGAGGTAGCAAGAGCTGCACTTGGTAAACAATTACATGTGTTGTACTAGTCCGTTCTCACACTGCTAATAAAGACATTCTAGAGATTGGGTAATTTATAAAGGAAAGAAGTGTAATTGACTTACACCAGCATGGCTGGGGAGGCCTCAGGAAACTCAAAATCATGGCAGAAGGAGAAGAAAGCACATCCTTCTACACATGGCAGCAGGAAGGAGAAGTGCAGACCAAAGGGAGGAAAAGCCCCTTTCGAAACCATCAGATCTCATGAGAACTCACTCACTATCACAAGAACAGCATGGGGGGACTGCCTCCATGATCTAATCACCTCCCACGAGGTGCCCCCCTGCAATGCGTGGGATTACATTTCAGATTACAATTCAAGATGAGATTTGGGTGGGAACACAGAGCCAGACCATATCATGTGCTAAAGATGGGGTTAGCAGTGGCATTGTAGGCCTAAGGAGATTGATGAAAAATCTCCTGGTGCACAGTGGAGATAGTTAATAGATGGTCATAAAATTGTGCTTATTACTCTGAAAAAGGTTAAGAAGAAGATGACAAGTTTAGAATTGTTAGACTATGAGTGTAGGTTAAGCCTTGATTTTGAGTGACATTGCCACAGCAGAGAGTGTAGAACGAGAAGAGAAAAGAGTAAGGGAAAAGAAAAGAGGAGGAAAAAGAAGGACAGAGAAGGGAAAGAAAGAAGGGAGGGGAAAGAAAAGTATATTGAAGGAAAAGATATAGTCAAAGAGAATCCTGGGAAACCTTAGTATTTACAAAGTCAGTAAAGGAAAAAGAATCTTTGTAGGAGCCTGAGAATCCTGGAAAGAAGTCCATTTTGAGGAAGAAGTAACCAATACCAAATAGTACAGACATACTATTTAGGAAATAAGAAAGTAAGTAAGAAATAAGAATGTCCATTGGGTCTTGAAATTAGGATATCACTGGTGACCTTGACAAGAGAATATTGAGTAAAATTTTAGAAGAGTTCCAATTCCACTGGCTTGGGGAATGAATGGAAAGTAAGAATGTAGAAGCAGTCAAGGCAGAGAAACACTTCAAAATGCTCATCATTGAAGGGCTAAGGAAAGATGAGGTGCAGGGAGAACATGGCATACTGGGGGAGCTGCTATGGGAGATAGATGTGATTATTGATAGGAAGGCAGAGGTAGAAAAGGAGAGTTAAACAACTCAGAAATGAAAGACCCACTTGATAAAATGAAGTCTTACAGGAGATGTAGAGAGATGAGTTTAAAGACATGGAGCAGAAGAAAAAAATCTTAGGTACCACAAGGTTCGGAAATAGGAAAGAAGGCAGGGAACAAGTGTAGTGCAGTTAAGTTTGTAGGTGGGTCAGGGAGGCAGTGAGTTGAGGGGCTGTAACTGAAATCCTGAGGTTGTCCAAATGGTTGGAGGTTCTGTCCTGCTCCTCACTTTCTCTTCACTGCAGTCAGTTTCCTGTGGGGCCCACCCCACCATTCTCTTTGTGGTGGAGACACTAAAAGCCACAAGGCTGGTTTTAAATAGCCCTGAAGTCTGTCTCTGAGTCATTGACCCTCCATGAACTCAACCTTTTTAGAATACAACCTTTAAAGAAAGTTTAAACATTAGACATCAAAAACAAGGGGAAAAATGTTTTTCCTGATGTTATTTGCAAATGTCATTTTAGGGTTGAGGAGTCTGGTTGGGAAACTGTGAATCCCATATCATTTTCTGTGGGTTACTTTAAAGTCTGAATAATATAAAACCTTCTGCAACCTTCTTTCAGACCTTGTTGGAAGTGAAAAAAACATGATTTCTGGTCTGCAATTACTGTCACTTGCTTTCTTTAGTCTCAATCTCTTCATTTGAGGAAAGTGATTCTGGGCATGGTGATATGCTATGTCTCTTTCAACCCTGAAAAAGATTCTACTTGAGAAAATTGCTTGGAACCTGATACAGTTTGGGTAAATTATCATGTTGAAATTCCCAATGTTGGAGGTGGGGCCTCCTGGGAAGTGTTTGGATCATGGAAGTGAATCACTTATGAATGGCTTGGGCCATCCCCTTGGTGATGAGTGAGCTCTCAGTCTGAATTCACAGGAGATCTGGTTGTGTAAAAGTGTGTGGCACCTCCCTCATCCTCTCTCGCTCCAGCTTTTGCCACCTGATATGCCTGCTCCTGCACTACCTTCTGCCATGACCTCCCTGAGGCCTCCCCAGAAGCTGAGCAGATGTTGGTGCCATGCTTGTACAGCCTGCAGAACTGTGAGCCAATTAAATTTCTTTCCTTTATAAATTACTCAACCTCAGGTATTTCTTTATAGCAAAGCAAGAGCAGCCCAATACAGAATCCAAAGGGGGTGTGTGTGTGTGTGTGTGTGTGTTTGTGTGTGTGTGTGTGCGGGGGTGGTTTAGATAGGGTTTCACTCTGTTACCCAGGCTGGAGGGTAGTGGCATGAGTATGACTCACTGCAGCCTCAACCCCCTGGGCTCAAGCGATCCTCCATCCTCCTAAGTAGCTATGACTGCCACCACATCAGCTAATTTTTAATTTTTTATAGGGATGGGGTCTTACTATGTTGCCCAGGCTGGTCTCAAACTCCTGGGCTCAAGTGATCCTCCTGCCTTGGCCTTCCAAAGTGTTGTGATTACAGGCATGGCCACTGTGCCCAGCCCCAAAGTTTTTATTAAGTGGCACATTTAGCTATGAATCATAACTCACAGGATCAACAAAGGAAAGAAAAGGAAGGATAGAATCCTGAGCGAGAAAAAAAAAAGTAAAAGTAGATGTCCTATCTTGATCTGATCTTTTCCAGGAAAGTTCAGCCCTTTTTCAAAAGCCCTCAGCACAAAAATATTCTGCCTTATGTCATTGACTCACAGGGGCAGGTCAAAACTAGTCTTATATCTGTTGCTTTAACTTGACCTGAGTATAGAAGAGAGCTGAAAACACAAGAGATCAGGCAATGGTATTACGGGAAAATGCAGCTGAGAAAATCCAAGGAAACGTGCAGAAAATATTTTTCATTTGCCAATTTTTGGGGCTGCTTGAGGTAGGGACTCAGTATCTCATTACCCCTTCAAAGAATCATCTGCCATGGTTTTCAGTTTCCCTACAGGAGGAGTTGTGAATAGGTTCATTAGGCTGTGAATTAGTGGTCTGAACCTTTAGTTTGAAATCGGGTTTTGCAGTGTAACAAACTGAGTAGACTTAGGCCATATAAACTCTTGAAATAATCATTTTGTTCATCTGTCAAATTGGAAATAGCTTATATATTTACAGGAAAATTTAAAACCATATGGTATATGAAGAGTTTGCTGATGTTGGAGCCTGATGAACCTGGATTCAGATTCTACCACATTTTCATCATCCCTTCACCATGACTATTCGATTTCTTCTCTGTTTTGCCCACCTATCCAATACCTCTTCTCAATCTCTCACTCTTTGCTCAGACATTGCTACCTATTTCATAAGAAAATTGATGAGAACATCTACAAACCCTATCACTATTGCCAGCCTACTGGGATTTGGGCCTCTATACTTTCTTTCCCTCCTGTTTCTATAAATTATTGTTCATGCCTGTAGATACCATCTCTGCCTTTCTCCGTCCCAGCCAAAGCTCCTCTCAAGGTCACTGCTTTAGTAATCTAGAAATCATCCTGGCTTGCCTAAATCATAATTTTTCCCCTCTCCAGATAACCTTCTCAATTAGCATAGAAACATAATGTAATGCCCCCCACGCTTTTTAAAAAAAATACCCTAGACTCCAGGCTCATGGAGACAGCCCCATTTGCAGTAAATACCACCTCTATTCTTCCAGTTCCTCAGACCAGAACTCTGGGCTCGTCTTTGGCTCTTTTTTTCTTTTCTGTCATACTTCTCATGACTACTGCTATCATCGGCTCTCCAGGAAAATAGCAGCAGCCTCCTCTCTGGTCTCCATGCTGCCACCCTTGCCCCCTCAGTCTATTCTCCTCCTAGCACCCAAGTAATTCTTTTACAATATGAACCATCGTTGTCATTTCCCTACTCAAAATCTTCCTCTGATTAATAGCTTCTCATCTTATTCAGAGTATAACAAGTGACTCTGACTGGACAGTAACTTAGGCTGCCCTATGTCATCTGGACCCCTTGGGATTTCATCGGGGAAAAATATTCTCCCCACATGCATGAAGCTCACACCAGATTCACTTTCTTGCTGTTCCTTGATCCCACCAAGCTCATTCTCTCCTTAGAACTCAAGCTTGTGCCATTCTCTTTACTTACCATGCTCTCATCCCAGATGGCTTTGTATGTATTGGCTTCTTATTTCTTCCATGCCTCTGCCCAACAATGACTTTCAGAGAGGTCTTTGTCAACCATCCTATATGAAAGTAGCATATGCTGTCTTTAAACTGTAGTTTATAGTTTTCCCACGGCACTCATTACCTCTCATGTGATCAATTCCTTTATTTATTGATTGGATTATGATCTATCTTTCCTATGAGGATGAAAGCATGCTACTCTGTTGTATCCCCAGCCCCTAGAACAGTACCTGCCATATAATAGAAACTAAAATGGCTTCAGATAATTCATTCAACTTTGCTAAGTCTGGCTTTCTTTAATTCTAGAAATTGAGATAATATTGCCTATTTTGTAAAATTGCCATAAAGATCAAAGATAAGATATATGAAATGCATGGCATGTAGCAAGAGTACAATGAAGGGCATGCATTATTATTAATGTTGTGTGGATTAACTGGAATAATGTATGTAAAAGTCCTGGCATACTGACAACAGTCCAGGTTTTATAGTTGCACAATTGAGTTCAAATTTCAATTCTGCTTTTTACAAAGAAATGGACTTCAGACAAGTTACTTAACCTCTTCTTAGTTTCAGATTTTTCATCCGTAGAATAAAAATAATAGTATCTTACTTGCACAGGTAATAAAATCCTGCTGACATATTGCAGGTGCTTGAAAGAGATGCAATACTTTGAGTCTCAAATAAGGTCTGCATATAAAAGTGCTTGGCACAGATTGTGGAATTGCTAAAGTCAGGAAAATATATTCTTGACCCACAAGTGCATGACAGTACAGGCCACTCTTAAATCACTGTGGCAAGAAGAACAATGGCCCCCAGAAAGACTACATCCTAGTCCCCAGAACCTGTGAATAGTTAGGTTATATGGCAAAGAGGACTTCAGTTTGCTAATCTGCTGACTTTAAAATAGAGAAGTTATCCTGGATTATTGGATAGTGCCAATGTAATCACAAATGTCCTTAAAAGGAAGAGAACGGCAAAAGCAAAGAATCAGAGAGATGGTAGCATGAGAAAGACTCACCTGGCATTGCTGGTTTTAAAGGTGGAGGAAGGGGCCATAAACCAAGGTATATGGGTGGCCTTTAGATATTAGAAAGATCAAGGCAACAAATTGTTCTCTAGAATGTCTAGAAAGAAATGCAGCCCTGCTGACTCCTTGATTTTAGCCCAATGACACCCATTTCAGACTTCTGACTTCCAGAACTTTAAGAAAATAATTTGTATTGTTGAAGCCATTAAGATTGTGGTAATTTGCTAAAACAGCAACAAAGATAATCACTAATCAACTCTATAATACAGGTGATAACAGACCTGCCCCTCACATTTGTGAGGCTTAAGGCAAGATTAGAAATAGTCCTGGCCTGTAGCCCACTTACATTCTCTTTTTACGCCAGCTTTTTCTTACATCAAGAGGATCTTCATGTGCTTGTGTGTGGAAATCCCAGGCCTCAAATTCACCCTTCCATCTAAGACATACCCTTCAGGCACCCTTCATGCCTAGAGATGTGCACATCAACAGCTGAGTCCATTCTCAAGGCACCAGATCCATGGATGAGACCCTTCAAGTGGACTTGGAGCAGTCCAGGTGGACCATCCTGGGCACGGTGCACGGTCTGGAAGTTTGGCTATCCCCTATATGGGAATCCATATAGTTCTCACCTCCTTTCCCCGAAGAAGAACCAGAGAGAGGTTCTCTAAAGTAGCACTCTGAGTACATCTTTCTGTGATGATGGCAGTACTCTATATATGACCTGGTATTTGTAACTGTGGAGCACTTCAAATGTGGCTAATTAACTTCGGAATTGATTTTTTTTCATTGTATTGTATTTTAATTAATTTAAATTTAAACATCCACATGTGGCTAGTGACTCCTATATTAGCTAGCACAGCTCTAAAACATGGGGTCCATGACAGGGTGTCCAGTTGACAAGGTTTTCAGGTGATACTGTTGATAAGATACATGAAAAGAATGGGGAAAATGTTTTGAATGCAAATATAAAGAAGCTATTAATCCTCTAAGGAGAGAATCCATGGTCTTCTTAAAGGAAACTAGTATCTCAGTTAGAGTTTGATAGGAATTCTGCTCTCTCTCTCTTTCCTTCAGATATTTCGGCACATGCTCTTCTTTCTGGGTAAATTTTTTTCTGGCCTCTTAGTGCTTGGTGCTAGCTTACAGCATCAGTTAGTCTTTGCAGTGTAGCAAATCACCCCTAAACACTGCAGCTCAAAACAACAACCAATGATTTTGCTTATGATGCCATTTGGCAGTTTGGAGTGGGCTCAGCAGATAGTTCTTCTAGTGGAGGAGATATTGATCCCAGTCTTTGCTGGGATCAATCACGTGTCTCTAGTCTACTAGTGGGCTGGTTAAAATGATCTCAGCTAGGATAATTCATCTCTGTGCTACATGGTCTCTCATTCCCCAGCAGGCCACTTTGTTCATGTACTGGTTGCAGATTCCCAGGAGAACAAATGAAGACTCCCAAGGCTTCTTGAAGCTTAATCTCAAACTAAGATACTAAGGAACTTCAAAATTACATAATGAAGATAAAATACAGAAGGAAATAAAAAAATGTGAATGTTTTAAAAAATCTACCTTTCACCTCTTGTAGTTTTCCAGTATCCTGTGGTTGAACCTATGTGCCTGTCTTAGTTCAGGCTGCTATAACAAAGAGTCATGGACTAGGTGTCTTAAAAACAACAGAAATTGATTTCTCACAGTTTTGGATGCTGAAAGTCTGAGATCACAGTGCCAGTATGTCCGGGTGCTAGTGAGGGCCCCCTTCCAGGTAACAGACAGTTGTCTCCTCCTTGTATTCACATGAGGCAGAAAAGAGGATGAGAGAGAAATCAGGTTTTTTTTTTTTTTTTTTTTTTTTTGGCATTAATCTCATTCATGAGGCTATACTCTCATGACCTAATCATCCCCCAAAGGCCCCACCTCCTAATCCTATCACATTGAGGCTTAGGTTTCAGCATGAATCTGGGGGGGATACAAACTTTCAGTCCATAATAGTGCCAAACATTAGACTTCTAATATTTGTCTTTCACTTAATTTTTACCTAATTTCATAAAGAAGACACTTTAATAAATATTATCCCCAATTTAGAGATGTGAAAAGCAAGGACCAGAAACTTTTCAAGTTCACACAACACATGGGAGAACTGGGGTCAAGCTTACTGGTATCTGACTGTAAATCAGAGTTTCTCAGCCTTGGCACTACTGGCATTTTAAACTAGATTATTCTTTGCTGTGGGGGGCTGTCTTGTGCTATGTAGGATGTTTAGCAGCATCCCTGGCCTCTGCTCACCAGAACTCAGTAACAATCTTCCAGTTGTGACACCCAAAATATCTCCGGATATTGCCTAACATCTCCAAGGAGTGGTGGGAGAGAACAGAAATAGCCCCTAATTGAGAACCACTGTTCTAAATCATGGTTTTCACTCTACCTTCCAATAATGCCTCTCCTTGAGTGAGGGAGTGGAATCCTACTTACCGTCAATGCTCAGTATATGCCTTCAGACTGAAGAGGAGGATTGAGGCAAAGTTAGGGCAGTAGGATTGAGGCAGAGCTGGGCCAGGATTCAAAGCTGCTACCACCATTCCACAGGCTCCTCTCAGAGCTCTCTATTCAGCATTAAGCCTTTCCTTTTTCCAAATGCCCTCAACTTCGCATTATGAACTCAGCATCCTCTACCGGGTCACAGTTGGTGAGAACCAGCCAGTTCTCCCAGAATGTGAAATGATGGCCTCAGAGTAAGCTAAAGAGAAAGCTCTAAGTTGGAATGGCTTTACCATCAGTGGCAGGGAGCTAAATATTTCATCTTCATAAAATAAACATAGATCATCTCATCATGAAATATACATAAAAATGTTTAAACACGTTAATTATTAAACCAATATTGATTCATATTGGATGAGGCATTAAGGGAAATTTAGCTAATGTATTTAATATCTCCTCCACAGTTGACTAGTATCAGAATTCATCATATCTAACCACCAATAATCATAAAAGTGGCAGACAATATTTATGATCGGGGTGAGTGAGTGCCAGACAGGAAGCAATGAGGACAGAGGAAATATGAGGATCTAAAGGACAGAGCCTTTCAGTTGTCACAGCTCATCCTTGGAATTTCAGACATAAATCACTGGGTGCAGTCACATCATCAAAGTTTGATAAACCTTTCATATTGGGACAGTTATTGAATATCATTTGGACTTGGCTTCCTTCTCAAAAATGAAATGGCATGGCTGATGCAATGTAAAGGTAGAAAGAGAATTAGAGCAGAGCTTTAAAATCCTGGATTTGAATTCTATCTCACTGATTTTTATAGCCTTAGGTTATATTTACTCATCTGCAAAATGGGGTAATAATATTTGTGGGTGGCATTTTATTCTCATCATTATATATGTTTTAATCCTACCTCACTAAATGGATTTCAAATCTCTAGGAGTAGAGGCTTTTGCCTTTTGTATTTTTTTCTTCTGTGTCCTAATAACAATTTATTTAGTTATTTTAGTTATTAAAAGCCCTGCCGTGGAATTAGAAAAATCTGGATTTGAATTCTGAATCTTGAGCAAGTTTCTTTGTGCCTCAAGTTCCTCGTCCTTATAACAATTCACCCGCCTCATGGGTTCACTGTGACTATAACCTGACACAATGTGTATAAAGTGTTAAGAATGTAGCATACAGGACATGTTAGGTACTTGGTGGCTGTTATTATTCTCTTAGAGCAGTGACAGAGAACTAAGCTGATAATTATTCAAAGAAATTTCAACAGGCTGTTTTTATCAGTAATTTATGAACTTTGAACACTGGACGTAATTTTAAATATCAGTCCCTGTGGATAACTTTGGAATCATGCAAACTAGCTTCTAGCCCAAACACTGCCTCTATCAGGGCCAAATCTTGAGAAGAAACTCGGCTTGTTGTGTCTCCAAGTTTAGTGTCCTTCCACCTCCCCCCAGGTTCTAGTGCTTGGAAGGAAGAATTTCTCTCTGATGTGAAGACATTCTTCGGAAGAGCTAGTTCGAGTCCATTCTCTGCCATCGATTCAACCTCTGTGACTCAATTTCCTCATCTGTAAATGAGAGATCAGAATATCTAACTGACAACTTCATTTTGAGTATAAAAGAAACTTAAAAAAAACCACAGACACATTTTGCCAATTTAGCTATATCAGCTATTATATTTTCTAAATTTTGAGATATACTTTGTATTATTTAACATTTCTGAAATTGGGATATCTTACAATTGACATGTACATTAATGTAGTGCTTCTCTCTTTTTCTCAAGGAGCTCTTATTAAATCAGTAGCATGTCTTATCATTGGAAATGTCTTCAAATCAAGACAGAATGATATTATTATCCATCTCACCATAATTGTATAGACCCTCCTAAGAAACAGCAGTGCTTCCCCCTAGATCAACTATTCTGGGTTCAGGTAGTTGCTAGTAAGTGGAAAAAGGCAGTGAGACCTAGATGTATTCTCTTATTTTCTTCTGCAATAAAGTATATTGACTTACTGTGGGGGTATTCCTCAGCTAAGGTGTGGGGAAGATATCAGACACGTGGATATTTCCCAAGAACGTATTCTTGAGATGCATTTTGGCATCCAGGAAAAGTTGATGAGAAATGGTTCGTGTATCAGGACCCATCAAACTCTGAGACTGAAAATCTCTCCAGCAGTATTTCTTGGCTACCAGATGTTACACAGCTGCGTTGCAAATTGTTATCTGAGCTCAAAAGGGAAGAAAAGAGAGGATTGTTGAAGCCAGGAAGGGACATGACACAGTAAATGGTGCATTTAATTTCAACTTAATGTGAGAGATAGCATGCATTAGATAAATATTGTCTGATCATTAAAAACATATTTATGGAAGTTTAGCAACTTTGTTGGGGATGTGTGACTAATAATATAGAATTGTGAGGCCTCAGAAACATATTTGTCTTAATCCATTGGCATTTAGTTTGGATTATTGACTGTTAAATCAAAATAAAAGTTTTCACTTGAGGTTTCGCATTTCATTCACGACAGATTTGTCTTCATCCACATACTCATATTGGATACCAAGTTTGCCCATAAAAAAGCCCACTCTAACAGAATCATAGAATTTCTATGTTGGAAAAATTCTTAGAAATCCAATCTCCTTCCAGCTTTTTTCCGTGTAAGTGCATTTTATCTGCTTTGAATTACAACTATATTTTCTGAATAGATGTAGTGTTACTATTTTGAGGAAAATTTTGAAAAGAAAACAGATCATCGGTATTCCTTTCACTATACCATTCCCTTCCATTTCATTTTCTGTATATCTCTGTGGGTTTTGTACATAGTGATAATTGTGGTATATGGGTAAGTTATTTCTAAACCTTCCTCTTCATTGTTACTACATAGTTTTCATTATTGCTAGGTTTAATAATATAATACTGTTCTAGAAAATGGCTGTGCTGGCTGGGCATGGTGGCTCATGCCTGTAATCCCAGAATGGTAGGAGGCTGAGGTGAGCAAATCACTCGAGGTCAGGAGTTCGAGACCAGCCTTGCCAACATGGCGAAACCCTGTTTCTACTAAAAATACAAAAAATAGCCAGGTGTGGTGGTGTGCATCTGCAGCTCAGCTACTTGGGAGGCTGAGGCACGAGAATCCCTTGAACCTGGGATGGGAGGCGGAGGCTGCAGTGAGCTGAGATTGTGCCACTGCACTCCAGCCTGGGTAGGAAAGGAAAGGAAAGGAAAGGAAGGGAAGGGAGGGGAGGGCAGGGAAGGGAGGGGAAGGGAAGGGAAGGGAAGGGAAGGGAAGGGAAGGGAAGGGAAGGGAAGGGAAGGGAAGGGAAGGGACTGTGCTATAACATACTGAACTATTTTCTTTCTGCTATTGAGACTTTTAAGTTGTGTCTGGTCGAGCCAGACTACCTAAGTTATAATCTTGTTTCTACCCACTTATCAGCAATATGACCTTGGATAAGTACCTTAATGTTTCTCTATCTCAACTTCCTTATTGGTAAGATGGGGATAATATTAGTATCACTGCATAGAGTAGTTGTGAAGATTAAAAAAATTAACCCGTGTTAAGCATTTGAAACTGGCACACAATGGACACCTCATAAGTGTTAGTTATTATGTTGATAAATAAGTCAGTTGTAATTATTATGGATATTCTTCCCTAAAATGTTGAAACATGTTTTTCTTAAAGATGACACCCAAGCCATTTTCATAAAATTTCATAGAAATTGTGACTTAGACCCTTTTTGAACATTTCCAAAGTCAAATAATCGATTACCTACCTAGACAGGTTATTTCACTGTGGGATGGCTTTAATTATTGGGAGTCTTTTCATGTTGAATCTAAATGAAACTTCCAGTGAATCCCATGCAAGAACTAGGTTCTATCCCTGTAATCATGCAAATTTTTTCAATACGTTGAATCTCAAAGCATATTCCCCTGGACACTAGTCATCCCCAAATTCAAGCCGTTCAAGTTGCATTGATTCCACGTTTAAAATGTTTTGAAACCATTCTCTCTTTTCTATTTTCATCATCACCACCACCCTGGTTAAGCCCTCATCCCTCCAGCCCTGGTTACAATAAGAGCCTCCTAGTTGGCGTCTACATCTGCCTTTGGCACATAGCCACCAGACTGGTCTGATATAAAAGCTAATATGATCACACAATGTGTCCATGAATGGCCCAGGCAACATCTAGTGACTATGTTCCTACCTCTGCCAGTAGAGAACTATGGTCTTAAGGACCTTGGCTTTGATTTTAGAAGAAAATAAAAAACTAAAAAAGCATATGAAATACTCTACAGTTTGCACAAAACCATGAAGATAAATCTTTCAATTATGCAATTAGAGACTAGGATGCTGAAAGAGATGTTAAATAGATCCTTTCAAGGTAAAGTGTTACATGATTAAAGTTATATTATTTTTCCCAAAAAGGCAAACACAGGGAGCACCAACACGGCAAAAAAAAAAAAAAAAAAAAAAAAAAAAAAAAAAAAAAAAAAAAAAAAAAAAAAAAAAAAAAAAAAAAAAAAAAAAAAAAAAAGCATGCAATGATGTGGGGGTTTATAAATAACTTCAGGATAGAATTGGCTGCAATAATTTTACTTGTATATTTATGTGTGTGTGTATATATGTTTGCATATGTGCATATATATGTGTATTTGTGTGTATATGTTTTCCCCTTTTTAATTGCTCTTATTTATACTTATAAAAATAGTATACACTCATGTTTAATTGATGAAAATGTTTTCAAATGTCCTATCCTTATGTCCTGCCAGTCTCTAGAGTAGGAAAGCAATATTGTTGTTCTAGGATAAAAATAAGAGGCTCAGAGAAGAGAAGCTTGCCTATATAAGTTAAATGGGGAGATCAAGACTAGACTCTGAATACACAGAGGCAGAGAGAAATAGGGCAATAAGGTCAGATTCTAAAGTCAGAGAGATCTGGGTCTGTATCATACATATGTAAAACCATAGGCCTCAGACAAAGCTCTTTAACCCTTCCGACTAGTTTCCTCATCTGTACAATTAGAGCTTAACGCCTGCTTTTTAGGACACTTGTAAAGATTAAATCAGATAATGTCTGTGAGGCACTTGGCCCAGAATCTAGCATCTACTGGCTGGCTCAATACATGAGCTTGTTCCTTCCCACCATCCTGGCCCCTTTCTCCTTTTCTTCTGGCTCCACTTTCCAAAACAACTCAACTGAGATGATGTAATGCTTCAATTGCCTGACCCAGGCCTGCTGTGGGATTGTGGCCACTGGCCTTGCTTGATAAAAGCACTACATAAATATGCCTCCTGGAAAGGCTGACATGACCCCAGTTACCGTCAGGTGACACCTTTGGAGGAAAAGAAATGGATGTTTTGGTCCCAGCCTGTAACTCCAGAGAGAACTGGCCATAGGCCTAGCTTCTACTTGGGCATCTCTGGACTCACAGATGTTAGTTAAACCCAAGGTACATTACATCCCATCCACAGATTAAAGCTCGTCCTGGATGGATATGCCCTTCAGTCCACCTGTAGTTCTTTCCATCTCACCCCTCTTTGTATGTTGGGCATGTTCAGAGATATGTGGAAAGAGCAGGGTTTGGAATGAAGATATTCAAGTTCAAGTCCTGCTTTGCAACTTGCTGGTTCAGTGACCAAAGACAAATTAACCCAAAGGCAAATACAAACTGAGTTTATCCAGAAAGGAAGAATGATAATTGCTTGTGTCATGGGTTTAAGCCAGAATCAGCCTCAAGCCTCCTTTGGAAGAGATGATGAGTATGCTGTTCTCCCTCTCATATGGCTTTTCCTGGAGGGTATCCAAGTTAGCTTGACTCTGAATGTCCAGGTTCTCAAACCTCCCTGAGCAGGGACAGGAGAACACTGTCCTCCACATCTCCGACCCACACTTCATCACTGGACCCTTCCAGAGAGGACTTGCAGGACCCCTAACTTTCGATTCTATCTGCCTTGTCAGGCTCAGACACAGAAATAAAGACAGGGCCTCAGTATCTGCCTGCCCCCTTCTTAGACTGGGGCAGGGGCAGGAACTGAGCTGCATAGACATGAGGAAACCATAATCAAGACCCTGGAGTGTTTAAGGTGCCACCTGGCAGAACACATCCTGTCTTTAGCATGCCAGCAGTGATAAGCAGGAAAGAAGTATTAGGCTCAACCAGTGTCATTCACTGTGGATGGGGAGCAGGGTGGGATGCAGCAGAGAGGAAGAATGGCAGTGGTTGAGACCACTGGCTTTGGAGTCAGCCTGCTGAGGTTTGAATTTTGACTTCCTCATGTCTCAAAGAGGTGAGCTTGGGTGAGCTGTTTTACCTTTTATATCCCCAATTTGTCTTCTGTCAAATAGGATTAAAAATATACCTACCTGTTATGTTTAATAAGATCACAATCACGTGTTAATACATATCAAGGCTTAGCAACTCTTGAATCAAAGGAAACTCTGCATGAATATTGTTTGTTATAACTAAGAGCTATGGCTACTGGGTACCAGTTTCCAACCTAAGGCTTTTACCCGCATTGTCCCCTTTACTCCTCAGGACAACTCAATAAAGTTAGTTATAATCAGCCCATTTTACAGATGAGAAAGTGGGGGATAAGATAAGAGTTGTTGTGTCACCTGCCCAAGGTCATGCAAGCCAGCTTCACCCTGGTCTGACTCCAAAGCCTTGACTCTGAACCCCTGAACCCATATGCAGTGGGAGCTTATATTTTCATCTATAGAATGATAACAGTAAACATCTATTGATACGTTAAGTATCTCTAAATATATGCATATATTTAATCTTCATAGCAACTTTGTGGGGTAGGTGGCTATATCATCACAATTTTTCATATGAGGAAACTGAGGGTATTAACAAAAGTAATCTTGAAGGTTTCTTCTCAATCTATAATTTATTTAATTAAATTCAATGTTTTCCAAGTCTGTTCAGTGGAACACTAATTTTGTAAGTTTCTCTGTAAAATAAAGGCTTCCTGCTGCAAACACATTTTGGAAACACTGCCCAGGAAAGCCCCCTCTTTGAGCTACACAATGCACATTTACATATCAAAGGGACAGAGGAGCCCTGCAGGGAGAAAACCTGTTAAACTTTGTTTAACCCAGTGTTTTCCAAATGGATTTGACCAGAGAGACCTACCACCCCTTCTCTCCTGCCTCACGCACCTGCACATCTGTCAACATGATGCAAAGCCTTTTGGCAAAGTTCATTCTAATTCAACTCAACTTACAATCATTGAAGGTCAGGTCTGTACCCATCCCTATAGCTGCTGGACTTTCAGGGCTTGCAAGAGAAGTTGTTCTGCCTTTCTGCAGGTTTATAATTTTGGTAGAAAAGGAAAGTGCACAATAAATATTTAGAAAATACCCCAAATCATTAATTTAGATGTTTGATGGCAAAGATGCCTCCTCTGGAGACAGGAAAGTGGTGGGGGAGAATAGGAATAGCCTGGATGAAGGAAGAATTTAAGCTGAACCCCATGCAGAATGAGTACCTCAGCCTTATCTGCAAAAACAAGGCAATTGGGCTATTGAGAAATCTCCTAGTATCAAATAAACACTTATTTATCAGTGATGGGGAAATCCCATTCCTAGGACTAGGTGGTTTCATGCTCACAATAACAGATACTTTTATTGCAATAATTTCAATGACATGGGTTGCATATAGTTATTATTAGGATTATTATTATTATTAAATTAGATGATTAAATGGTTATGAAACCTAAATATCTCTGAGCAAATCCTGTGTTTGATTTGATTCATCTGTTTCTAGTACCACCGCAAACTCCTGCAGGGTTCTTATCCATTCCTGTTGCTTTTATCACCCACTGCTTAAACAAAATAAATTGCCTCTCACAAAGAAGCGATGTGGATCACCCAATTCAGCAGCTTCCTCTCTTTTCTTTCTAATGTTCTTATTCTTCATCTCTATTACTTCTGAATTGCACTAATTAATGCCTAACACATTTGATTTTCTTTTTGAAAAAAATCCAGAAGATTAATAACTGTATTTGGTTAGGTGACCTGGAGAAGAAAGGGTACACCAGGCAGTGGGAACAGTAGAAGCAAATGCTAGGTGGTGGGGAATGGGCACATGCACAATGGGCTTCAGAAGGCCAGACTGAAGTGGTGGGTGTGTCTTGCCTCTGCAGCTTGGGATCACCACTTGGCTTTGATGAGCTGCTGAGTTCATAGCAACATCTCAATCCCTTTTGCTGCTTCCATACCATTACTCTCCCCTCTGCCAAGAGATCCCAATACAGCCAATTTTCTGGACCTGTGTTCATCTCCCTGACTCCTGTGGGTTCTGGCGCCAGAGTCAGTCTCCATGATGGAGCTCCTGCCACATCCTGTCACATCTTTTCCTTCTTAAGTGTATTGATTGAAATATTCTTTAGAATTTTGGGGCAAAGTGGCTAAAACTTTGAATGAAGTTGCATGGCTTAGAAGCCATACATCTTTATATAGCATGTCTAACATACACTAGTTATTGAGTGCTTAATATGCACTCTGCTGAATACTAGAGGTATGAAATGAGGGTTTCTGGCTTTAAGAATCAACAATTAGGCTGGGCGTGGTGGCTCAGGCCTGTAATCCCAGCACTTTGGGAGGCCGAGGCAGATGGATCACTGGAGGTCAGAAGTTCGAGAACAGCCTGGCCAACATGATGAAACCCCATCTCTACTAAAAATACAAAAATTAGCTGGGCACAGTGACAGGTGCCTGTAATCCAAGCTACTCAGGAGGCTGAAGCAAGAGAATCACTTGAACCTGGGAGGCGGAGGTTGCAGTGAGCTGAGATCATGCCATTGCACTCCAGCCTGGGCAACAAGAGTGAAACTCCATGTCAGAAAAAAAAAAAAAGAATCAAAAATTAGATAGGAAATTATCTCATGTTTATGGCATGATTTGATACATAACAGCCATGCATATAATGTGAAATAGGAAGACACCAAAGGGAAGGATCCTCTCAGGATTTGATGCAGAAATTTATGCAGGAGGTCACATTTGATTTGACCTCAGAGGATGAAGAGTGAGTGAGAATGGGAAGAAAATATACACAGAAAACCCAAAGCACATCCTTGTATAGGGGATAGAGAGTGGAGTATACTGATTAATACGCAGGCCGTGCAGCTAACTGTCTGCATTCAAAACCCTCTGCTATTTACCAGCTGTGTAATCTATAACTGGGGATGTCCAAAGTCATGATTCTCGGGAGCTGCAGTTTCTTAATCTGTAAGATGGGGAAAATAATAATATCAACCTCATCATGTTGCCACAGAGAATAAAAATGAGTACACACACATAAAGCAGTTAGAAGAATATCTGGCACATACGTTTTGAATACATGTTAGCCAATATCATTAAATTTAAGAATTTAATAACAACTCTGACTATGTGCCAGGCACAGTTCTAGGGGCTGGAGATACCACAATGAACAAGACCTGCAAGGCCACGGATCTTTTGGAATATATGTTCTATTGGGGAAACATAGAAAATGAAGAAAATATTTAAAGGTGATTTCAGATGATGTTGAGTAATTTGTGCTGTGATGGACTGGTTTTTAGTGTGGTCTGGAACAGTCTTCCTGTAGAGGTGATATTTGAGCTAGGACTCCAACATTGAGAAGGATTAGCCATTTGGAGATCTAGATACAGAAATTTCTAGAAAAAGAGACAGCAAGGGCAAAGACCTCAGGTGAGAACAGTCCTTCCAGGTAGAGGAATGAAAAAGAGGCCAGGCTGGTTGAGGTGGAGTGGTTGGGGGTAGGGAGACTGGTCAGAGATTAGATCAAAGAGGTAGATACGAGCCCATGAGGTAGGCCCCGCAGCATGGAGTAAGGGATTTGGCATTTATTAGACATCACACAGTCAGCTAGTTGCAGAGTTGGATGAGAAATGACAATGAGGTGAACAATGAGGCTTGGCTATTTCTGAGTTTAAAAATTTACTAGACTTGAGGAGGGAATGTATTTTCCTTACTTTTTTTTGGGCCACTTTGGACCAGAAGGAATTCTCTCTTTTGCTTTCCAAAATGGGCCCTTTTCACTAATTAAAGTGAGAATATTAGTAACCAGTGAGCTCAGTTGAGCCCTTATTTTGTATTCTGGACAGGAGAAAAAAAATAGAAATTATAACTGAAACATAATCATGGCCTTCATTGCTCTGTAGCAGTGGTGGCTCTCTCATTGTTTTAGCCGACTGTAGTGTAGGGGAAAGACCTGGATTTGGAAGATGTTTCTTTCATTCACCAGCCAGGGGCCGGACTAACAACTGATCCCACACTTCAAGGAGTGACTGGAGATGGCTTCCTGGAGGAGCTACTGACAAAGGTGTGGAGAGGCTTAGGGAACCACCAAGAGATGATAAAGCTACTTGAGGGTAAAGACAAAGGGATCTTGTTACCATTTCAGGCCTGATGGGACAAGGTAGAGAGTGATTGCAGGGACCCTGAAAGAGCCATCTTTGTAGGAAAGGGCCCTTTAACAGAGCTGTGGCTTTAACAGAATGATGAAGCTTCTGCAGAAATGCAGATCAACAAGGAGAGAACCAGGGGTGGGGGAAATGAATACCTGGACCTCTGTCTCTTCTCGTTTTGATCTTCTGCCAGTCTTTCATTGCTGAACCTACTAAATGCTAGGAAACAATTTATCTGTGGTAGGTAGAATACTAGCTCCTCAAAGGTGTCTACATCCTAATCTCCAGAATATATGAATACATTGCTTTAAATGGCGAAAGAGAACTAGGGCAGAACATGGAATTCAGGTTGCCGATCAGCTTAAGATAGGGAGATTATCATATTATCTGAGAAGCCCCCACGTAATCTGAAGTGCCCATACAAAGCAAGAAGGAAGCAGAAGAAAACTAACGATGGCCACATGAGAAGGACTTCCCCTGACATTGTAGGCTTGGAAGGGGGCCACAAACCAGGGAATGGAAGTGGCCTCTAGAAACTAGAAGCAAAGAAACAGATTTTCCCCTAGAGCCTCCAGAAGGAACAAAGCCCTACCAACATCTTGATTTCAGCCTAGTAAGACTCATATCAAAATTCTGGCCTCCAGAACTGTAAGAGAATACACTTTTGTTGTTTTTAGCTGCCAGGTTTGTACTGTGTTATGGCAGCTATAGAAAACTAATACAAAAGCCCAGCTAACACATTCCATAAAAGGACAGAGTAGAGTGGAGAAGAGTAGAAAAGATATCTTTGGTACAATGGAGAATATTTACCTGAGTTCAAGTCTTGGGTCTATCCTTATTCTATGGCTTTGGTCAAGCCAGTTTGCCCGCTGGGCCTTAGTTTCTTCACCTGTCAAATGAGGGCCATCCAGCTACTTCAGTGAATCACTGTGGGGATTAAATGGCAGAATGGATGTGAAAGTGTTTTATAATCTAGTATTGCATAGAAGTAAGGCATCTGAGACATCTGCAATATAATGACCACAGGATAAATGATTCAATGAAAAAATCCCCACTTAGACATTCCTGAGTTCAAAGACTTACCTCTTGCCTACATGCTTTGCCCATTATGACTTTTTTCAATGTGAAAAATTAGGACATGTCTCTAAAGCATACTTCCCCATAGGGCCCAGAGCCATCCTGGCTGGGCTATAAATCTTTTCTTTCAATGTAAAGATGTATGGTTCTTGTTGGAAAAGATAGGTTGCAACATGCATATACATAGTCATGCATCCAGACACATCTTGGATGTTCTAGAAAATGAGACTGCCCATGAAAGACATAAATAGGAAGTTCATGACTTTTTAATCACACATCCCACTAGCAAATCTATCAGCCTCATGCACATATAGACACTACACATCTTCATATTAATTAATACATGTCTCATAAAGGACACTCAAATAATTGAGCTTTCCAGCTCTCCATGAAGCACATGCGTGATAAAACTATACTCACATATATACCCCACACCTTCCTTACCTCCACTGGACTCACAATGAGTTTTGAGGCAAAATAAATGCTTAACACTGGCAGAAAATGTGTCTCCTGGATGACAGTCATGAGGAAAAGTCAAATTACTTTTCATGACTTTCAAAATGGCTTGAAGAAGACAAGTTGGTTTATATATTAAATTTATCTGGAATTTACATTTTGATTGGGCAACAGTCTGGGCAAATTCCACAGTAACCTATCGATCTGACAGAGACATCTGACAGCTCCGAACAATTGCTGAAATGGCTTTTAAAACCCAGCTGGCTGGTGAGAGCTGGGGACGATTTCCCAGTGAGCCATCTCTCATTCATCTTCTAACTGTTCTCACCTCCCCCACCAGCCTTGGGGTGGCTGTCAATAAAGCCAGTGGAGACATATTTCTAGATATACGAAATAAAAAAATCCTTCTGGAGCCTGCCTTCATTGCTTCTCCTGCCTTTGGCTACCCATTTGCCTCCTTTCACCTTTGATGACAATTTCAGGACTCTCTTCCTGCGTACTAAATTCACAGTCAGTTCAGAGGCTGCTTGCTTGATAATGATGAAGACAGTAACTAAATGTGTCTCTAGGTTATTAGCTCTGGCATCTTTCTAAAATGCTTCCTCTTCTCTGTGACCCCAGGTCCAGATACTGAGCCAGGATTCATCCCTATTCTACTTCTGTCCAACACACAATGTCATCTACGATTTTTGAAAAATTATTCCAAACCAGCATGATTTCTTCTATTCTGTGTCTGCACCTATCACTTCACACTTATCATCTGTCTTAGATTACTGTGGTTTAACTCCATGGAAATAAGTATCTACTATGTTCAGGGTATTGCTAAAAGGAATGCAGAGATAAAGACAAATTTGCAACAGGCCTTCTAAAATATTATAATTTAAAAGAATGGTTGTTCTCAAAGTGTGGTACTCAGGCCAGCATCTTCAGCATCATCTGAGATCTTGTTAGAGGTGCAAATTTTTGAGCCCTTCCCCCATGCTACTGAATCAGAAACTCTGGATGTCTTTCAACAAAATTTCCAGGCGAGTCTAACGCAAGTGAAAACCAAACTTTTAACCAAGTTTTAAAGTATTTGAGACACATACACACAAGCTGATATTGATTTCTACAGAAAATGTGACAACAGAGTGCTAATGGAGATTCAGAGGAAGGCTTGATGAACCCTCTCAGCCAAGGCAGGGAGAATTTGGAGGACAACAGGAAGGCTTCAAGGAGGAAAGGTCGCTGTGCTATGCTTTGAAGGATGATCTAGAGGACATTCCGAGACTCAGGACACGGGGAAGCAAAGGAATAATGCCAGCATGGCAAATGTCTACCATTCATACTGCCCTTTTCCATTCCCTAACCATGGCAGGCATTACTAATAGATCATGGCAATTTTTTTTTTTTTTCTGTTAAACATTGTGGGAGTCTGAGGATCTTTTAAAACACACTTCCCCTGGTAGCCTGTAGCAATCAGTTTGAGTTGGCATAAATTAGCCTATTTCCTCTTTCTGGAGCTGAGTTGGGAATGCTCTGACCTTCCAGTGGGGAAGACTTAGGGGAATAAGATTTAGAAGGTGCTAGATTACTAGGCTTGAATAGGGCTTTAAATGGCAAGTAGGAGTTTGGACTTGTGTCCACAGGCAATAAAGAATCTCTTAAGGATTTGATTCAGAAAGTGATGTGATCAAGGCTATTTTATAATTAAATGTTTTGTCTTACTTCCTTTAGATAGGAGTTTCCAAACTTGGCTGTCCATTAGAATCACCTGGGGAGCTTTTAAAATTTCTGATACCCAGACCGCACCCTTAACGAAATTAATCATAATTTCTAGGAAGTGTGATCTGAGCGTCAGTATTTTTTAAAGTTTCCCTGGTGACTACACAGGGAGGCAAATTTGAGACACAGTCATTTATATTATAAATGTATTGAAGTAAGGATTCTTTGTTATCCCTCCATTCCCATATCCTATGTCATCAAGCACAATGTCTTACATAGAGAAACACAATGTCTTACATGGGGATTGTTAGTGAATTAGGGCAGCATATAATTGGGCCGATGAGTTTTTCAGTTACCTTTTATGTAAAATCGCCTTCCCTTCTCAGATGGCAAGGTTTCAAAAAAGGCACAAGCCAAATGTCTTGAAATTATAGCAGCATTTTTATCCTAAATTTAGTAGTTGGGTGTTCTTTTGAAAGAACCAGTGATCCCAGAGTTTACCAGAGTTGGATAAACAGTGATTTTATTCTTTTTGTCCCTGTTGGAATGGCTTGTGGAGAGCGAGAAATACAGAGGAATTGGAGAAAGGGTCAAAGTATTGCACATTAAAATGTGGATGGGATTACACGAATGAATAAGTTGGAAATCTGGGAGGATAGTAGTAAACTGGGAGATCAATGTTATTTCCTGAGTCTGGTTTCGCTTTGTTCCTCCCACATCTCAAATTTATCCCCAAATCTCATGGCTTACTGGGTAATTACTCATTTCTCCCTTCGCGTAAACTACCAGATTTTTTTTTTTTTGGATATTTTTCTCCCCAGTTAGAAATAATTTATCATTATCTTTGCATCTTTCATAGTAGTGTTTAATTCTCTAAATTTGTGTTCTTGTTAGAGAAGTTGGTGCTGCTCAGAATGCCCTTCCACACTCTTCCCCCACAAAACCAGCTTTTGCAAGCTCCAGTTTAAATGTTTCCTTCCTGACTTCTCAAGACAGATGTGGTTCTTTCAAAGCAATGACCTCTGTCAAAGCACTTATTCCATTGTAGGAAAATGATTTTCCTATTTATCACTTATTTGTTCCTTATGATAAATCTAATATGTATATATTCTCTTACACAGAGAATTTCTGTATTTAAAATTACTTTAAAAGGTGCTTTGAAAATCCTTTATAATTTTGTCTCCCAGGCAAAAATCACTCATAATGGTTTAGCATTTGAGCAAGTTTTGTTGTTGTGTTAACTTAGTTGAGATCGTAACTTGTATGGAGGAATATTCATAATTTTGGAAATATAGTATTGATGTAGACTTTTTTTTAAATTAAGAATCCTTCAAGACCATATAGAATATAATTCCTTTTGTATGAAATATCCAGGATGACAACTCTATGGAAACAAGAAACAAATCAGTAGGTTGAGGGTGCAAGAGGGATCAACTGCAAAAATCCAGAAGAAAATATTTTGGGTGTTATAAATAGGATAAAAATAGATTGTGTTGGTGGTAGCCTAACTCTATAAATTTACAAAAAAATTGAATTTCATACTTATAATAGGTAGATTTTATGTTACAAAAATTACACCTCAATAAAGCTATTATAATAATAAAAAACCTCCCCAAATCTAATTTACAATGAGTACTCTAATTTCCATCATATAAATGTACTACCATTTTAATTAATCAATACTCTTACTTGAGTATATTTTTGGTTCTGATTAGGCTATTATTAAAACATGTGCACATGTGGTGCACAAACAAATCTCTGCAATGTATATATATGAGTATTTTGTCTATGTTACAAATTATTTTTGCACCTTTTTTTTTTTTTGAGACGGAGTCTTGCTCGGTCGCCCAGGCTGGAGTGCAGTGGCGTGATGCAATCTCGGCTCACTGCAACCCCTGCCTCCTGGGTTCAAACAATTCTCCTACGTCAGCCTCCTGAGTAGCTGGGATTACAGGCATGTGCCACCATGCCCAGCTAATTTTTGTGTTTTTATTAGAGATGGGGTTTCGCTATGTTGGCCAGGCTGGTCTCGAACTCCTGGCCTTCGGTGATCCGCCCACCTCGGCCTCCCAAAGTGCTGGGATTACAGGCCTGAGTCACCGTGCCTGGCCTCTTTGCATCTTATAAATAGCTTTAAAATATTTGAATGTATTTGTCTTTAGATGCAATTGTTAAGCTGCTATTCCAAATGATGCAGAAATTTATATTCCCAGCAGCAGAGAAGTGTGCTTATCTCACAGATCGCTGTTTGGAGATTTTTTTTTTCTAGTTTTGCTAATTTGAGAGGTGAGGATAATAACTCATTGTTTTAATGTGCATTTATTTAATTGCTAGCAAGGTTGCCTTTTTAAAACATATGTTTATTCAGCATTTGTATTTCCTCTTTTGTGAATGCCTCTTCATGGCATTTTATATAGCCTGTTTATCAGTTGGAATCTGAATGCGTTGCATACATTTTCTTTATATGTTAAGAATAACTCTTATTCTGTTACATTTGTTTAAAATTTTTCCAGTTTTCCCCCATAGTATTTCAATTTTACCTTTGATGTTTAGGTAAAGCTACTTTATATTTTCATATAGTAACATCTAATCTTTCTTTTTATATAATTTCTTACTCTTTAAAATTAAAAGTACCCTCTTTCCAATTACCCCTCAAATAATCAGTTATCAATATTACTTCTTGCTTTTAAAAATTACATTTAATTCTTTTATAAATCTGTAATTCTTTCAAGTAGACAGTATTGGGGAATGTTTCCCTGCAACCCAAGGCTTCATCTATGGGTCAAAGGGCTCATAACCATGTATTAAAAATAATATTTCTAGCCTGGGCAACATGACAAAACCCTGTCTCTAGAAAAAATACAAAAATGAGCCAGGCATGGTGATGGGTGCCTGTAGTTTCAGCTACTCAGGAGGCTGAGGTGGGAGGATTGCTTGAAGCCAGGAGGCAGAGGTTGCAGTGAGCCAAGATCACACTACTGCACTCCAGCCTGTGCAACACAGCAAGACTCCGTCTCAAAAAAATAAATAAATAAATAAAACAATCTAATAATATTTCTTCAATAGATTTGTGATATTATCTCAATGTTGTATTAAATTTCTATTCCTATACCAAAAACATAATGTTATTTTAAAATTATTTATGCTGTATAATATATGAGAGTAAATCTTTCTAATAATTATTTTTATAACTGACAGCTATTTTTACCTATTATTGTGGATGAATTTCAGAATTATCTCGTTAAGTTTTTAAAAAGTCCTGTTAAGATGGTTGGAAAATCTGATAAATCTGTAAGTTAATTTAGAAGAAACTACTCTCTTTTCATAATTGGGCCTTCTGCCCAGGAACACTGTTTATCTTCTCGTTTAGCCAAGTATTTTTTATATTTCACTGTAAAGTTTTGTGGTTTTCTTCATAAGCATCTTACATATTTCTTGTTAAAGCTATTCATAGGCATTTTATGTTTTCTGTTGCTATTGTGAATAAGATATTTTAAAATCATACTTCCCAACTAGTTATTGCCAGTGAAGAAAAATGCTATTATTTTGGTGTATTTATCCTGTAACCAGTCTCTTTGCTGTACTCTCTTATTAGTTTTAATAGTTGTTCAGTTGATTCTCTTGAGTGTTCTAGATATCAACATATATATTTTTATAAAGAATGATAATTTTGTCTTCTCATTTTCAGCGATTATCATTCAAGCAAAGCCATCTTTATTGCAAAGAATAGAGACCTCTGTAATACAGCACAGGAATAATGAATGCATCTGGTCGGGGTGGCAGAGGGACTGTTACTGAAAGCACACCATCAGGCAATGCTGTAGAAGCAGGAATCTGATACAGCCCAGTTTAATGAGAACTGGAGCTAGGAAGCCGCTAGAAACCAAAGCCACTCTCTCTGGCTTTTAGGAGCTATATGATACCGTACGATATTTTGTTTCCCTCCATTTCTTGAGTCTCTAATCTCTCCTTGTCTCCATCCTCTTTTTCTTAGAAGAATTTTTCTTCTGCCAAGTGGCTGCTAAACATATACCTGTCCTCTTAGTGCCAACATCCAACATACACCCACTATCTTCTCTCTGGTTTTATGTCTAACTGCTCAAGAGAGAGACTGATCATTACTGCCAGGCGATGGATTGGCTGACCTTGGTTCAGGCCTCCACATCTTGTCTGTTCAGCATTGCCAAGATTGGGGCTGGTTTACGTGATGGAAACACAGCCTGTAAAGTCTTTCTCTTCAGGTCTATTGCTACTGTTTTTGGCAACTTTTGATGGTTTCATACCATGAATGAAATAGCTGTTCCACTCCTTCTCTATTCTTGGAGGAGTTTATAAAATATAAGAATTATCTTTTCCTTGAAAGTTGGAAAGACATTACCTAGGAGAAAAAAAATTGTTTGAAACCAGCAGTTTTCAGGGAAGAAATTCTTTGATGACTCTTTCAATTTCTCCCATAATTATTGTTCCAATCAGGTCATGAGTATTTCTCTATTTCTTTACTAGATCATGATCTCCTGGACAGCCAGAACCATGTTTTATTTATCTGTTTGTGGCAAGTTTCCAGCCCTGGGCCTGGCCTTGAGCAAGCCCTTGAGTTGTGTTGAGTTGAAAAGATTTAAATCAGAGATGGCACAGAAAATAAAAACAGGAATCGATATGGAGGTAGAGGATGAGAATTTGGGTATTAACTTGGTTATTTACTAATTGGAGGGATTTAGGTAAGTTGCTTCATTCTGAGTCTCACTTCTCAAATTTGTACAGTGATGAAGTTTGGGATTGGAGTATATGTGGAGAAGAACTTCCAAAACCTTTACCATGCTTCAACATTCTAACTTAAACGTAAATGAAAAATTGAATTTTTACCTGGAAAGAAAAAAAATACTGTTCAGAATCCTGTGTTAATAGTTGTTGGTATTAACAAACAAGTAGATAAAGTAAATACATGCATTAGGTTTTATTTACCCTCCTACAGTGGAAGATAATCATTTGTTAGTTCAAGCCCTGAGGCATTACCTTCTTGACAGCTGGTGAGGTACGTGTGTAAAATCCAAACATTTTTATGAAAAATCCTAACAAAGCATTGCTGTGTGTGCCTATTAGTTTAATGTGAACTAACAGCCTTATTCAAGCAATTTATCACATTTGAAAATATAAACTGGACCCCTTATTCATGCATTTTCTGAAGATGCTGCTTTGGTGCTGACATTTCTTGGTGCCCTTGGTGATAGGAGTGTGTGTGGACCCATTCACATTCTCTTCTGATTTAGATCAGTGGGCAAGAAGGTCTTACACACAGTTACAGATCTTTCATATGCCCTTTGTGTTCTCAATTATGTAGGGGATTTTGACTGGTCAGCTGCAATCAGTCTGTGAGAAAGATGAAAGAAAATGACCATGACCATCACACTCTGGAGTAATTGGGTGTCTTCCCTGCCTCCTGGTGATGACCAAGGACGGTTCCCATCAAAAACACCTAAATTCAAAGAAGTCAGCAGTCTGCTGAATGGAGTCCCGGGATCAGGTTACATCAAATGCCAGCTTCCAATGTGCATTTCAAATATGAAACATAAACACTGATTGCAAATCTGAAGACATTTTCATTTAGCCCTAGGCCAGGATTTTTAATTTTAAAAAAAATAAACCTGTCAAGGTCTGCAAGAAAGGCTCTTAGATATTCTGGCCAATGGTTTATTTAAAAATCCAATAATGCAATTTCCTTAGCAGCAGGAGGAAAGAGACCTTCTCTAAGCTGAATGTCCCATAACTGGATGGTAGCCAGATTCCCAGTACGTGAAACAGAAGTCCATGAAACAGAAACACATTCCCAGTACATTAAAACCCTTTATAAAAGGGGTGCTACCTTGAAGGCCCAGGACAGGATATTCTGAATGCCATTTCTCCCCAGAATAACTATGTATATTGGGAGCAAGAAGACCTGGTAATCCAATCTCACTTGCTATCCATGTGAACTTTACCATTCACATGGATTATTTATTTATTTATTTATTTTACTATTAATTTATTTTTGATTCTTTTACTTTAAGTCTGGGGATACATGTGCAGAATGTGCTGGTTTGTTACATAGGTATACATGGGCCATGGTGGTTTGCTGCACCTATCAACCCATCACCTAGGTTTTAAGCCCCACGTGCATTAGCTGTTTGTCCTGATGCTCCCTCTCTCTTCACCACCCCCCCAACAGTTTCTGGAATGTGTTGTTGCCCTCCCTGTGTCCATGTGTTCTCACTCTTCAACCCCCACTTATGAGTAAGAACATGCAGTGTTTGGTTTTCTGTTCCTCTGTTTGTTTGCTGACGATGATGGCTTCCAGCTTCATCCATGTCCCTGCAAAGGACATGATCTCATCCCTTTTTCTGGCTACATAGAATTCCATAGTATATGTGTACCATATTTTCTTATCCAGTCTATCACTGATGGCATTTGGATTGGTTCCATGTCTTTGCTATTGTGAATAGTGCTGCAATAAACATATGTGTGCATGTATCTTTATGATAGAATGATTTATATTCCTCGGGGTATATACCCAGTAATGAAATCGCTAGGTCAAATGGTATTTCTGGTTCTAGATCCTTGAGGATCACCGCATTGTCTTCCACAGTGGTTGAACTAATTTACATTCTCACCAACAATGTAAAAGTGTTCCTATTTCTCCACAGCCTCGCCAGAATCTGTTGTTTCTTGACTTTTTAATAATCGCCATTCTGACTGACATGAGATGGTATCCCATTGTGTTTTTGATTTACATTTCTCTAGTAATCAGTGATGTTGAGCTTTTTTAAATATGTTTGTTGGCTGCGTAAATGTTTTCTTTTGAGAAGTGTCTGTTCATATCCTTTGCTCACTTTTTGATGGAAGTTGTTTGTTTTTTTCTTGTAAATTTGTTCCTTGTAAATTCTGGATATAAGACCTTTGTCAGAAGGGTAGATTGCAAAAATTTCCTCCCATTTCATAGGTTGCCTGTTCGCTCCGATGATGGTTTCTTTTTGCTGTGCAGAAGCTCTTTAGTTTAATTAGATCCCATTTGTCAATTTTAGGTTTTGTTGCAATTGCTTTTGGTGATTTCATCATAAAATCTTTGCCCATGCCTATGTCCTAAATGGTATTACCTAGGTTTTCTTCTAGGGTTTTTATGGTTTTGAGTTTTACATTTAAGTCTTTAATCTATCTTGAGTTAATTTTTGTATAAGGTGTAAGGAAGGGGTCCAGTTTTAGTTTTCTGCATATGGCTAGCCAGTTTTCCCAGCACCATTTATTAAATAGAGAATCCTTTCCCCATTGCTTGTTTTTGTCAGGTTTGTTGAAGATCAAATGGTTGTAGATGTGTGGTCTTATTTCTGAGGTCTCTATTCTGTTCCGTTGGTCTATATGTCTGTTTGATACGAGTGCCATGCTGTTTTGGTTACTATAGCGTTGTTGTATAGTTTGAAGTCAGGGAGCATGATGCCTTCAGCATTGTTCTTTTTGTTTAGGATTGTCTTGGCTATGTGGGCTCCTTTTTGGTTCCATCTGAATTTTAAAGTGTTTTTTTTTTTTTTTTCTAATTCTGTGAAGGGTGTCAATGGTAGTTTGATGGGAATAGCATTGAATTTATAAATTACATTGAGCAGTATGGCCATTTCACAATATTGATTGTTTCTATCCATGAGGGTGGAGTTTTTTCCATTTGTTTGTGTCCTCTCTTATTTTCTTGAGCAGTGGGTTGTAGTTTTCCTTGAAGAGGTTCTTCACATCCCTTGTTAGCCATATTCCTAGGTATTTTATTCTCTTTGTAGCAATTATGAATGGGAGTTCATTCATTCACATGGATTATTTAAATAAAAAACTTAAATTTTAAACCCCAAATTTAAAATGTGTCATATAACTGCCAGTCATCTCCCAACTTTGGTTGTTTATAGAACAAGAGTAGAGAAAGAGTCTATGTATTGTCTAGCCCTGTCCTGTTGGTCAGAACTGGCTCAAAGAAGTACCACTGACTATTTGGAGCAATCGAACTTCCTCTCTCTAGAATTTAGAATTGTGTCCGGAATTGGTGGGTTCTTGGTCTCACTGACTTCAAGAATGAAGCCGCGGACCCTCGTGGTGAGTGTTACAGCTCTTAAAAGCAGTGTGGACCCAAAGAGTGAGCAGTAGCAAGATTTATTGCAAAGAGCGAAAGAACAAAGCTCTCACGGTGTGGAAGGGGACCCGAGCGGGTTGCCGCTGCTGGCTGGGGCAGCCTGCTTTTATTCTCTTATCTAGCCCCACCCACGTCCTGCTGATTGGTAGAGCCGAGTGGTCTGTTTTGACAGGGCGCTGATTGGTGTGTTCACACACCTTGAGCTAGATACAGAGTGCCGATTGGTGTGTTTACAATCCGTAAGCTAGACATAAAGGTTCCCCACATCTCCACCAGAGCAGCTAGATACAGAGTGTCAATTGGTGCACTCAAGCTAGACACAGGGTGCTGATTGGCATGTTTACAATCCATGAGCTAGACCTAAAGGTTCCCCATATCTCCACCAGACTCAGGAGCCCAGCTGGCTTCACCCAGTGGATCCTGCACTGGGGCTGCAGGCAGAGCTGCCTGCCAGTCCCTTGCTGTGCGCTAGCACTCCTCAGCTCTTGAGTGGTCGATGGGACTCGGTGCCGTGGAACAGGGGGCGGCGCTCGTCGGGGAGGCTCGGGCGGCACAGGAGCCCATGGAGGGGTGGGAGGCTCAGGCATGGTGGGCTGCAGGTCCTGAGCCCTGCCCCGCAGGAAGGCAGCCAAGGCCCGGCGAGAAATCCAGCGCAGCGCCAGTGGGCTGGCACTGCTGAGGGACCCAGTACATCCTCTGCAGCCACGGGCCCGGGTGCTGAGTCCCTTATTGCCCGGAGCCGGCAGGGCCGGCGGGGTGCTTCCAGTCCAGGGCCCGCTGAGCCCACGCCCACCCGGAACTCCAGCCGGCCCGCAAGCGCCGCATGCAGCCCCGGCTCCCGCTTGTGCCTCTCCCTCCTCACCTCCCTGCAAGCTGAGGGAGCCGGCTCCCGCCTTGGCCAGCCCAGAAAGGGGCCCCACAGTGCAGTGGTGGGCTGAAGGGCTCCCCAAGTGCCGCCAAAGTGGGAGCCCAGGCAGAGGAGGCACCAAGAGCGAGTGAGGGCTGTGAGGACTGCCAGCACGCTGTCACCTCTCAGAATCACTAACCAGAAAAAGGGACTTAGCCATGGGCACTGAAGCTATAAGAGCCAATGAACTCAAGGGTCAAAACAAACATTTTGGAGTAGTAAGAAACTGGTTCTTAGACAAGAGACTAGCACATATGGATATGCAGAAGCAGGAATGGGAGGCTATGCAACCCCAAAGAGCAAGAGAGAGGAAGCGGACATCTGATAATATTCTAGTTCCAATGTGGTCTGGAAGTTGAGTTCATGAGCGTTTCTGCCTTCCATTGTCTTGAATTTCTCTGAGTAAAATTTTATTCCTGGAAAGCAACTACAAGAGAATTCCATAACTTTTTATCTGAGCAAACTTTAGGTATCTCTTGTCTTACCAAATAATTGAATTCACAAATACTTACTGAACATGCTTTATGAACCAGGATCTATGATGAAAGCTGAGGAAAAAGCAATGAACAAGATGAGTACATTTTCTGATTTCATAGATCTTGTATTTTAATGGGAGGATAAAAAGACCAAAATAAGATAGGAAAACAAAACCCATATGTACATAAGTAAGTACATGTTGACACATTAACAACTAAAAAATTAAAAACAAATGAAAAGACAAAACATGCTTTCAGTTCAAAGGCTTAGTAGTGTTAAGACTGATCTATAGATCAAGATTTAAGGCAATCCTTCATTTTACAGAAATTGACAAGCTGATCTTAAAATACATACTGAAATGCAAGTGACTCAGCATAGCAAAACAGTCTTGAAAGACAAAAAAAAATCTAGAGAACTCAGTGTTCTAAATTTTAAAACTTAACACAAACTGACAGTAATCAGGCATAAGGATACAAATATAGATAAATGGATAGAGAGCCCAGAAATAAACCGTCATATTTTTGGATAGCTGATGTTTGACAAAGGTGCCAGGACAATTCAGTAGGGGAAAATAATAGTTTTTTCAACAAATGATGCTAAGATGACTGAATATCTACATTGAAAGGAATGGGCCGGGCGCGGTGGCTCACGCTTGTAATCCCAGCACTTTGGGAGGCCGAGGCGGGCGGATCACGAGGTCAGGAGATCGAGACCACGGTGAAACCCCGTCTCTACTAAAAATACAAAAAATTAGCCGGGCATGGTGGCGGGCGCCTGTAGTCCCAGCTACTCGGAGAGGCTGCACTCACCTGACAGGGATCCATAAAAAAAAAAAAAAAAAAAAAAAAAAAAAAAAAGAGAAAGAATTGGCCCTTTTCAATACACATAGCCATAATATAAGAACTAAAGCCACAAAACTCTTAGAAAAAAACATAGGAATAAATCTTTGTGACCTTAGATTAGTCAATAATTTCTTAAACAAACATTAAAGGTACAAGTGACAAAATAAATTGTATTTCATCAAAACTAAAACCTTTTATGCTTCCAAGGACACCATGAAGAATGTAAAGAGACAAATTGCAGAATGGAGAAAATATTTGCAAATCATACGTTTGATAAGGGATTTGTATCTGGAATACATAAGGAACTCTTAGAACTCAATTATTAAAAGACAATCCAATTTAAAAGTGGGTGAAAGATACAAATTGACATTTCTCCAATGAAGATATACAAATGGCCAGTAAGCACAAGAAAAGATGCTCAACATAATTAACCATTAAATAAATGCAAATGAAAACAAAAATGAGTTATCACTTCACACACTCTAGGATGTTTATAGTTAAAAACGATAATAAATGCTGGCAAATATGTGGAGAAATTGAAATCCTCACACACTGCTGTTGGAAATGTACAATGGTACAGTCACTTTGGAAAATAGTCTAACCGTTCCTCAAAATGATGGAGAAAATGAGGAGTGACTTCTAATAGGTATGGGCTTCCTTTGGGAGTGATGAAAATGTTCTTAAATTGATCATGGTAATGGTTGCACAACCCTGTGCATATACTAAAACCCATTAAATTTTGTACTTAAATTGGGTGAATTGTGGAATAATATTGTTAATAATATCTCAATAAATATAAATATATTTCGTTAAAAATAAAATATAGGGGCAACATTTCTTCCCTCACAGGAACATTAGCAAAATTGAGTCCCCAGCTATTTGTTTGAATTTGTATTATTGTTGTAAATCATCCTAAATAGTTCTTAACCAACCATGGACTCAAAGTGTCATAGCTACTTGTATCTGTGAAATAATATATTCTTTAAATGGAAGGGAACATCCCTACACATGATATCTAAGAGTGAAGGGACATTCATAAGTACTGTTATCAGGAATTTCAGAATACAGTGAAATTTTTTGCCATGCAAAAAATTGCTTTAATGTATATTTTTTTCAAAATCAGATAAAGCATTGAACTTGATGATGATGATATTACCGTATGTTAGCTACTTATTATGTGCCCAGTCTATGCAAAGCACTGCACAAGCATTAGTTTCTGTAATCCTTCCAACAACCCTCAGACATTTATTCTGTTTCCCTTATTTTTGATGGAAAGATTGAAGCTCAGTCAGATGGGTTAATTAACTTGTCCAATATCACACAGTTCATAGGGGCAGTTTGAAATTTGAAAGCCAGGAATGGTTGATTTCCAAATACACACTGTTAATCTCTAATTATGCTTTTCCTTTACTAGTACATTTGTGTTTTTAGTTTTTCTGTTTTTATATTTTAAGCATATAATTATGTAATTAATTATGTACTTAAAAGTATAAAATTAATGCAGGTCCTTTGTAGAAATCTTGAAAAAATAGAAGTGTGCCATAGGTGACACTGGGAATAACCAGTTTGAAATGGGGAAATAAAATTGCTGATAAAATTATAATATGTGTTTGTATTTAGTACTATTAAAGGATGCTTATGACAATGAATGTAGGTCATAAAGCAATTGAATTGTATTAGCTGTTTACATATACAGTTGACCCTTCAACTGTAGGGTCATGAGTTTGAAAAGGGGGTCCACTTTTACCTGGATTTTTTTCAGTTAAGGTTACACTGAGTGTGCTTGCCTCTCCTGCTTTCCCTTCCAATTCCTCCACCTGTTCCATCTCTGCCACCACTGAGACAGCAAGACCAACTCCACCTCTTCCTCCTCTGTAGCCTACTTAATGTGAAGACTACAAGAATGAAGACCTTTATGATGATCCACTTCCACATAGTGAATAGTAAACATATTTGCTTTTCCTTATGATTTTCTTAATAACATTGCTTTTCTGTAGCTTACTTTATTATAAGAATACAATATATAATACATATAACATACAAAATATGTGTTAATTGACTGTTTTTGTTATTGGTAAGGCTTCTGGTCAACAGTAGGCTATTAGTAGTTAAGTTTTGATGAAGTCAAAGTTATACATGGATTTTTGACTTTACAGTGGTGAGGTGCCCCAACCCCTAAGTTGTTCAAATATCAACCGTATTTTATATGTTATATTACTTTACATATATTACAAAATATATTATGTATTACATAAGTAAACTATATAAGTAAAAATATCTGCAAAGAGAAAGGTCTATAAGTATTTGTACCAAAAGTATTTATACCAACATGTATAGATTTATACCAAAATAGTAATTTTCTCTGAATGGATTTAGGCATGTATCTTTATTTATTTGATTTTCTATATTTTTAAATTGTTTTAACATGATTATCTTTGACTTCTCAACGAATCAATTTCTGGATGCTTTCCATTTCCTTTGGAAATAGGAATAATGTCCTCTGTAAGTTAGACTCTTAGTTGGTATACTGGTGCGGAGCATTCCAGCCTACTTCTGTTTTAACTGACTTTTCATTAACCTACAATTACAGATCTCAATGTCATCAGATAAGAAGGACTTTATTGTAATGAGGGCAGGGTGAGCACCCAAAGTCAAACAATTAGTAAACAGACTCCATCGACACAGTTGAGTTGCTCTTCAGAGCAAAAGAATCTAACACATAAAGCTTCAGAATCCATGCACCATCTTCCCAGGCAGTTACTGCATTCCCCTCCCTGCAACTTTTTTGTTAGTCTTTGAGATTTGTCTCTTTTTTTTTTTTTTTTTTTTTTTGGTCATTTCCCTCATATTTTTAACTATTAGTATCTCTAGGGGAACAACAGTAACCAAAGTGGTAACAGCCAACAAACCAACCTGCACTAGTTAAATTGGTTCAGTTAAAAAAAAAAAAAGGGACTTTCACTATTTTGAGTCCAAACGTCATAAAGCATTTATCTCAGCAGAGAACACATTGGCAATATTTAGATATTTTCATCTCATTTTAATTATTTGGAATAACTTGGGAAACCAGGAATATCCAAGAAGACTGATGGCAGATTCATCCGTTTTTATTAATGATTACAAATTACATTTCTTAGAAATCGACAATATACACATTCACAGCTCTCTAGGAGTTCAGAGACAGTCATTGTTTTTTTCAGAAGGAAAAAAGGTCTTTAGAGTGAGTATTTCTTCTCATGATAATAAATCTCAGAATGTAGAGCAGAAAAAGACCTTAGATACTGAGTCCAACTCCCATATTTTACAGATAAGGCACTGAGGCTTAGATAGGGAAGTTGTTAACCCAAAGTAACAGAGCAAAACACTGGCAGAGCCAGGGAACAGAACTGAGTCTCTTGACTTTAAGTTCTTATCATACAAGGTCAGGCAGTTAAAGCAAATAGATAATATTCACCAGGGTAAGACAATAGGGAATGGTTTGAACTGGAGTGAACCGGAAATAACATGGTCTACCTCTATTCTGGAAAACAAACATACATCTTCAGACTGGATATGGCCCCTAGCTTTCTGTATGCATGCCCTACTACGTCAAACCTCTCATTTATGAACTCGAACACATTTATAGAGGGGTTACATTATTTACATTGAGTTGATGACTCCACGGTTTTAATAAAAGGGCCCTGGAGACTTTAACTTAGTTTCCAGCTAAAAAATACCATTTGTAGTCATCAATCTCAACTTGAATCTTTCCAGTGATGGGGAACTCACTCTCATAGAATTTAGCACATTTGATTGGCAGACAGCCTCAGTCATTAAACGTATCTTTATTAAAATAAAGCAAACTTCTCTGTCACTTTTCCTACAAGCCAAATATTTACAATTGAAGCCAGCCAGGGTTAAGTCTCATTCGTTTGAAGAATGGCAGCTTTTAAAATACATGAAGATAGTTTGCATGCTCTTCCACATTTTCTCATCTCCCTTAACCTTTCTTCATATGATATATGATATTCAGCTGGTGGTGTATTCAGAAAGGTGAGGGGAAAGTCCCTCCAAACCAAAATAGCTCTTATAATAGTCCATCATTATGTCTAAAATTAATTCATGGTACTAAAGTATTCAAAGAGATGTCAAAAGAAGTGGAAGAAAGGTTCAGAAAGGAAACATGGAGAAGGTATTTGAAGTTAATATTAATAATAATGGCATGTAACATCTATCAAAATCTTATACTATGCCAAGGACTCGCTAAAATATTGTATTCAACTCTCACGACTACCCAATAGAGAGGCATTTTGTCCCCATTTTATAGATGAAGAAATTGAGCCTCAAGAAGGTTAATTGACCTGCCATTGTCACTTAGCTCAAAAGGACAGAACCAGGATTTAAGCCAGATCTCTTTGATTCCAAAATCAGTGCTCTTAAGAGCCTCGGTCTTATTGTCTGTTCTTTATAATTCGTTGACTTCTCTCTCTTCTGTTAAAAAGATACAACTTCAGATAAGAACTGGACTTTAATAAGAAGAAAAAAATTTCTTCTTCTAGGAAGAAATTTTAGCTGTTTCCATTGGTCAATGGATGAACAAAGATAATACATAACTTTTTTGCATAAAACAAGAACCCTTCTCTTCTAAGCTCCTACCCACTTTTTCAGATTTTTTTGGTAACTTTTTCTTCAAGCACCCAATATACTAAACACAATAGACTACTTGCCACCCAGAAAACTTGCTGTATACTCTCTTAGCTTTGTGCTTTTCTCTCTGCTTTGAATGTTTTTTTTTCTACCAAGAGAAATTATATCGAATTTTCAAATCAGAGCTCAAGGTACTCCCCATCCATTTCGCTTCCTAACCCCATCAGAGTTAATCCATCCTTCCTCTTCCTCCTTAATAAATTGGTTCATATCTTTATCACCATAACTCCCCATTTAAACTCATGTCACTTTTAGAATGTGAATTTCTTGAGAGCAAGGGGCATATTTTATTTATTTCTCATTTATAAACAATATATAACACAGTGCCTTGCACATTTAAAAAAATAGCACCTACTATGTGCAAGATGCAATTCATACTAGGTGCTATAACATCATAATGCTTGACTATTTCTTTATTGCATGAACAAACGTACAAAACTAGAAAGACCAGGCTTCTTTCCTCTGCATCAATTAGCATTTTATTAAATGTGATGAATTCCATTTGCTGCAAAACTATGGCCCTTAAATGACTTTCATTTGGATATAGAGATGTACTTTCACGTTCAGAGAGCAGAAGATAAAAATCAGGTGCCCTGTCATTATTACAACCACTGCCATTATGGTTATGATGATGAATATGAGATTATTATTATTTTTATTATCTTTAGCAAATAAGTCTTGTTTCTTTTCTCCAGAGCTTCCAGGAATGTTTCTCATGTGTTTTCAGCTGCCCCGTCTTGTTTTGACACTTCTGACAGGGAGCTGTATAGAGATGGGAAAAGGATCCAGAGGCTGACCTTGGACTTGGGCTGGCCTGCTGATTGCAGACTGCCTGGGCTGCTGCCACTGCTTTGTCTCTCCCTCCAGCTGCACTCAAGGCCGCCATTGATCAGCCCACTGAATGCTTTACAACTACAGCTTTGGACAGGCCATTGAAGAAATTGATTGCAGTCAATTCCCAGCAGATTGAGCCACATCGACTTGTCTCCTGGTCCCACCAATAAGCACCTTGACTCCCTTTTTTAATTACCCTAGTAAGCCTTCTGCATAATGGTCAGGGCACAAGTTGATGAGAGAGACAGACAGAGAAAGAGAGAGAGAGAAAGAGAGAAAGAGAAAGAGAGAGAGAAGGAAAATGTGGGGGCTGAAATAAAACAGCCTTCCCTAGAGTTGGGTGCTTTCTTAACTTGTGCCAGGAAACTGGGTCACATTTGCTCATTATGAATTTAGTATGTAGATTATTAGAAAACTTGATTACAAAATCAAGAATCAAGTTGGGCTCAAGACTCAATTCAGCCAACTAATTTAGTAAATTTGGCAAGTTATTTTGCATAGCTGGTACCCATTTCACATCTGCAAATGAGAAAATTGCTAAGGTAATCTTAATAACTACAAACATGTGTAAATATTAATAAAACCATCACCACTACTACCAATACGATGAAGACAAAGATGGTAATGAGTGCTAGCATTTATTGAATATTTAGAGGTTCCCAGCACCGTGATAATTTACTTACATGAATATTTTTTCTCAATAATTTTTAAGATACCATCCTATGATATGACATAGAAAATTTTTTTCTCTGTTTCACTTAAGTAGACACTGAAGCTCAGAAGTTTAGGCTATTGTCCAAATTCATAATATTAAGGATCAAACTCAAGCTTCTCTGGAGTCTATGTGAAATATAAGATAGCTTAGAAACTATGTTTACATACATTCTCTTGATTTCATATTAAGCCTTGCAGCTCTTTATATGCATACTAGGAGATAAACTTGATAGGAGGCATCTTGGCTTAATAGTCTTGTGGTCAAAGAGGCCCAATCCTACTTCTGTTTCAGCACGAAGGGAAGCTCTGTGCCCCTAGTATTTACATATTTGCATCTTTCCTGTTAAGAAAAACTGGAAGTTTAAAATGACTGTTGTTTCTATTCTATGCATCACTCTCAGGGCTTCAAGATCATTCAGTGATTGACTCCCACAATATGAGCAGCAGACTACCTGCTTCATCTCCTGGAGATCAACGTCTCCTGATGGACTTGTTCAAAAACATATTCCTGGCCTGTTCTAGCACTACTTAATCCAAATTCGTAGAGAAGGGGTCCAGGACACTGCATTTCAACAAGGGCCCCTGGTGATTCTTGGGAATACTGATGTTTGAGAACCACTGTGACCGAGAATCATGTTTTATCCAGAGCTCAAATTCAAGGTAATACCTCACCCTCATACCACCCAGCAGGCCCTGCATGCCACAACCCTCACAGAGGGTTTTGGCATTTTCCTCATTCTTTGTAGTCTGAACTCTTAGGTGTCTATCCATCAGCCATCCCCACACCCCTTCCTCCTCCTCCCCTGCTTCCTTGAATACAACACACAGTTTCATTCAGGAGAATGTACTTAGTCGTAGAGGATGAATCATAATTGTTCTAGACCATTGAGCCATCCCTATTCTTTTTTCCAGTGACTGGTTAAAGGTGAGAATATCATCTAATTCTGGCTAATATGAGGCAAAGTCTTTTGGGAGGACTCTTGGGGAAACATTTTAATTTCTCATAAAAGATAAATCTACATAGGGGGATGGTCCTTTGCTCAATTCCCTCTCTTCATACTTTGGACACAGACCTGTGAGGATGTGACACTTGGAGGTTCTACCTCAATCCTGCAACTAGGAGGCGACAGATGAGAAGCCAATGAGAAGCCAATATGGTGAGGGTGGCAGAGCAAATAAATTCCTGTGTCCTTGAAGACAAGCTTAGAGTCACTCTACCATTCCTGAGGTCAACTGATTCTAGTCTAATTATATGAATCATAGAAGTCTTTTCGGGTTAGCCACTTAGTCGAGCTTTCTCATTGCAGCTCAAAGCATCTTAAGTTTCTCCTTACCCTATATTGCCCTTAACATTTCTTCCTCTTTAAAATCAATGTAGAAAAATCATGCTGAAGCTTTATTGACCCAGCCTGCTACCTATCATGTGAGATTGAGAGATGAAGAGAAATTAACATGGCCATTTGACCCTGCTGTCAAATATCAGATGTCCTAACGAATCTTTGGAATATTCCGGCTTGTGGTAAATTGGTAGTAGGATTCTCTAAACAGAATTGGTCCTATAGAGTAGGGGTCTGAAAACAAGGGCCTGCAAGCCAAGTCTGGCCTGTTACCTGTTTTTGTAAATCTCATTGGGACACAAACATATTCGTTCATTTACATATTTTGTATGATTGCTTTTATGCTACAATGGCAGAGTTGTGTTGCCGTAACAGACATCAAATGGCTCAAAAAACTCTAAAACATTTACTATCTGGGCCTTTTATTTTAAAAGTGTGCCAATCCTTGATATCAATAATTTAGTTTTTGGTCAAAGAGCAAATCTTCTATTTTAGATACCAAATGGAAAGGAGACCACAGTCATCCCATTGGAAAAATTAGAAAATCAAACTTTGCTCTCATCAAACAGAAAGGCAACCCACTTCACCAAAGGTGTAGACAGAAGGGAAAGTTATAAGCAGAACTGAAATTTTCTCACAGAGAAGAGACTTAAATCTTCCCCAACCTCGAGGCAGGAGAATGGCATGAACCCGGGAGGCGGAGCTTGCAGTGAGCAGAAATCACACTACTAAACTCCAGCCTGGGTGACAGAGAGAGACTCTGTCTCAAAAAAAGAAAAAAAAAGTCTTCCCCAGTCTCTTAACAGGCAGAAGAGTAGAGGATGGCAAAGCTCAAACCCGGATGCTTACCAGAGAAGTGGAACATCCCTTGGAAGACATGGGCACAGTCAAGAGTAAAGCTCGATCAATTACTAAGATTCAGAAAAGAAAGAAAGCTCAAGTTGAGAAAGGTGGCTTCTAAAACTAGGTACCAGAAGTAATGGGACTTGGGGAATTAAGGATATAGGATCAGGTAGTTCAGCCTAATTTTGATGGACTATAGCTTGTATACTTGCAGTTTCCCTTTAACTTGCTCTTAAAGGATGTCATAGGGCCATCCTGGCATACAAATAGCTGCTGAGAGATAATTGGGTGGCTGATGAAGGACCCACACTTCTGCGTAGCATGAGAGAGATGACTTGAGCCCCATTGTTTTTTTCTTTAGGGTAAGTATCACCAGGTAATCTCCTTTTCTACAGAATTATGTAGGCACCCAGATACATATATTGTTTTAGGCAAAAGGCAAGCCAAAATGCCTTGCTTTAGTCTTTAAAAGGACACTTATGTCCACTGGAACCACATAAAATGCCTGGCTTGTAATCTTGGGCAACAGCTGCACCTCTGAGCCTGTTTTCTGGTCTGTAAAATCAGCATAGGGGGTACTGATAAAAATATGCAAGGGTGTGCATATTACATTTACAAACACTTGTAACAACTGCCTCCTAAATTAGAAACTACTCTGCAAATGAGAAATGTCCTCATTATTGAATGAAAGTACATTCTGATAGGCCTGCAGTTGAGTGAACAGTAAAAACGTCCCCTAAATTAACCTGTGAAATGGGGATAATTTAGGACTCTGTCTAAGAGATAAGCAAATGCCAAAACAGGCTCTTTCTGCTTAATCTAATTGACACTGAGGGGATCCTTGTGATAGTAACTAGCCACCAGGCTTAACTTCTTCCAGAGTTTGCTCCTTGTCAGACGCAATAGAGGAATACAACTTGCATGCAAGCGTATGCCCATTTTCCCGCTTGCTAGAAGGAGAATGTGCATGTAGCTTGGTCCTCATAAGCTCCAACATTTAGATCAAATGGAATACAGAGATTTAGTTGGTGTAAGGCCAGAAATACATTCATGGGTACTACGATGTTTGTAGCAGCACTATCTGGAACATTGGAAACTACACTAATACACCAAAACAGTTAAAGGGATACTTCAAGTCCGCTGAACAGGATGTTTGCAGAATGAGCTACGTGTTTAGGCAGCCCATGGTCTCTTGTCCAGCTCAGAAGGAAATAGGTAATGTCCAAATCATGAAGGTTAGAAAGTCAGTGAGACCAGAGTAGTAAGCAGGGTTGGGGATCTTTGACTGTTGGGCATAAACAATTTACTCCATGCCCAATTTGGGGCCTGTATCTTTCTAAAGAAGTTCTCTGAAATATTTCAGAATTCATATTCAAGTGCAGGAGGTGCTGGGCTCTGAATTAGACACAGTCTTTAATATAATACATTTATATGATATATTTAAAATAGTCAAACTCATAGAATCAAAGAGCAGCATGCTGGTTTCTAGGGAAATGGCAGTCACCAATTGATAGACACAAAGTTTCAGTTAAGCAAGATGCACAAGCTCTAGAGATCTGCTTCACAACATGGTAGCCCCTAATGTTAACACTAACGTATTGTGCAGTTAAAAATTTGTTAAGATCATAGATCTCACATCAAGTGTTATTATTATAAAGTTTAAAAATGATGCTACATGTATCACGTATTGAACTTGAAGGATGTTAGCTTGTCCCATCCCTTTTTACTTTTTAACACATCTATAGCTTGCTTGTATTCATAGTATCAATCCTATTTTTTCACTTTTTCAGTATTATGATGTTTATTCCAATTCAGAGATTTTCTCTGTTGATGCTTTGTACGTGGTCAGATCCATCCAACACTGAATTTGTAGTCACCCTATGTGAAACACTTTACAAAAATGAGAATAAACGACCTACAACTGAAAGCAAAAGTATGGATAAGTCTTACACATATATGTTGAGTTAAATAATTAAGGCACAAAAGAATACATACAGAATGATTCCATTACATAAATATAATATACGAAAACAGAAAAAAAAATACAGAAAAGTACAAAAACAGAAAAAATAACCCATCGATGGACATTGCAATAGCGGTCACCACCAGAAAAATAGTGACTAGAAGGGATCATAACACAGGTTTTTTGGGGTGCCATTCATGTTCTCTTTCTTGATTTCAGTGCACAGATATATTCAGTTCATAAAAATCCATCAAGCTCTGCATTTATGAGATTTCCACTTTTCTATATATGTTATATTTACATAAAAGGTTTTAAAAAATGCATAAGGAGCAAGGGATATAAGACAATCAAGCTCATCAGCAACTCAGCCCCAAACTAGTCACAGCACCTTGGGCAAGTCATTTTACCAGGCTGAATGTCAGATGCCTCATCTATAAAAAGGCACTAATGATCCTGGCCTCACAGAGTCACTGGGACTATTAAATTGAAAGGAACAATTACATGTAAAGTGCTTAGCACAGGGTCTGGTACACAGCTGGCTGCTGTTATGATTATGATCCTTCCATTGTCCAGGCTGACACCATTTCAGACTGGATGATCTGACGTTGACTATAGTCTCAGGTCCATCAAAAGACACACACTCCCTGAGTGCAGAGTGGGGCACCCAGACTGTGCAATGAAAGCAGAGAAGAGATGAGGAGTACCATAAGACTAGAAAATAAAGCTGGAAACTCTCATTGAGGAAGAGACCATTGAGGTTCAAAAAGCCCAGAAGTTGGATTTTATTTTGTAGATGGAAGTTACTGAAGACTTTATATTTTAACAGAGAAGTCACATGGAGCTGAAACTCAGCCAGATCAGTCTTCTAGAAAGTTAAAAGAGATTGAAACAGAAGACTTGGAGATAAACTTTACCTTATAGAAAGTGTGTCAGGTCTGCAGAAGTCAGAATATGATGATGTTCTTGTTATTATTATCAATACTATAAGCAATAACAACCACTGCAATCACTATTATTTTAGTGTGCACCTGCTGGATACCAGATATTTAAAGGTACTATCTCATCTAATCCTTACTCAAAACACAAAGGGGAATAGCTGACATTTACCAGGTTCTTACTAAGAGCTAGGTACTCTTCTGAGCATTTTATGAATATTAATGCATTTAGTCACTATGACAGCCCAGTAAGATAGGCACTATCATTATCTCCAGTTTACAAATGAAGATACTGCAGCAAAGAGAGATTCTAAGACCATACTGCTATCGAGAAACAGAGCTGGGATTCAAATTCTGGCAGCTCAATTCTAGCGCCCATCCTTATGCCTATTATGTTATGTTGACATCCTAGGTATTATTAATCTTATATTCTAATGAACTAACAGAGACAACAGTCAAATTACCTGCTCAAAGTCACAAAGAGGGTGATATAGTTTGGATATTTTCCCCACCCACATCTCATGTTGAAATATAATCCCCAGTGTTGGAGGTGAGGCCTGGTGGGAGGCGATTGGATTACGGGGGTGGATTTCTCATGAATGGTTTAGCACTGTATTAGTCAGGGTTCTCTAGAGGGACAGAACTAATAGAATAGATGTATATATAAGGGGAGTTGATTAAGGAGTATTAAATTCACATGATCACAAGGTCCCACAATGGGTCATCTGCAAGCTCAGGAGCAAGGAAGCCAGTCTGAGTCCCAAAGCTGAAGAACTTGGAGTCTGATGTTTGAGGGCAGGAAGCATCCAGCACAGGAGAAAGATGTAGGCTGGGAGGCTAAACCAGTCTAGTCTTTTCACGTTCTGCCTGCTTTTTATTCTGCCCGTGCTGGCAGCTGATTAGATGGTGCCCACCCAGATTAAGGGTGGGTCTGCCTTCCCCAGCCATCTTACTCAAACGTTAATCTCTTGGCAACATTCTCACAGACACACCCAGGATCAGTCAATACTTTGCACCTTTCAATCCAATCAAGTTGACACTTAGTATTAACCATCACAAGCACCATCCCCTTGATGCTGTACTCAAGATAGTGATTGAGTTCCTGTGAGATCTGGTTGTTTAAAAGTGCATGGCACCTACCTCACTCTCCCTTGCTCCTGCTTTCATCATGTGACATGTTTGCTTCCTCTTTGCCTTCCACCACAAAAAGAAGATTGCTGAGGCCTCCCCAGAAGCAGATGTTGCTATGCTTTCTGTATAGCCTGCAGAACCATGAGCCTAATAAACCTCTTTTCTTACAAATGAAACACTCCAGGTGTTTCTTTACAGCAGTGCATGAATGACCTAATGCAGAGGGAGAGACCCTAGTTTGCTTGATGAAAATGCTTATGATCTTCATCACTATCCTATCTGCTAAAGGCAATAATTTCTAATCATGGCTGGGAACAAATGAAACCTCAGTCAAATGTTTTAGGAATGAAAAAAATAGCAATAACAATAATGCTCATTTATTGAGCACTTATGTGCCAGGAAATGTACATGTTATACATGTTTATAGGTATTATGCATGTTTGTATGTGTTAACTAGCCCTTACAGAAATCCTATGAAGAAGTTGCATTTTTTATCCCTATTTCACAAATAAGGAAATTGAGTTTCAGAGAAGTCACAAAAGTAATGAGTAAGAGATCCAAAATTATATCTTATGCAGCCCAACACACATACAAAAATGCTCTCATTACTCCACTAAACTGCCTCCCAACAACAAGAGAGCTGGTTCTAGAATCCTGATTCCCTCCTCTCTCCACCCCCATCCTCAGCGAATTCTGCACTTACTGGTGTCCTGGGGCAGTTTAAAAAGCATTCCAAGTCTTAACCACTACAAGGAATTCTCTCAGCTAACCTTTTCAGCGTGAGCTGCAGCAGCAAATTCCTTCCCAGGTTAGTAGAAAGCCTCAGGGCACAGAAGAGCAGGTGCTTGCCTGACCCAAGTGTCACCTGCATCTGATATATCTCATTAGCCTCGGGGAGAAACGCAGTCTGGCCTGCTCTTTCTCCCAGATGCAGTCTGGTGCACCAGAAGGAAGAGCCAAAAGCCTGCTTGTGAAGGAGGCAGAGTGGCTTCTCTCCTGAGAGCATGGGAAGGGCATGGCTCCCCCTACGCACACACTGTTATGCGTGCATGGACTCTGTTCTGATGTGAGGCAGCCACTATCCCAGCAATGTGGCTATGGCCAGCCCTGGGCTTAGAGGAGCAGCTTCTTCCATAGCATCAGGTGAGAGGAGTCAAAGGCTCGCTTTCCATAAATGTCTTCACTTTCAGTCCTGTCTTGGGGTCTGGAATCCTCCCCCACATACTAAAGTGTTTCAGTAAAGCTCCTTGTATGAGTCAGGGTTCAAGTACAGAAGTAGCGAAAGCAGACTAAAGAAGCAGAGTCAGTAGGACACACATGCTCACCCAGACACATGCACACATGCACACACGTATCTCTCTCTCTCTCTCTCTCTCTCTATTGGAAAACCAGCAGACTGGAAATTCTTGTATAGAAACTACAGTTCATTGTTGGGATTTCTTCTGTCTCTGAAAAAGCTTAGTCTTGCTCTTAAGGTTCTCAACTAATTGCACAAGGCTCAGGTTATGGAGACTACTCTCATTTGAAATCAATTGATTGCACATGTTAACTACGTCTACTAAATACCTTCATAGAAGCACTTACATTAATGTTTAATTTTGTAACTTGATAATATAGCCTGGCCAAGTGAGCACTTGGCACATAAAACATCACACTCTTCATAGTATAATGGAAAGGCTACCAGAATAATGGTTCTGGCTCGAACTTTCGGTTATCTTGGTGTCTTAGTCTGTTTCTATGGCTATAACGATATACCTTAGACTGGGCAATATAAAAACAACATAAATATATTGCTCACAGTTCAGAGACTGAGAAGTCCAAGATCAAGGTATCCATAGATTCAGTGTCTGGTGAGGGTCTGTTCTTCATAGACGGCACCTTTTCACTGAATCCTGACAAGAGAGAAAGGGAATTTGCTCAATCCTATTTTATAACGGCACTAAGCCCATTCATGAGGGGAGAGTCATCATGACTTAATCTTTTCCCAAAGGTCCCACCTCTTAACTCTATCACACTGGATATTAGGTTCCAACATATGAATTTGGGGGAGACACTGACATTCAGACCATAGCACTTGGGAAGTTCTTTCTTCTTTCTGAAACTCAGTGTAAACTTCTGTAGAGTAGGTGGAGTAAAGAAAGTAAAAAATGAGAAAAACTTGTCTTTAGATATTTTAAAGTGTGTGTCTTTAGATATTTTAAAGTGTGTTGTCTTTAGATATTTTAAAGTGTGTGTCCTGGAAAGAATACTTAGGCTTGTTCTATGGAATTTCTGAGGGCAGAACCAGGACCATTGTATGGAAGAAGAAATGCAAGCTGGGCGTAGTGGCTCACGCCTGTAATCCCAGCACTTTGGGAGACCGAGATGGGTGGATTACTTGAGGTCAGGAGTTTGAGACCAGCCTGGCCAACATGGTGGAACCCTGTCTCTATCAAAAAATACAAAAATTAGCCAGGTGTGGTGGTAGGGGCCTGTAATCCCAGCTACTCAGGAGGGTGAGGGAGGAGAATCTCTTGAACCTGGGAAGTGGAGGTTGCAGTGAGCCGAGATCTTGCCACTGCACTCCAGCCTAGGCAACAGAATGAAACTCCATCTCAAAAAAAAAAGGAAATTTAGGCTTGATTAAGGAAGTTTGTCTCACAATGAGTTTCCATCATGAGAGGGCATGCTTTATTATATACTGACCTCTTTGCCTCAGAAGAAGTTCAAACAGCAATTGAAAACAAATTTATTTGGAGAACAATGTAGAAGGAATTACATTTTAAACTAGATAAACTAAAAAATGCCTTTTGTATCATTATTCTTCACCACTGGAAAGTTTGTCTTCTTTTCTCCCTCTGGAACCTCCCTTCACCCAAAGTTTGTCAATTTACTGTGCTGTGGGCAACATAAAATGTAAACAAAGCCTGGGAGGAATATTACTAATTAGCACCTATCAGATGCATTCGCCAGGTTTATTCATGAGATTAACTGTCCATACCAAGGTAATCTCTTAAATAAATTTAGATCCTCTCACTCAGCTGACACTGAAAGATGAGGCACAGTAATATGTTTTTATTTGGTGTGTCAAGTAAAGCATACACCAGTAACTGCTGTATGCAAAATATTGCTTTGCATAGAGATCCAATATGACCTAGGAAAGCCCCAGGCCTTGGGCTGCATGGTTATAGAGTGAAATACATGGAAACCTTTAGTAGATGTATTATAAGAAGATTACAGGACCAGGCATAGGGAGAGATTAATTATGATGAGGACAAGAAAATACATTTTTGTAGATGGGAAATTCGAGCAGAGGCTGAGATGGAAAAGACTTGAACAGATGGATGTTCTGGATAAAGGAATTATAGATGAAGAGTACAGGTTGGTAGAGTCAGGGTCCCAGAAGTGTTGTTAAGCCATACCTAGAGATGGTGAAAGAGAAAGATATTACAAACGCCATTGGAATGATGATTACACGGTTTTTAGAAAATTGGAAAAGATGATGGGGACCAAAAAAGGGAGAAGTTGAAGGAGAAAATAGTGACAATTTCAATTTTTAGGAAATTACCAAGGGACAGACTTTTTATTAGGTTTTTTTCCTTGCTAGCTTTACAAACCTCCTATTTGAAGATGTCACAGGGAGTGGCCATGTGCCTGAAAGACCACTGGCCTGGTGGAGAGTGTGTTGACCTCACTATGTGGCCTTGGCTATCTCTCAAAGCCTTCATTTCCCAGTCTTCAAGATGTGTATAACATTCCCTGCCCTGAGGGCTGGCATGGATGCGGCTTTGCAAGCTGTAAATGGCTATGCAAACACTCAGGTACTCAGGGATGGATAGTATTGGTCCTGGGGGAGTTTATAGCAGCTTTAAACCAAGTCGATAATCAGCTATATGTTGCCATCAAGACAGAGGCACCAGAGTTGACATAGAGCCTGGTGACAGAGATGTCCACCTTGCGGCCATCAAAACCATGTGCTGGTTGTCTGTGGAGTATGGCAGCTGCTCAGATTGTTCAGTGTGAAATTTAATTTGGGCTACTGGGTGAGCAGGGAGAAGGGCGTGAAAGATATGACACTGGTTAATTTCATGTTTTACAGGCCCAACAACCCCAAAAGTACATTTCTCAGTGAAAACCGAGAACCTGCAGGCCACTACACGCAATGATATGCAGTCCAGGGGGAAAATGAAGATAGAGAGAGAAAAAAAAAACATAAAGAATATATCATTTCCCGAAATCAAATAAACTCAAAAACCTTCCATTTCAATGGGTTAGATTGACAGGCAGAGAAAGAAAGGCAAAAGAGGGTTTCTTTTAACTCTTGCCAATACTTTTACACATAACTGCAAACACTTCTATGCTTGGCATTCAAGGATCCTAGCCTCTGCCCCAGTCCATATTTACATGGTCAGATCTGGTTTTATCTTGCTCTTGCTCAAAATCTTTCCATGCCACCCTGTATTCAGTATAAAACCTAAACTCTTAAGTGTAGGAAAAATGCCGTCTGTTACATTGCTCCCCCCGTCTCCAGCATCATGTCCTTCAGCTTTCACTCCCACCCAACCCCTGCTCGACCAGCAACACTCATTAGTGGGTTTCCAAATCTATGGGTTCCTCCACCTGTCTCTGCATTTGTATGTGAAATTCCTTCTCTCTAGACTTCCCTTTACTTTGGATCTGCCCTGGGTTTCAGGGAAATGCAGGCAGTATCAATAACAGCTAAGAGGGAAAATTTTGGTATCCCAAGTAGGCCTGATCCTGGCTTCTTGATACACTGCATACTGACTTTCCACATCCTGCCTACAATCCTTGACAAATTACTTAACTCCTCTGTGAGTTTCCAGGTGTCTTCTCTTTATAAAGGAGAGAATGTCCCCTACCTTTTCTGGTTATTATGGGAATTCAGTCAGTTAATACATGTAAAGTATGGAGCACAATGCCTGGCACAAAAATGTACTTGGTGAATGACTTATTTTATTATTAATTTAACTCATGTTTTACTCTGACAACTCCTTTAATCATCCCATGCAAACTTAGGTATGTTTTCCATGAATGATCCAATTTCACCTAGAATATGACTAATTTCTGCCATCACTATGTCATACTGTATGTAATAGTCGTTTGTGTGTTCCTCTCCCCACCACCGGGCTGTGTGAATGGGTGCATAGATCAAGTTTGGTTATCTCTGTATGCCCAGTGCTTAGCCAAAAGCCCAACACAAAATTCATACTTGATCTATGGATAAATTAATGAATGACAAAATGAATGATTAATAACATGCATGGATCACGCTTGAAGGCCTAGATCAAGTGCCAGCTGTCCTGGGAAGTCTTAGCTGATCCTATCAGTAGAACAAAATGTCCTGTCTTCTGTGTCATGGCTTTCTTCCAAAATCCTTACCATATCATGATCCCATTGTGAGCTCCACACAGAAGGCTCCATGTCTTATTAATCTCTATGAAGCCATTAGCACAGGACCTGGAACTCAGTTTAAAATTCAGCATAGGTCATTTTTCTTCTCTGTCATCATTCTTTTTCTTCTCTTCACTATCACTATTCCCAGGCTGTCCAATATTTGGGATATCATTAGGGTCAGGATGGACGAAGGGCATGCCAGATGCAGGGGCAGTCATGTGGCTAGATTTAGTGCCCAAATGACATATACACTTGCAGAGTGTGGCAGGAGTCCCTGGAAGATTGTCCACTGGCTGACACAGACAATCAATATTCAGGAGAAGCTGTAAAAGAAATAAGAAAACAAAGAAGACATTTACTCATGAGCAAGAAAGTCTGTGTCAGCTCATGAGCAATATGGTGGGACTTGCTGGTTCTTCTGAGGAAGCTATCAATTGACTGAGAGTTTTGAAACAAAGAAAAGTTTTGAAACCACTCCAGATAAACAAATCAGGAGTTAAAAATAACTATTGGATTTGTGCATGTATATTTGGAACTATTGGTAGAGTGTGTTTGTACATGAGACAAAATATGCATAATACAAATTTAGTGTGCATTTATTATCTGTCAGGCACTGGGGTAAACACTTTACTATGTATTAACCCCCTCAATACACACCACAACCCTATAAGTTAGGTATTATTATTCCCACTTTAAAAATGAGACTCAGGTACAGTGAATAACTTGTTCAAGGTCACGTGGCTAGTAAGTCGTAGACCTGGATTTGTATCTGGGCAGTTGACTCCAGAATTGATATTTTCATGAATATATAGGAGGTCTGGGGGTATTAAAAATAACTGAGAACACACTGGGCCTTTCAGAGGGTGTAGGGTGGGTGGAAGGAGAGGATGAGGAAAAGTAATAGGTACTAGGCTTAATACCTGGGTGATGAAATAATCTGTACAACAAACCCCCATGACGCAAGTTTACCTATTTAACAAGCCTGCACTTGTACCACTGAACTTAAAAGTTAAAAAAAGAGAGAGACAAGAAAACTGAACTTCAAAGAAGATAAAAGAAATAACTGAGAGACGTGTATGTGGTGTGCTTTATAAAAACATACTCAACAGGCATTTATTGAGCACCCACTACTTGTCACACCCTATGCTAGGTTAATTGGGGGATAACAGGATAAATAGGACATAGGCCTCCTTTCAAGGAGCTTTCCAGCTGGTGAAAGAAAGGATAGACCAAGGCTGGGTGCAGTGGCTCATTTCTGTAATCCCAGCAGTTTGGGAGGTCATGGTGGGCCGATCACTTGAGGTCAGGAATTCGAGACCAGCCTAGCCAACATGGTGAAACTCTGTCTCTACTAAATATACAAAAATTAGCCGGGCATGGTGGTGCTGCCTGTAATCCCAGCTACTCAGGAGGCTGAGGAACGAGAATCATTTGAACTTTGGGGGCGGAGGTTGCAGTGAGCCAAGCATGACACTGAACTCCAGTGTGGGTGACAGGGGGAAACTCTGTCCCTGCCTCCCCCCACCAAATAAAAGGTAGGGGGTAGACCTAAATAGATATTAAGGAATTTAGTTTAGTTTAATAAACTCATTTTTACCATTGATTCTGTTCCAGGCTCTTGGTAAGTAAAAATGGATAAGACATGATCTAGACTTTCAAGATACTCAGATAGTATCAGGCCATAGTAAGTTTTATAACAAACATACCAAGTGCCGCATGATCATTTAACACTAAATTCCTCACAACATAAACCCAAAGCCTGTATGTTGATCCCGTTGCATATTACCACAGCCTCTAGTAACTTTATCTTTTAGAAGAAATTTCCTTCCAAATGGGAATTCTGGTCCTCAGTGTCTCTTCCAATAGTTGGGACTATTCCAGGCTCCAACTCACTGAACTTGCCTTATCTGATGTGGTTAACCAGGCTGCTATGGAACACATTGGTTATTGTATCCGCTATGCACAATCTCCCCTTCTAAACAAAACTGCCCCACGAACAGTGCCCTTCTGTTTCTAGGTAGATGTACTTGCTAACTGGACTATGCATAGTCACTTGATATAAGAAGAATCAGTTCGTTGGCTGGTAGTGAAGCACGACATAGTTTGTCCTGGTAGGGTGATCTGAATCCATCAGATTTCTCTTTTGAGAATTGAAACCAGAAGGACAGAAAGAAGTTGGTTCATTGGAAGCAAACAGAGAAACAGACTAACTAAACAGGTTAATAGAAGAGTACTTGAGTGCTCCTCAGAAGGCTGAGTTGTCCGTATCACCATATTTTCTGCCATCTCTGAGCTGGGATAGTCAACAGTACCTGGGCCCCCATGGCGGATTCCTGAAGAAAGTCCCCAGGCTTGCATAAGCTCCAGTGGCTCCTCTCCCTGGAAATCATAACTGATGGATGGGCTTATACCCCTTTCCATGCTAGTGTGTGGGGACAAATCAAAGGAGGCAAATGTCAACAGACTCCTCCTGATAAGCTTTGTTGATCACTTGTCGATGAACACCGGCCCCCAATGCAACAAACACTTCATACCTTCTCTTGCTGCCCCAACCCTCACCTGCCATGCCATGCTTTCTGTTGAGTAGGGCCTAATGATTTCAGCAAGGGACTGACCTAGCATGATTTACTTTGGAGGTTCATGCTTATAAAGAGAGTCAAGGCACTTTTCAGAGGGATGTGTAGCAGCAGAACACGAAAGTATCTCTTGAACATCTACTGTGGGCTATAGATACAGAGAAAAAAGGCTGCCCTGGGATACCTCCTAGAGTTATGAGAGAAACAGCCTTGTAAATGGACATTTCGGATCTGGGATGCAAGGGGCTTGGGTGGAGGAAGCACCACATACTGGGTAGGCAGTAAGAGTCTACTCACTTGGCCTGCAGAGGAAGGAGAGTGTGTATGTGTGCATGTCTCAGGGTTGGTCAAGGAAAGCTCTGCAGGGTGTGATAGATGAGCTAAATTTTTGAAGACAAGAAGGGGTTTTCAAAGCAAAGGAAGGAAAGGAAAGGGGGCCAGGGCATTCCTAGAGATGAAAACAGCATATACAAAGACTGGAAGTTGCAAGAGAGCGTGGTTGCTCTGAGAGCAGCCAAGATGGGGCTGCAGAAATGAGGCTGCAAAGATGGCAGAAGAGAGCCTTCAGGGAAACGTATTTTCCTGAACACTATGGAAGGAGGGCTGATTTTAAGCAGGGAAGCTGCTGGCCAGTCTGGTGATGTCATGGAGCCTGGATTGGGGTGGGGATCCTGGTAAAGCTCTGTGAAACGGCTGCAAGTTTACAAAGAGAGGACGGACTTAAGGGCAGATGGCACATGCACACTTCTTCCCAGGGAAGGAGAGGTATGTGACCTCGTGTGACCTTGAGGTCAGCCAGTCCTTGGTTAAAATCTCCACCATGCCCGTGGCCTGACTGTGTGGCTACGGGCAGGGTTTGTCACATCTCAGAGCTTCCACTCCATCACCTGTAAGTCAAAGAAGCAGCCTTGGGAATATCAATTGTGAAAGGCCTTGATGTATTTATGCTGTCTCTTATTTATTGGTTAATTGTAAGCAGGTGAAGTTGGGTAACTGAGTGCATGTGTGTAGATGGTGGGAGGTTGTACAATTCTATGGGTGAGCCTGAGAAATGGCTGGAGCCCCAGGTGTATCTCAAAGGTAAGTGGAAATGCTCTCTACTGTAAAACTGCAACCACCTGCTCTCGCAAAAAGATCTCACAGACTAGCTGGGGCTGACTCCATTCTGCCCTAAGTTCCCCTTATTAAGCAGGGGCCTCAGGTGTAAGCAGGGCCTATAGGCCTCATTGGCATTTCTGTTCCTACAATCGCAACATTCTTTCAGAGACCCAGAGTTTCCTTAGAACCGCCATGACTTGCAGCATTCCACCATCCAATGCCCACATCATCTGACCCACTTTCTGCTGGCTTATTCTGGTGACAGGGAGCTCAGGTCCCACCCCAAGAGCTTGTCTCATCTCTCCCCCTTCTCCGCTCCTATTCGCCCCATCCATGTAGGGCTACCCCAGTGTTTTGTCTGGTTTTGTTTTGAATGACATGCTCCTTCCTTCCTCCATCAGGGCCGTTCTTCACTTACTGCTCCCTCTTTCTGAAACATTTGTTCTCTTTCACTTCACCCAGCTGAGTCATACTTATCTTTGATGTCCCATTTATTTATCCCATCCTCCCAGAGGCCTTTTCTAACCCCTCACCCCTGATGGTCTGAGCAGCTTATCCTAGTTATACACTCTGATAGCTCCCTGCACACCTCTCTAACCACACAAAATTGCTTATATACTATATTTTGTGATTGTTTTTGTTTAATATCTATCTTTCCCCATAGACCAGTGATTGTCAACATATGGTGTAATTTTGCTCCCAAGGGACATTTGGCAATGTCTGGAGACATTTTTGGTAGTCACAACTGAGAGATGCTATTCCTAGGTAGAGACCAAGGATATTGCTAAATACCCTACGATACACAGAACAGTCCCCTCAACAAACAATTATTTGGTCCAAAATTCAATAGTGCTACTGTTGAAAAACCCTGTCATAGACTGTAAGCTTTATATGGGCAGAGATCTTGGCTGTCTTGTTCATAGCCTCATGTCCTGCACTGGGGCACTAGCACCTTGATTGATTTATGGGTGATGTTTGATAAGAATCTGGTCATAGTCTTGTGCATAAATTCATGCTTATGCACCTCTCCCTTCCAATGGCCACTTTTTTCACATACAGGACTTCCCACCCTAGAACTGTGATTCACACATAAAGGTATGCCATATATGCACACATCTCCTACCACCTAATGTATAATTCACCTCTTCCTCATCAAATAAGTCTCCTTAGTAGTTACCACCCATGCCCATTTGCATCCAACACCCTCCCATATGTGTTTTTATGTGTATGTGTACCCACATAGATATCTGGCATACTCACCTGTACCTGCACCTCTTCTTATCACACACATCAACTGGGCAGCAGAGGCTTTCTGTTTTATCACACATAAAACAGGCTGAACCCAACAGGCACACACACACAAATGCACACACATGCTAGTACAGAAGGTGATGTGGGGAGGCAGGGGCAGTGCACTTTACCTCCCTGTGGCCCATCCTAGCCATAGGACTATAAAGTTTGTGCCATCAAAACTAGATCTGAGACCAGACATCAAGCAGAAGTATCAAATCTAACTCCTATTAAAACCTCTCTCTCTCTCACAGACACACACAGACACACACACACACCCCGTTACAAATTTTCTCATTAAAAAGAAGTCAAAATGCAGAAAATAATTTTAATCAACGTCATGCTAGTGCAGGCTGAGGGTGAAATAGCATATTAATGCTTTTATCTCTGCTGGGGACATGGCTGACTTCACCATTGATTCCATTCGAAGTCGCACCCCAGGTGTGTTCCCATAGCATTTCTGCATTAAGCAGCTGCGAGACCAGGTCTAACATCTTTTATTATCGCGGCAAAGCTGCACACACTGAGTGGTGGGGCCATAATAAAAAGATCCAATACCCCATTAGCACAGCTAAATATTTGACTTCTAAACTCAAGTGGAAAATGAAACTCAGTGCCTGGAGAGGAGCTGGTGAGGGGTTGCAATGTCTGGGAAGAGAAACAAATTCTTTCTTGTTTTATAGCACTTTAGTTTACGATGCCTTGTAGATGCATCCTTTCACTTAATTTTCACAACTGCTACCCGATGTAGGCATTATCATCCCTATTCATTGGTGAGGGAACTGAAGCTTGGAGATGTGAAGTGACTTGTCCAGATGATTGGCCCTTAAATCCGCCTGGCCTGATTCCCAAGCAGATATGGTCTCTAAGGTACATGGTGCAGCGGTCTTTCATCCATGTTGGTTCCCTTTTCTTCTGCATCCTTTGGCTCAGCTGCTGGGTGTTAAATAGAGAATTTTCTAAACAGAAACTGTGATTTCAGCTTCACATTTGGGAAGAAACTACCTTCCTTCCTTTGCTCACTTCTTGCCCTCTTGCTTTCCTTCTTTCCTCAGTGCCTTCCAACAAAAACATATTGAACCCCACCACCTCCTGTGCACCAGTTCTGTGCTGAGTGCTTGGGATGCAGCAGTGACTAGGACATTTGATGTCCCTATCATCATGGATCTTCCCTCTAGCAGAAAGAATGGACTAACATTTCTAAATCACAACAGAAAATGATGAAACAGAAATGCAAGGGGATGGAAAAGTTGAGGGGATCTAGAAGAATGGATTATGGAAATTGCCCTCAGATAATGACATCAAAGCTGAAATTCAGTTAGGACTCAGTCATGAGAAGGCGGGGGGAGTGTGCAGATGGAGGGAATTCCTAGAAGAAAGAACATGTACAAATGCTCAGAAGTATAAGAGGCCATGCTGACTTGAATCACTGAGAGCAGTTTGTTATGACTAGAGGGTAAATTGGTTGTAAATTGGCCAGCAAAGTAGGCAGTGGCCAGATCTCCAAGGGGTTAAGGCACTGAGTTAAGAGGCTGTTATGCTAATACAGGTGGAAGTTGACAGTGGTTATGGGAAAGGATAGGACTTTTTCAAGCTTTAATGTGTAAACAAATTACACCTAGAGATCTTGTTAAAGTGCAGATTCTGACTTAATAGATCTGGGATGGAGACTGAAATTCTGCCTTTCTAACGTGCTCTCAGATGATACCCAAGGTGTGGTCCACAGACCACACTTGAATAGCAAGGTCTAGAAGGGTGCTGTCCAATGTGGTCACCACTAGCTGCATGTGGCTAATTGATCAATTGATATGTGGTTGGTTCAAACTGAAATGTAATGTGAGTGTAAAGTACACGTTTGATTCTGAAGACTTAAGTAGAAAAAAAAATGTAAAAGTGTCTCATTAGTTTTTAATTGTTTGTACGTTGAAATGATACTCTTTTGGATATATTGGATTAAATACAATATAGCATTAAAATGAAGTTAACCTGTTTTTACTTTTTGAATATGCCTACAAAATTAAATCACATCTATTGATTATGTGCTTACCTATATATTGGTTTAAATGAAATATATTATTATAATTAATTCTACCTGATTGTTTCTACTTTTTAAAATGTGGGTGCTAGAAAATGTAAAATTACATATGTGGCTCTCATTATCTCTCTACCAAATTGCCCTGCCCTGAGCTGTCTCTCTGCCATGGTTAATTTGCTCAATGTTTCTCTAAGACAGGGCACTTTCCTACTCTGAAACCTATGTTCACTGCTTCCCCTTCTTAGAATGACCTCCTAGCTATTAATACTAGTCAACTAATTCATCAGAAAACGTTGGTTTGCCTGGAGCAGGGGTTCCTAACATTTGAATCACCAGAGGAGCTAGTGACCTAACCCTAATTGGTTCTGCTTTAAATACTTTACCTGCAGTGATTCTTTTTTTTTTTTTAGTTTACTTTTTGCACTTTGTTTTTATTATTATTATACTTTAGGTTTTAATGTGTATTCAAGGTTGAAGATACTAAAAAGGAATTTAGACTTAATCCAACCCTTATTTTTTAAATGACTAAACCAAGGTTCAGAGTCAGAGACTCATTTAGGGTCACAAAAAATCAACCCAGGTTCCTGGATTCTTATCATTTCTCAACTCTTCTTTGCAGCCTACCTTGAATGTCATTCACATAGGCTTACCATTGTGTTCCTGCTTCAATGGTATTTGCATTTAATTGTCTTGATCACAACTGGAAGGACTCTGAAAGCCTATGGGTACCCCCAAAAAGTGGAAAAAGTCATCCTTCTAGGAGTAGCACCTCTGATATATACTAGGGGACTGAGACCATATTCCAAAGTAATAAAGGCTCACATGGTGCTAAACTAAAATAGTAACCTATCTAGGATGTGTAAACTTACTGGCTGGCAAAATTAATTCTTCACACACACACACAGACACACACACACACACACACACACACACACACACTACTTTATGTATAATTTTTTTTTGTAGAAAATATCAAAACAGGAGGCCTTCCATGAACATGAAGCCACTTGCTGAATGGCCCATTCAGCCCCAGAAATTGGCTCTGCCTGGAAGTCCTTACACCATGCCTTGCAGGCTGCCAGCTGGTTTGCCAAAGCCGTACTTTGGTTACAGTTCATACCCAGTGTTATTTTCTTGAGGACTGAAGTTTTGCTTGTCTTTTCTCTATGATCTCTGAGATATCATCTTAATTAAACTATCATAAAGAATGTCAGTAGGAGACCACCAGGCAGCTTTGATGGCAGACCAGCAATTCTTGCTTTTACTTGAAGAATGCATCTTTCCCCCTTCTCTGGGAGCTCATATTTTAAAGCCTGACACAATAGATTTAGATAATTCTCAATTACTCTAATTTTCCCTAAAATATCCTTCTGGTCAGGAAGAGGGGTTTATTGAAATGTTGCCTAATAATAGCTAATAAATCAGAAGGTAATTCAAGGCTGGTGTTTATTTTTCATATTTTGAAATGGAGTCTCACTCTGTAGCCCACGCTGGAGTGCAGTTGCAGGATCTCAGGTCACTGCAACCTCCACCTCCTATGTTCAAGGGATCCTTCTGCCTCAGCTTCACAAGTAGCTGGGACAGGAGGTGCGTGCCACCATACCTGGCTAATTTTTGTATTTTTGGTAGAGATGGGGTTGGCTAGGCTGTTCTCAAACGCCTGATCTGTATTTGATGGAAAAGTTTGGGCCTGAGCTTCATCATTCCCGTGTCATAGAATTCCAGACCTATGAAGTGTCTTAGAAGTCACTGTTGTTGAATCCCTTTAATGTATGGATAGATGGATATTGCCCAGAGCTGGGGTGACTTCGTCAAGGCCATAAAGGGCAGTTAGTGTCTCAGAGGGAACAAAAATCAAATTTCTGGACTCCCACGTCTTTTCATCACCCTCAGATGTAATCGTGTGCTTGTTGACAAGAGGCCCTGCCAGGGACAACTTCAGTGTTTCTCAAATGGCCAGACACACCAAAATGAGCAAAGCACTGCTCTTGGCCTCAAAGGGCTTAAATTCAGCATAACTTTATAAGCATAATTGGGGCTATGATTCCCGGTACTTTTTCTCATCTGCATATATGGGCTTCCATCCTTGAGGAATTTTTGCTGTTGTTGTTGTTGTTCACTGCTACATCTCTATAGTATCTCTGTCCAATAGACATAGAATGTGAGTCACACATTTAATTTTAAGTTTTCTAGTAGCCACATTAAAAAAGTAAAAACAAATACACATACATAATTTTGGACATTTTATTTGAATAAATATATCAAAATTTTATCCTTTCAATATCCAATCAATAGTAAACAGTATTAATGAACTATTTTATATTACTTTGTTCATACAAAGGTTTTGAAATCCAGTGTTCATTTCATATTTACAGCACAATTCAGTTTAGGGTAGCTCTATATCAGTGTACCAAACCGTGGCTACAGTGGCTAGTGGCTACCTTATTGGACAATTCAACTCTAGAACTTGGAAAAATGTCTAGCACATAGTAGGACCTCAAAAAAGGTATTTATGAATCAATGACTGGACTAACAGAGACCACTTCATTGAACAACTAATACAGTGTATCAGTATCAGCGGAAGGGAAACAAAGCCAGGGAATGACAGTGACTTACTCTGTCATGATCCATTAAATTGCTTTCCTTATGGACTAGAAATTAAGTGCAGCACCCAGCCAGGGACCAGGCCCAGCCTACCCTTGACCATGAGTAATCCAGGGCTCAGCACAATACCTGACACATAACAGGTGCCCAGTGAATGTGTGTAGAGGAAAAGGTCACTTCACTAATTGGTAAGAGAGCAGGGTAGAAGACCTGGGATTCCTGCCTCCTGCTCAGGGCTCTTTTCACTATACCCTGCTGTCATGAAAATTGATTTATACTCAGGACCTGGAAGAGCACATAACAACTGCATCAAGGACATGCTAGTGGGGTACGGATACTGAGGCACTGATTACTGTTTAAATTTCTTTGTGAATAGGTGTCCAGTAGGCACAGTTGGAACTGATTGGGTCAGGATCTGAATCTGCCTGCAGTAGGAACGCTGGATGTCATTTACATAGCAGAAGACCAGCACTGGCTACCCCGGTTCTTTTTAAACAAACATATGCTTTCGGATGTGCCTGGGGCTCACTGGACTCGGAACCTTCACTCTTAAGCCACGGGGTGTCAGAACTGGGAAAGCATACTTCTGACATTCTCTTCTGCTTTATTTTGGTATGTCTAGGTTCTCCTCATTCTTCAGGTCCCAGCCAAAAGTAACATCCGGGATGCCTTCCTGCATCAGCTGGTGCATCCAGGAACATTTTTTGCTCCTTTGGCTGACAAAGCAAAGTTTCTATTGCTTTTCACCTTGTCTCACAGAGACTGCTTTCCAAGGGAGAAGTTGTCTCTCAGGATCAAGTAACTATAAAATATCTGAGCTTAAAGAAATCTTGCACATCTCCTAAAGCAGTTTCCCAAATTTCAGATGCTTGCATACTATCTCACAATCTTTTCTCTTTGTTTTTTGAGACAGGTCTCACTGTATCATCCAGGCTAGAGTGCAGTGGCTTGAACACAGCTCACTGTAGCCTCTACCTCCTTCTGGGCTCAAGTGATCCTCCAACCTCAGCCTCCTGAGTAGCTGGGACTACAGGTGCATGCCACCATACCGAGCTAATTTTAAATTTATGTAGAGATGGGGTCTTGCCATGTTGCCCAGGCTGGTCTTGAACTCCTGAGCTCAAGTGATCCTCCTGCCTTGGCCTCCTAAAATGCTGGGATTATAGGCATGAGCCACCATGCCCTGATCACAATCTTTGTGGTAGCTATTGTTACATTCATAGTGAATCATTTGCTTTCAATCTTTCTGCTTTCTAAGGTTAAATCAATGTATTTTTGAAGGAAAGCAATATCTTTGAAAACATGAGCATGATATATATGTTATAAATTGTCTCCATATAAAATAAACATATAGCTATTTTGCTATAATCATAACATCCTTATTATTTATAAATAGCTATATATAGCTAAACAGCCTCTCTGTGTACCTCCTAAAACCAACTATGCTTCTACCAGTGATACATATATCTTGCTTTTAAAACATTTTTCCAGGGCATAACCTTCATTAGCCAGAGCCTTGAACTGAGACTCAGGGAGAGGCAGGTTCTGTCCCCAGGCCGGTATTAACAGAGATTTGGTGGTAAGGCTGGTTTGGCACTCAGTCCTGTGGTTCTCAGACCACAACTCTATCGGCATATTCTTCTCCAGTTGCAGCAGCCAGTCATGTGCTCCATGCATCGGTCTGATGTTACGAGAAAATAGGGGCTTTCAAGTCATAGGTTCGAACTCCAGCAGTACGTTGTCACTACACGAGTTTCTGCCAAGTTTATGCTTAATCCTCTCCAGTCTATTTCCTTTCAGGTAGTGGGGATGATGCATTATCTGGAGTTGTGAGAACATTTACAATTTTAACCTGGCTTACTAAGGGTCTCATTCCATAGACTAGCCAGGAGCTGTCCAATAGAAATACGAAATAAGCCACATAAGTCATCTAAATTTTATAGTGACAACATTTTAAAAAGGAGTAAAAAGAGGTGAAATTAATTATTATACAATATTTTATTTAACCTTTTATATCCCAAATATTCTTATTTTAATATGTAATGAAAATAAAAATTATGAATAAAATAGTTTCCTTTTGTTACATTAAATTTGCAAAATCCAGCATGTATTTTATACTTAGAGCATAACTCAATTCAATTAATTCTCCTTCTTCTTGAATTTCCATCAAATAACTTGATCAGAATTTAGATTTTATAAAGCTTATACAATTGAAAATGTAGATTCATATACCCAGGATTTCCAAACATACTTAAAATTGTTCCATTAACAGAATTATCAGCTTTTAACTTTAAAAATATTCAGACCAAAATATTTGAAAAAATAATAAAATATAAAAATGCAACAATGAAAATACAAACATAATACAGTACAATGACTATTTCCATAGCATTTGTATTGTATCAGGTATCAGTAATCTAGAGGTGATTAAAGTGTACTGGAGGATGTGTGTAGTTTCTATGTAAATACCACACCTTTCCATATAAGTGACTTGAGCATCCAAGGACTTTGCTATCCTCGGGATGGAATCCCCTTCAGATACTGAGGGGCAACTGTATTTAAAATAAAAAAAAGTAAACATCAAATTCCTTATCACACTGGCTATATTTCAAGCTCTCAATAACCACGTGAGACTTTCGGCTACCATATTTGACAACATAAGTCTAGCATCTAACTTCGTTTGTTTTTATATTTCCTGTCTTGTAAAATAGTCATTGAATGTATGGTGAACTTAAACATCTTTAAAATATTTGCACCTTTGATTATCCTGATCATCACAAGATCTCATGAGATAAGCTGGATAGAAATTAATATCCTCATAGTAGAGATGGCAAAACCAGTGCTTAGGTAAGTTAAATGACTAGCCCAGGTAGTAAATGGTAGAGGCAGGCCTAGAGCTCTTGGTGGTCGTTTCCTGAACAAGGCTTTGCTCAGCATCCTTAATGAAAATTTTTAGCTTACCTACCATTTAAAGAGCAGTTGGATTTGAAGACTAACCCGTCAAATTTATTCCTTTAAAATACTCATTTTATCACATACTTGGTGTTATGTGTTAATAGTTTGAGCCCATCATTTTTTTAAAGCTGAAAGGATGGGAGATGAGGTTATTGGCAAAATGCTGAACTAATTAGCTTCACTGTAGGTTTACTTAGAAGGCTCATTTTAGCAGCTGTATTATTTAAGCATCAGATAACTGATTTGTTAATAACTCTTTTTCTTCCTCTAGTGAGTATAATTTTCTTCTCTGGGGTTCATAAAGGTAAAACTTTTCCCACATAGAGGCCTGATTGTCATGTTCAGTCTTTGATAAGGTTTATTCCTATGCCAGGTTTTCTGGTTTTTCTTCTCTTTTCTCTCCCACCCCCGCCCCTCCCCTGCCCTGGGTTGCAGGGTGTGTGGGAGTGCTAATCTATATAGGATCTTTTTTTTTTCCCCTCCTCTGTTTGTCTTCCTTTGACTATTTTCTCATGTGAAGGCAAATACAATAATAACATCTTGCTTTCTAAAGCTCTTTTCATCCTGATCGAATTCCGAGCACCACAGAACACATTGCATTTCAAAACTTACGGAAATGCAGTCTTACAGGTTACAAATTTAGACAACATGAAAAGTCAGACACACAGGGCCCTTGAAGCACATTAATTCACTCACAACATGCCTCGTCCTCTGAACAGCTACAATTAATCGTCGCCAAGCTAAGCCAAGCCTTTTGCTAAAGGTAGCACAGACCTTGTTAAGAGAAGGAGAATGATGTTTATTTATGTGTCTACATTTCCATGTGATTACTGGGAGCCCATGCAGCTCTGTTGGGTTCAAACCAGCAATGTTGGAAGAGGAGTTTGTACTCTCACGTTTCCCAGACGAACCAAGAGTTTGCATCTGCTGTAAAGCTCACCTCTCCTATCCCTTCTTTCTAAGGCTGTGAAGTCCCTGTTCCTTTTAGAAACTGTTAAATCTGCCTATAAGAATTTAGAAGAATAAAACTCAAATGCCTACCATCTTGTATGAGGCCCTACTTAAATAATAGCCCTGGTTCATCTCAGATAGTGGATATCTGTCATCCACACCACCCAACCTAACTTCCTTCACTGCCTGTGCTCTCTGCCCCTCAGCCACATTGGGGATTTTGTCTGGATCAAGCTGCTTCCAGCTTCCAGAACCTCTTCTTATGCTGTTCTGTCAGCTGGCTCCTTCAAACCTCCCCTGTCCTGGCTCAATAGCATCTTCTCAAATGGGCCTGCTCTGCCCACCTGTGTATTTTTGTCATATTTTACAGCAGTATTTTTCCTCTTTCAACTCTTCACTATATGCCTCTTGTGTTTTGTTCATTTGTTCAGTCGTTTAGTGTTTGGTCCTCCCCATCAAGGTTCAATTTTAGCCATAGAATTGAGTATGTAGTGGTAGCCCCAGAAGCCTATTATTTTGCAAAAAAAAAGGGGTTGGAGATACAGTCACTTAGTAGTCTTTAATTACAACAAATATCAGTGTGTAGGATCCAAGAGTGATTTTTAAATCTATCATCTATGTTGGAGGAGAGTAACTGAAAGAGCATCAACTCTGTCCATGTGTCTCCCAGCTTGTGGCTGGAGGAAATCATTGTTCACCTGGTCAGACTGGTAAGGGAATATGGCCAGGGAGATTTTGAATTACTACCTTTTTCATCCAACTGCCTGACATTATTTTTTCCAATTAGTATTCTCTCTGGGAGCATCTTATTCAGCTCCGATATTTATAGCTAAGTTTTTAATGGTATGTAATGCAAGGGAGCCCTAAAATGAAAAGGAACCAAAAAAATTCCTTTCACTATCCTTTAGTCCTAAATCAAAACTCAAGCTGATTTTTGGCAGAAGAAATGAGCTTGTACTACACTACAGCCACACAAACTTTGGAATAGGGGGAGACAGAGGACAGGGAAAAGAGGAGAAAATTTACCCTTGTTTAATGTTGGAACTTCCAAAGTCCTTTCACATATATTGTCTCATCTAGTCTTTAAACAAGGCTAGAATAGGAGTTATCATCTGCATTTCCCATATAAAGACTGTGAAATGCAGACAGGAAAAGAATGACTTGCTTGGGCAAACTGATGGGTTGTGTATGTGTCAAAAGGAGTGTGTTTCCTTGTGTGCTTCTGTGTTTCACTTGGGTTTCACTTCAAGTATTCGATCTGTCTTGGTAGTATGTGGGAGAAGAACTGCTAGGAAGGATTCTGAAGCTGTGTCAAAATTTAGCCAGAAAACATGGTGATTGATTAATTATGTCTGTCAGAGACATGGGAGCAGTTGTGGTTATAGGGTAGTGTGCATGCTATGTAATTTAGAACCTTGGTAAATCCAAAGTATCAAAGCCTGAGCCATTGATGCAATCTAAATTTTGAGTTACTGAGATACCTGGATTCTGTTTCTGACTTTTCCAAGAATGAGTAGTGCAGACTTCAAAGGTCTTTAAAGCCTGACACAATAGATTTAGATAATTCTCAATTATTCTAATTTTCCACTTCCTTCTCAAAGGTTATTACGAGTCTATAAAATCAGAATATTGGAGTAGATGATTGATAAGGCTTTATCTAGCTGAAGTAGTCTATGATTTTATAAGAAGTTTATAATGACTGAATTAGTAGAACAAGCATACTCACATAGTGGCTCATTTTATTCTGATATACCAGCACATTTTTTTCTTCTCTTTTTCACTCAGATAGATTATGTATACATGATGTTTACTTATACAAATAATGTAACTATTTAAAATATCCATATCAACTCATATAGTGTTAAATTTGAAGTAAGTCATGTGTTTACTCTAGCACATATTGGGAAGTAGTCAGATTCTCATTTATTCTTATTTTTCAGGGTGACAGCACTTGACCTACACAATACACTCTGTTCACTGAACATATGCTGTTGATCATGAAAGTCGCTGAGTAGAGAATCAGAGAAGCAAACTTGTAGGAAAAGAGGATCAAAAGACACTATAATTCATATAGTCATGAGGAATTTTCTTCCTTTCTATGACAAAATAAAATGTGTTCATTATAGAAAGATTAGGGAATAGATAATTGTGTATATAGTACTTGATAGCAGGAATTGTGTTTATCTCACCAATCGTGTCGTCAATGATTTGTAGAGTGTCTGGAACTAATTAACAAATATATTCTGAATATATAAGTAAGTAAATGAATAACAGCAAGAAGTATAAAAAAAAATCACAGCTAATCCTGAAACAGAGATAACTAGTATTAACAGGTAGTATATCTCCACCTAGACTTTTTGCTGGGCAAATATATACATTTATCTTTTAAAATCAGCTTCATTGAGGTGTAATTTATACACAATAATTGTCACCAGTTTTAAGTATACAGTTCAATGAGTTCTGACAAATATGTGTACACATAACCACCACAATCAAGATATAGAACATTTTCTTTATACCAATATCCCCTGTGACCCTTTGTAGTACATCTCTCCTCATCCCTGACCACAAGCAATCACTAATCTGATTTCTTTTATCATGAGTTTGCAGTTTCCTGAATTTTGAGTTAATGAAATCAAACAGTGTGTTCTTACTTGTGTCTGGCTTCTATCACATAGCAAAAAGCTTTTGAGATGTATTCATGTCATTACATATCAGTAGTTGGTTTCTGATCACTTCTTTATGGTTATACAATTTGTTTATTCATTCACCAGTTAGATAGTTAGGTTGTTTCCAATTTTGGTTGTTGTTATGAAGCTATTATTAACATTCCTTTACAAGTCTTTCTGTGGACCTATGTTTTTCTTTCTTTTGGCTAAATATCTAGGAACAGAAATGCTGGGTTACATTTTAACTTTATAAGAAATTGCCAACTGTTTTCCAAAGTGGTTGTATCATTTTGCATTCCTACTAGCAATGTAGGAGAATTCTATTTGCTCCATGTTCTCAACAACACTTGCTGTTGTCATTCTTTTCAATTGTAGTCATTCTAAATGGGTGAGTAGAAGTACATCATTGTGATTGTAATGAGTATTGACTTAATGACTAATGATGTTGACCATCTTTTCCTCTATTGATTTGCCATCAACATACTCGTCTTTGGTGAAGTGTCTCTGAATTCTTCCCCTTTTTTCCCCCTCCTATTTTTGCTTTTTTTTGTTTTAAAGTAATCTGGTTGCTTATCTTTTTGTTAGGGAGTTTATAATGGGCTATGTGTATGTGCTATGTACAAGATCTTTATCAGATATATACTTATCATTTATATTTCCCTAATCTGTAATTTGCCTTTTTATTTCAATTACAATGTCTTTGAGGAATGAAAGATTTTAATATTGATGAGGTCCAATTTGAAAATTCTTTATAGTTGGTGCTTTAGGTATCCTATGAACGGAATCTTCTTTCCCTAACTCAAGGTTACAAGGACTTTCTTATATATTATCTTCTAGAATTGTTTGTAGCTTTTATATTTAATTATATGATCCACCTAGAGTTTAATTTTGTGGCTCGTGTAGGGTAAAGGTTGAGATTCATTTATACATACGTGGCTATATCATTGTGCCAGCACCATTTGTTCAAAAGAATAACACCTTTCTGTCTTGGATTACCTTGGATCCTTTGCCACAAATCAATTAACCAGTTATGTTTGAATCCATTTCTAATAGTCTATTATGTTTCATTGATCTTCTTAAGCCAAAATAATCGTGTCATAATTCCACAGCTTTATATAATAAACAAGTCTTCCCATCAGGTTATTTGAATCCTCCCGCTTGTTCTTTTAAAAAATTATTTGGGTTATTTTAGGTTGTATGCATTTTCATATACATTTTACAATCAACTTTTAAATTTCCACAAAAAATGCTTATAAGGATATTGACTGGTATTTATGTGAATGTATAGATTAGTTTGGGGAGAATTGACACCTTAAAAATATTAAGTTTTGTGATTCATGAATATGGTATGTATCTCCATTTATTCACCTTTTTTTCTTTCGGCAATATTTTTTAGTGTTCAGTATGCAGGTACTGGCATGTTTTATTACATTGTCTTTAAGTGTTCATGCTTTTTGGTTCCATGGTAAATAATATTTTTTAAAATTGTAATTATTAATTGTTCATTGATAGTATATGGGGAAACTATTTTTATACATTGATCTGGTATCACACAATCTTGCTAAACTCACTTCTTAGTTCTAGTAGCTTTGAAATAAATTTTGGAGGGAATTTAGACATAGGTAATCATGTTATCCACAACTAGAGGCAATTGTAGTTGTTGTTTTGTAATCTATATATCTTTTATTTTCTGTTTTAGTTTGTTGCTCTTTTCTTATTACTCTTGCTCTTGTTTTATTACTGTAAGATTGCCAGTGCAATAATGACTTAATAAAAATTATCCTTGCCCTATTTTTGGCCTTATGAGGAATCTATTCTCTCTCTCTTTTTTTTTTTTTACCATTAAATAAGCTAATAGGTTTTTCAAATAAATGCTCTTTATCAGATTAAAGTTTCTTCTTCCTTTCTTTTTTTTTTAGTTTACTGAAAGTTTTTTATGAACAAGTATTGAACTTTTTCAAACATTTGTTCTACATAAATTGAGATACTCACATGGGCTTTCTTGTTAGTCTAATAATATGGTGAATAACATTGATAGATGTTGAATATTGTTACATAATTTAAAAATTGTCTCATCTTTACCCTTGCTTCCTGGGATGGATCTTCTAAACTCTTGTAATTTCTTGATTGGTAAGAGTGTCTTTGTGATTAATGGGGGTGTCTTTTTCCCCTTGTTAAATCTGGTTAGAGCTTTCTCTAATTTTATTGATCGTTTCCAAGAATCAGATTTTTATTTTATTGATTTTCTCAGTTTTTTTTTTTGCTTTCTGTTTTTCAGTCTCTATTTTTATCATTAGTATTTTCTTGCTGCTTACATTAGATTTCATTTTCTTTTTCTAATTTTCATATAGAAATTAGAGCATAGATTTAAATGTAAGTATATAATACTATAAATTTCTCTTTCAGCACTGGTTTACCTACATCTTATGGTTTTTTCATGTTGAGTTTTTATCTTCATTCAATTCGAATAGTTTTCTAAACTCCTTTGTTTTTTCTTCTCACACCCATGAGTTATTAAGAAGTGTGTTGTTTAATATCAAATATTAGAGTTTTTTCAAGTACATTTGTGTTTTCTGGCTTCTAATTCAATTCAATTTGTGTCAGAGAACCTATTCTGTACACTTTCAATCATTTTAACTTTATTAATATTTTTTAGGGGGCTAACCATAATTTTTGTATATTCTTAATTAATTCCTTTGTGGAGATCCAAATTTTTATTTGTATTGTGCTCCTTACATTGGAAAGATTTCCTTTAACATTCCTCATAATGCAGGTCTGTTGACAAAAATTATCTCAGTTTTCCTTGATTTGAAAATACTTAATTTGTCTTAAAATTTTAGAGTATGTTATTATTGGGTATAGAATTCCTGCTTGAAGGTGGTTTGGTTTCAGCACTTTAAAAATGTGGTTCCATTGTCCTCTGACCCTCATGGTTTCTCACAAGCTATGTGCTGTAATTTTTACCTTTGTTCCTTTGGAAGAAATGTGACTTTTTCAATACATTTTCTTTATCACTGGTTTTCAGCAGTTGAATTATGATACGCCTAGGTGCAGTGTTCCTTAATTGCTTCTGCTTTGGGTTTGTTGATGTTTTGGGGTCATTGAGTGTACTGTTTTATACACATTTGGAAAAAATGAGCTACTTTTTAAAATTTCTTTTTCTTTTCTATCACCTTGCTCCTTGTATTCTGATTATGCACACATTCATCTGCTTGATTTTTTTCTAGATCTTACTGAAGTCTATTTAACTTTTTTTCTGCCTTTTTCCCCCCTCTGCTTCATTTTGGAGAATTCCCGTTACTATGTCTCAAGTTCATTGATCTTTTCTTTGGCAGTGATTAATACCATCTATTTTTTATTTTAGATGCTGTATTTTTGTATCTATAACTTCCATTTTCATCTTTTTAAATTTCATTTCTCCTCTCACCATGTTCATGTTTCCTCTATTTTTCTGAACGTATTGAATATATTTATAGGAGTTGTTTTAAGTTCCCTTGCTTTCAAATTTCCTTATCTACATTATAAATCTGATTCTACTAATTTATTTTCTGATTATTATCAGAATTGTTAGCTTTTTTGGATGCCAGTAATTTTTTATTGGATGTCAGATATTGTTAATATGTATCATTGTATGCTGAGTATTTTGTATTCATATCATATGTTTCTTTGTTCTGGCCCACATTACTATACTATACTATATATTACTATACTTGGGAAACAGTTTATTTCAAGATTTGCTTTTAAAAAGTTTTGTTATGACTGGTCCAGAGCAGCATTTATGCTGAGACTAATTTAATCCTACTCTTAAGGCAATACCATTCTCAGAATTTGGCCCACTGCCTCACATATTAGCAGTTCTTTATGCTCTAGCTTGCAAAAACAGGCACTATTTCTAGTCCTCTATGAGCTCTAGAAATTAATCAGCCTACTGCTCCTGGAAATCCTTTCTTTGGTCTTTGTTAACTTTATCTCACACTTATATAGGTCATACTCAGCTACACATCTGAGAGGAGTCCTATACAGATCTCTAGAGATCTTTGTGTGGACCCTTTATCTCTTGTACTCTGCCCTGAAAGCTCTAGTTATCTTGGCCTCCCTAAACTACAATCTTTGTCTCAGGTTGGGAAATTTCCGGGTTTCAATTCTGTTCTATCTCCTTGTGCTACTACCTCAAAAGTGCCTCTCAGAGTAATCAGAGGTAGTCAGTGCACACCTTATAATCCTGTACTGCCTGTTGTTCAGTCTTGTCTTCAATTCGTTTTCCTTTAATGTTGTCTAGGTTTCTAGTTATAAAAACGAATTCCCATAGCAGTTATTCCCTCACGGGCAGATGTGGAGATCTCATACATTGTGAAAGGGATCATATTACACCTGCTGTCTTGTAGATTGTTTTATTTATCCACTTACTATAAAATTTTTCCTAAAACATTAAATGTTCCGCAGCAACTCAATTTTAAATGCTGTTGAGTAGTGTATGAATTCATTTAATCAATACTTTATAGTTGTACCTATAAGTCATTTCATTACCAAACACAATATCACTGATATTTGTATACCTTAAAAACAAAATTTTAAAATTAAAAAACTAAACTTTCACTGCCTCTAGTCAGAGTACAGAACTAGTTAAAAAAAAGTCATAGAATCTTCATCAGAGGATTGTTTACCAAAACCTAGATTATTTGACTGGCTTGATCAAGAGATTTGGAGCAGAGACATTTAATACACAGTTGCAAAAATGCCACTGAAGTTGGAATTTTATCTACTAGCCTCCTTTGATCAGAATCTTGAGCAAAGAGAGTATACTTCTATATTTCATGCTATAAGAAAGAGAGATACATAGAAACTGTATGATTAGTTAATTTTCAAATTTATCTTCTAAGGCGGGCCCTTGTATTATAATTAATTTAGTTCAGTTTTCTTCACCTTCCTCATCTTCAACTACTATAATTTAGAAAAATTGTAAAGGGTCATTTTAAAACAGTGGTTTTTGTGGTACTCCTGATAGTGCATCCCTAGAACTAAAAATATCCTAAGTCTATCTTCTCTATATGTGTAATTTATTCATAAATGTTATACATTATTATATCCATACAGTATGTTTGTCATCACCTACATACATAAGAAAAATAAACTTTGAAGGATGAAATTTATACAGAAATAGAATTCTAATATTTTCTCCTCAAAACTCATAATAGATCATCTTTCCATCTCTACAATGTGTTTACCTACCTTGGAGACCCTTTTTCCTCAAATATAAAATAGAATAAAATAAATAAATGAAGACCAGGATAGGTAACTGACTTCTTGAGTTGACATATGACAATTCAATAAAGCACAAGCTATTATTCACATTTTATACATAAGGAACTTGAAGTTGAGATGGGCTAGAAACACCTAAAATTGTATGTAAGGGAAATAGGAGAGTTCAGTATAAATGCAAGTCTCCTCATTCTGATTCGATTAACTTGCCTTTGCACAACTGTGTCCCCACCCTTTGAAAAATGATACTTCGTGCCTGATATATAAGGACAATGTATCCAAGCAGCCCACTACCGTTAACTAAAAAAATCCTTCAAGATAGGCCAGGCTCAGTGGCTCACACCTGTAATCCCAGCACTTTGGGAGACTGAAGCGGGCGGGTCATGAGGTCAAGAGATGGAGACCATCCTGGCCAACGTGGTGAAGTCTTGTCTCTACTAAAAATACAAAAATTAGCTGGGTGTGGTGGCATGAACCTGTAGTCCCAGTTACTCGGGAGGCTGAGGCAGAATAGCTTGAACCTGGGAGGCAGAGGTTGCACTGAGCCGAGATCGCGCCACTGCACTCCAGTCTGGTGACAGAGCAAGACTCCGTCTCAAAAAGAAAAAAAAAAAAAAATCCTCAAGATATGATTAAAGTCTTAGTTTGCAAAACAAATCACAAAAAGTATTTTATTAAATTAATACAATTTAATGATGATATTAGTAATCATATTATAATATGCAGGAGATGACATTTAATCCCATGTTTCTACATCATTTGCTCTTCATTCTTTCTCTTATTTCAAGTATGGGAAGAAGTGAGGTCAGTGGGAATTAACTTTTCATTTCCAATTAATGAGGTGAGATTTTTGGAGAAAAGTAGGCCTAAAAAATGGCATGGAAATGGGCTAGAAGGAGGGAGGCAGAGCACTTGGAGAATAAAGGAATCTTTGGGGGAAGTCCCAAATCCCAGCTGTTATCCACCAAGTAATCACGTACAGCAGAGCGTGAAAGACTGGACCAGATTCAGTCAGTGACCTGGAGATGAAATTCTCCATTTTCCATTATCAACTCAGCCAGAAATTTACTCCCCCTGGAACCATGTTTAGCCAACTTGCTATCTCCCTCCACCCTGCCTGGTTCATAAGCACAGATATAGGCATGGAGGTGAACAGACCCAAGCATTGTCTTCCCAAAGGGCAAACTATTTTTGTACTGCATCAAGCACAGTGCAGGGACTAGAAATGGTTGTTGCAAATAAAATAACAATACTAAATCCTGTTTGCAGTCCTGAGAGTGATGGGTAAAAGGAGATAAGAAGAGAAGATGAAGAAACAGAACCGAAAATCTTCAGCCCACCGGCTATAGTAAATACATTTTAGAGAGGTGCAGTTTGGTATTGGAGGAAGAACATATATTTGACAGTGGAAAGAACTGTGTTTACGCTCTTCATTTTACCGTCTCCTGTGGCTAGATTTATAGCACACCACCTCTACGTTACTGGCCTCAGTGAGATGACATTTCAAATGGGAATGCAACTTTTGATGCCACCATAGGGTCGTTCTGGGTATTAATGTGAGAGTAAACATGAGAGTGTTTATTTAGTGTTTATTATTTATCTTCTACTCATTCTCTAGGGTCATGACTAAGTAACTCTTCCCTTCCACTCTCAACGACTTTTATCTATGTGACCATTCCTCTTCCCAAATCCGTTCGAAGAGTTTGTCCTAGCCACATTACGAAAAGCAAAATGAAATAGATGAAATTAATTATAATCACATTTTATTAAATCCCATATATCAAAAATACATCACTACAACGTGTCACCGATATAAAAATTATTATAGACATTTAACATTCCTTTCCACACTCTGTCTTCAATATCAGTTGTGTGTTTCACACATACAGCATATTTTAATTCAGACTTACTACATTTCAGTTGTTCAACAGCCACGTGGGGCTAGGTGCTGCCACTTCTAAGAGCTGGTCCAAGAGGAGACAGCTTTCTCCATTTCTGTGGATGGGTTACTTTCCTAAGGTTACTCTTGGCTGGCAAAAACCATGTCAGTGGCCTGGGGAATACTCTGTAATACCAGCTCAGTTTTAGAATTTTAATCAGTTTAACCATTTTATTTCTGATATTTGAGATTCAAGCATCAGATTGAAATTGGGATGGAGTAGATTTTAGAACCTGACCTTTAAAGATCATTTTAGCTCTAATTCCTGGTTCAGTGCCCCACAAATACTTCCAAAGGCATCTCCTGTTGTTCAGATAAATAAAGCTGAGAAGAGAGTGGGTCAGACCAGATTAAAACCCCAGTGCCCTTCTTTTTCCGTCAGCAATGTTTAAGAGTTAGAATGCCATTGGATTCCAAGGGATTCAGTTTGTACAGCATGAATGCAGATGTGCCCAAGTGTATAAGACCCTTGCTCAGTCTACCATATCCTAAATTTGGCAAGCTCACTAAAGCATGGAGGATTATTCAGTTTAAATTGAATGATAATGGTGATGATTGTTAAAAAATAATGTCAACCACAACAAAAATCAAAAACAAAAGTAAAACAGAGATCCCTCATTTGCTAATAAAATAACATTTATTCCAAGTCTTTAGACTAGACCAAAGATCTCCTAGAACCAGACAGTCCCAACTGAATCTGTTAATCCTGAAATTTTAAGGCGATTATGTGGAAAGGTTTTCTTGTATTTCTAAAAGCACAGAAGCCCCAGGAGGGGTTTAGTTTCCCCTACATTTCGGTAGAGGCCTATGTGAGAGGTCTAGACCTAAGACCATTTATTAGGCAGTTGAGACCCACTGGTCTTATCTAAGGTAGACGGCACCTTCCCAGGAGACAGATGTTTGTGCAGTGAATTTTGGGCACGGTTAAATAGGCTCACAACTTGAGGGGTATTTGTTTGCAGAAGAGAAATGCAGTTTGCATTCCACAAGAGACCTAGAGAGCAGCAGAATATCAACACAGCTCTCCAGGAGCATATTCAACCAGGTTTAAGCTAGCAATGAACAGGCATAACTATCCTGACTTGGAAATAATGCATGCTGCTAGCACTTGAAAATGGGTGGAAAAAAGCATCTATCTTTTCCCAGCTCACAAGCTGCGTTTTGTGAGAGCAGTAAGAGGAGCAAGGAACCAGGTCTGATCTTAGCTCATTGATCATGGGACTTTGCAGCAAGTCTTGTCTATGGAATATCAATGGAAAATGAAGGATCCCTTGCTCAGGAAACCCCTTGGCTTTGAATAGCAAGTGGGATCTATGTTGTCCTACCCTGGGTAACTTATAGGACTTAGGAAAACAGCCAGAGAGAATGCACTTGTTGGGCCTTTTTCTAGCTCCTAGGTGCATTTCTGTTACGAGTTTTGTTGTTGTTTGTAGAATGAACTTTTTTTTTAAAAGTGCCTCCTTGACCTTGTTTATAGCGTATGATAAAAATCAGCTGGTATAGTGTATGGTAAAAATTAAACATTGTATATAATAGGGGAGTGTTTTCCATTGTTTGAGTAGTTGTCATAATACAGGTTAATGCAGCAAGCAGAAAGTACATTCTGGTTGCTCACTATATGTTAGAATTTTCTAATATCTCTGCCTATAGAAAGAAAGAGATAAAAAAATTAGATTAGGTATTTGTGAGCTTAGGTGTGTTGATTTTTTTTCATTCCTTCACCCAGCAGACATTGACTGAATCCATACCCCATGCTAGATAATACCTCAGGTTCTAGGTTTTAACCCTAAATCTACCATATATAAACCATGAAGTCTAGGGCACTTTCTGCACCTTAATCTCCTTGACAATGAGATAATACACTATCTGTTTTGGTCATACACTGGATGAAGAATTAAGTGGGTCAGATGCTATGCCAAGCTGTAATATTTTTAATCTTTACTCAGTTCATTCTCTAAGCTAAGTATTATGGGCCAATTTTATATATGAGGCCGATTTTACATATGCAACTTGGAGAAATGAAATAGCCTAGATTAACTGAACTAATGGTAGAGGAGGGATTTAAATCCAAGTTCATCTGGCTTCAAAGATTATGCTCTTAGTTATAGTTTTCATAAATATGAAAGTCTTCTAACCACACTAAACTATTTTGTAATGTTTTGTTATGATATAGCTAATTTCATGTACCAACCCCAAATATCTCTTTAGACTCTTAGGAGCTTTGTGATTACTTTTACCCATCAGCTTTTAGAAGGTGGGAGATAATCTGGCAGGACAGAAAGTGGATCATTCTGCTTCTTAGGTGCAGTGCATCAGATAGATCAACAGTTCAGCTGAGATTTTGTTGCTTTAGCTGAGACTTGAGAAGCAGAGTTGGTGCTGGATTGGGTCTTGAATCTATACCTCGTGGGTGTAATAGAGCAGGTAGCTATGCTGCAATTAGGTCCTGAGTACACACTAGAGCTCATGGACTCACCAGTCGTCAGAGATGAAAGGTACTTTCAAGATGCTTTCACTAAATTTTCTCAAAACAGAGGCCTACAGAGATTAAATAGCTTTCTTAGGTCTGTATGAGAGTTCTCCAGAGAAACAGAGCTAATAGGATGGCTAGAGATGTTATTGATAGATGGATAGATAGATATTATAAAGAATTGGCTCATGTGATTATGGAAGTTAAGAAGTCCCAAGATTCTGCAGAATGATTTGACAAACTGGGCTGAAGATTTAGCTTCAGTCTGAGTCTAAAGGCTGAGAACAAGGAAAGCTAATGTTACAGTTCAAGTCTGAAGGCAGGAAGAAGCCAATGTTTCAACTGTAAAGCAGTCAGGCAGGAAGAATTCTTTCCTACTAAGAAAACACGGGGAGAAAGGGTCAGCCTTTTAGTTCTGTTTTGGCATTCAACTGATTGGATGAGGGTATCCATATTACGGACAACAATCTATTTTATTCAGTCTAATGATTTTAGTGTAATCTTGTCAAAAATACTCTTATAGAAATACTCAGAATAATGTTTGAGCAAATATCTGGGCACCCCATAGCCCAGTCAAGTTGATGCATAAAACTAACCATCATGGAGTCACACTGTTGAATAGGGGAAAAAGCCATGAAGAGAACACAAGCCTTTGGATTGGATTTTTGGATTATTTTCTTTTACACACTGATTTCATAGAATCCATGATGTATTGATTAAAAATAGCTACTTGTGTACATTAACAAAACCAATTGATCTCTAGATTGAGGAGTGGGAAAATGGCATATACAGATTACTGCTAAGTGTTTTATTGGTATTTTCAAAGATAGATATCTGAAATATGCTCTGTAGTTTACCTGATCCAAGGAAAAGAGGCAGTTAAAAAACATTTTAAGCATTCGCTTCCCAATCACATTCACTTTCTCCTGTTATTTGTGATGCTTTTGAGTTTAGACATGTAAAGTTAAAAAAATAGAATCAATTTTTCACTATCTTTGGTAATGTTTAATAACATCATTAAAACATTTCAAGATTAACTGTGACCATTGAATTATAAAATGTGTAAGGTTCAGCAGTATTTAAGAATCTTTCTGATAAAGTGTTCTGGGATTCTGAAACAACCTTGAAATAGATGTAAGAAAAATATTATCTCCATGTTGAAGATGAAGATACTGGTTTAAGTTGTTGCTGAGGGTCACCCAACTAGGGTGAAGGTGACTGTCCCAAGCTTCACCTAATATTTTTAAGGTGAACATTTAAAATAACATATTTAAAATTTCAAATTATTTGTTTATATCTTTGCCTAGGAGCAAGTAATGGAAAGATTTGATTAGGGTCAAAGAGGCTGGCAATGTGGACGTTTGATGTGTGACATTTACGTAGACATGTATAGCACTTATCTCTTTTCCATATTTCTGGTAATAGCACCCCACTTTTTTCAGAAGAGTCATTTTTTCTTAGTTATTCTGGTTGAGATAATGTTGAGATATTCCCTGGATTCGAAGTGTGAGAGGAACATGATGGGCAATCAGTGATGGGAACACAACCATTATCGCAGCCAGTAGGATACAATCTTGAGATTTTGTTTGGGACTGTTGGGAACAGTTAAGATTGGCATTTGAGCTGTGCATGGAGAAAGTCAGCCTGAGGACCAAGCCAACCCAGAGAAAGAAAGAGCCGAGAGAGGCAGGGTGTGTCCCGGTGACATGGAGACAAACCTGAAGAACGTTCTACCTTTTGACTTTTCAGTTACATCAACCAAGAAATGCTTTTTTTTTCTTTTTTTGCTTCATTCAGTTTCATATGAGTTTTCTGTCATTTACAGGCAAGAGAGTGCTAATTGATATAGCAAGTTTGATTACTCCCTCTCAAAATCTGTCTGAAGTTGCTGTAGCCCCCTGGAGTGTGTAGTGATCCTGCAAGATTATTAGCATGGGAAAGTATGCAGCTTGGTTGTATCACGGTCTGATTATTTTTTGTTTATTGATTGATTTTTGTTTAGATAGAGTCTCACTCTGTTGCCCAGGTTGGAGTGCAGTGGCACGATCTCGGCTCACTGCAACCTCTGCCTCCCAGTTTCAAGCGATTCTCCTGCCTCAGCCTCCCAAGTAGTTGGGACTACAGGTGCGCACCACCACACCCAGCTAATTTTTGTATTTTTATTAAAGACAGAGTTTCACCATATTGGTCAGGCTGGTCTTGAACTCCTGACCTCGTGATTTGCCCACCTTGGCCTCCCAAAGTGCTGGAATTACAGGCGTGAGCCACTGCGCCCGGCCGGTCTGATTATTTAATAGTGTCATTATCAGCAAGATCTAATACAAACAAATGTCCTAGCACAGAAGAACCAGGATTAAATTCATTAACCATGGCTTTGTTTACCCTCTCATTGTTAAATCAAACAGACATTCTTGGTATACCTGTCCCTAGTAAAGCTTTCAGTGACCACATATTAACGAAAGACGATTTGATGTCTATACTGTCTGAATTGCATAAATGTATTTCACACAAGCAGCAGCAGGGACTCAGGCTCTGTACATAATTGTCTTTGCTGACATCTGTGATAAAACACAGATAATGATACAGGATATCCAGCACTTGACCTTCAACATAGAAAGGTAAAGATATTCTTAATTCGGAATTTAGATAATTCTTTCTATTTCATCTTGCCATTGGACAGACATGCTTTTATCTCTAAAATCTACAAAAGGCCTTCAACCATCTTAGGTAGAGAACATGCGGGACTGAAACTTAGGTTTCATCTCCTTTGCTGTATCCAGTTGATTGGTAGTTTTTGCTTGAGGATTTTGTTTTGGATTTTGCAAGGGAGAGTTCCATGATGGATTAGTAATGGCCCAGGCAAGAGGTGGACAAGAGGTAGTACTAGGGAGAAATCAAGAGATATTGAAAACTGATGAATATGTGATAGTTTGAAACAACTAGCCAGGTAAATTAGAGTTAGACTAACCAGGTAAATTCAAGCTAATTATAATAGAAGCAAATTAAAACAATGATAAAAAATATATTTGTTATAAAATAACATCCCAACCATACCTCCTCAAAATAGTGAACCTGAAAACGAAACTCTAAAGAAAATGTGTTTATATGCCAGTGTAGTGTCACTTAGCACTCAAGTAGAAGAGACTGCAGTCTCTGTGTTACATAGGATAGTTTGAGAAAGTGCAACCTAGCTGAGAAGGAAGAGCACAACAATTAAGAACACAGACTACAGGGTTGCTTCTTCTTTTTTTTTTTTTTTTTTTTGTTGTGAAGCCATGAGCATTCTGCTTCTGTGCTTTTTATCTTTTATTCATTTATTTTTTTTGAGATGGAGTTTCACTCTTGTTGCCCAGGCTGGAGTGCAATGGAGCGATTTTTGCTCACCACAACCTCCACCTCCCGGGTTCCAGCGATTCTTCTGTCTCAGCCTCCCAAGTAGCTGGGATTACAGGCATGCACCACCATGCCCAGCTAATTTCGTTTATTAGTAGAGATGGGGTTTCTCCATGTTGGTCAGGCTGGTCTCGAACTCCCGACCTCAGGTGATTCGCCTGCCTTGGCCTCCCAAAGTGCTAGGATTACAGGCGTGAGCCTCTGTGCCTAGCCCTGTGCTTTTTTGTTTTGTTTTGTTTTGTTTTTGTTTTGATACAGTCTTGCTCTGTTACCCAAGCTGGAGTGCAGTTTAATTTATTAAACTAAATACTATTTGTGAAGCATTTAGCAAATTTTCTGGAACATTATAAGCATGAAAAATGCAAATAAAAACAATGAAAACCAAAAGCACTACTACTAATGTCATTTTGTGTAACCCTTGATCAATAGTGGTAACTTGGTTAGAATTTGTTGTGTGTGGGCTATTCATGGTATGGAAGTGGCATATGCATTTGGGGTATTGGGAAACTTTCACATTCAAAAAACGAACAAAAAATCTCTACCCTGTGTCATCCCTTTTGCTTTAAAGGCATCTAATGAGAATTAGTAAGAAATCATAGTAAAGTGCATTGACCTATGAGCCCAACGATCTGTATTTATATCTCAGTCTGATACTTATCAGTTCTTTTCTCATTGGGGATGATAATCACATCTACCTCTTGGGATGTTTTGTGGTGATTATATGAGTTAATACAGAGAAAAGAATTTTGAGAAATGCCTGACCTGATGTAAATAAATACTGTTATTAATAATCATATAGCCCCTTTTGGGTAGCATAACCCCTCCAAGCATGGCTCCCACTGAATGAGGCTGTCAGGCTCCATGCTAAATTCTTATCTTATTTAATCATTACAACAACCTTGTTAGTGTAAGTATTACTTCCTAATGAGATTATATGCTCCAAAAGAGAGTAACCTATTAATTGTCATTAGAGTAGATATTTGGTTCAGAGAAGATGCTCAAAACATAAGTTCTGGGTAAACTGTTGGATCCTCATTTGCAAAATAAGGACACTGAGACTTGGACACTGAGAATGGTGCATGTGAGTTTCCTGGTAAGGCTTACTGTGTTTCTTCCCAAAATGTGTGATGACAGGTTTGGGCTCAAACTTATTTGACTCCAAAGTCTATTTTTCACATCGACTAAGCTCACTGACTTGAAAATAATTAGTGTATATTCACACCTCAAAAAATGATGTCGCTGGATCAGAAGACCATTTTACTGGGAGCAAGCTGTGGGGGCAAAGGAAACTCATTTTCACATCCCCACCCTCAATAATTATGTTTATCCAGATGGAATGTACTGCATCAACAGGATAAGGCTTTATATAGAAAATAAGTCGCTGAATGGAATAGCTTTGCAAGTCGGGTGGGAGGGTGTTTTTTTCCCTCTCTAGCTTGGAAAGTGTTTATGAATAGACATGAGATGGATTATCAGGGATTGGGATGTATTATGGGAATCCCCAGATAATTTAGCACCAGTAGTTATTGCCACCTGAGAAAGTGATAGTGGAATTGAAAGGGAAGACTACAGAGACATTTTGATAAAACTACTTTATTTATAGAGTACATTAATTCTCTATTGCTATGCAACACATTCCCACACATGTAATAGCTTAAAATATACATATTTATTGTCTCACTGCTTCTGTAGATGTCCAGAAGCAGAGTGACTGGATACTTCACTCAGGATCTCATCAGACTGAAATTAATGGGTCATCTAGGGCTGTGGTTGTCATTTGGGGCTTGATGTTCTCTTCTAAGTTCATTGTCTGTTGGCAGAATTTCTTTTCTTGTGGTCATTCCTGCTAGCTGTCAGCAGGGACACCTGTCAGCATCTAGAAGACACTCATGGATCCTTGCTACATATCCTCCATAGGCAGTTCACAATCTGGGTGTTTGCTTCCTTTTAGGCTAGCTGGAGCACATCTCTCAGACTTCCTTTTTTATAGCCAGTGAAAACATGCTTTTCAAAGCTAACCATGGTTTAGAATTCTACATGGCCAGGGGGCATTAGGTGTCATCTTACAATTCTGCCTACCACATAGGTTAAGAATACATGGCCCAGAGTGACAGACAGACTTGACTTGTGTAGGGCACAGGGCTTACTAGAGGTAGAATTGAATTAATATCAATTCACTTGGCTCCAATTTCATTTCTCTACTTTTGGTCTCTCTAAATCAAATGTTTCAAAGTTCTGTATCTAAAACTCCGTCACTCTGATTTATAATGCTCTAAGATACATTTGGTGGCAAGTGACAGAAACCCAAACCAAATTGGTTAAAATAGAAAGGAAAGCAATTGGTTTGTAGAGTTAAGTATGTGTTTAAGACTTCAGAAACCTCTGGGTCCATTCCATGTTTCCTTCCTTCCAAGTCAGACTTCTTCATTGCGGTGGCAAAGGTCATTTTCAGAACTCCAGGTTTGAATCCTACCAGCTAAATATGCCCATTATCACTATTTTGATTTTAGGAGTACTTTTTAATAACGGGTCCAGCAAACATTCTGGAGTTGACTCTCTGGGACCAGTGTGTATCAATCTCCATGCCTATACCAATCACGGTGACCACTGGGATAGAACACCCTGACTAGCTAACCTTGGTGATGTGCCCTAGAGCCAGGGAATAGGAACAGCAGCTCTAGAACAAAATGAAGTGAGAAACTTAGAAGAGTAGTTTCCAAAAGGAAAATAAAGGTACTGATAGCAGAAGAGGGAAATGGACGCGAGGAGGCACATGCTAAAAATAACCTAAATAGGGCTCCCCCTCGTGGAGTGTGGCAGAGCTTGAGAGAAAGGGTGGGAGCTGCCTGTTAGAAAGAGGAATGAGTTAGGAGGGAATGAGTTGAAGTGGAATAGATTGATCATTAAGCCACCTAAAGCAGTGTTTAACACAGGAATAGAGAAGCAGTACACCAGCCTTGATGAGTCTGAATACCTGGTTCAAGCTGTGGGTCCATCATTACAAACGGTTATCCTTCTATGAGTCATTCTATGTCCCCAAGCCTCTATGTCATTTCTATAAAGGGGCTACCTGGTGTGCCTACCTCATCTTTCCGTCATCACAAAAAGTGAGATTGCTAAAAAAAAAAGACAAAACAAAACAAAACAAAACAGCGAGAACAAAACAAGGAAGATACTATCTGAGATTTCAAGAGAACTTGCATATACTGAATTATTAATTCAAGTAGAATATTGAACGAATTTGCAATAGGGATGTTCCTTGAGCTTCAGCAAACAGGATAATATTTTTTCAACACCTTTCCTAAAACCTTTTTTTGGAAGTTGTATGTCACCTGGGCAAAGGCCTGGGCAAGCGCAGGCTTAACGAAGCTAGAACTTTAGCAACATGGAAAGGAGAGGGAGGAGAGAGAAAGCTGGGCGTGTCTAACAAAATCATTTTGCATGCTCTCGTGTCCAAACACATCCATGTTCACAGCTGGGAGAGCCTGATGGGAGACTAAGAAGGGTTCAAATCCTGGTCAAGGAGTTAGTAGGTAGAAGCATGCCTCCAGAGATTCAGTATGTTTGCTGAAGAACCAGAGCCAATAGCTGGGAATACCAAGAGCAAGGTTCACATATGCAAATAATCGTAATGAAAGAAAGTGAAGAATGCCACAGAGTCAGAGGAGAATGGGTAACTTAAAGACTGAAGGCTTGAGAAAGAACTTCTGTTTATTGAAAACATTTGTATTGGGCTTTTCCCATGTAAAGGGCTAGGTAGCTTAGCGGCCATGTTTGGCTTCTATAGCAGTGTGGCCTCAGTTCGAATTTTGGTTCTGATATATGATAGTGGACAATTTGTTCAGCCGCTCTGTGCCTCAGCTTTCTTCATCTGAATATGGAGGTAATAATCATAATGACAATAATGACATCACGGGGTGTTAAAAGGATTAGATGAATTAACATTTGTGAAGTACATAGAGCAGTTCCTGGGACATAGGGCATAGTTAACACAAATACACTGTGTCTCCATGTACCAAGCTCTCACCATGAAAATACCTTTTATGCCTTTCAGTTTTAGTTCTAGCTGGGGTAACATATATAAAACAAATAATGTCACTGATAATTGTTGAATTACGATGATGATACATGTTGTGACAGAGACATTCAGGGTTGTAAGAGAAATGAGAGCCTTGTTCTGGGGGTCAGGGAAGTGACATTTACACAGATACTCAAAGGGTAAGTAGGACTTGGCTAGGAGTGGAAAGCAAGCACAAAAGCCTAGAGGCAGAAAGGAACTTGGTAAACTCTAGTGATTGGAAGACAGCCAGTGTGACTGGAGTGGAGAGAGGGGACATGATAATAGAGGGAAAGTTAAGGCCAGATCATGCACAGCTTTGTACACTTCATGTAAAAATGTGCTTTATCCTAACTGAAGTGGTCATGGATAAAGCATATGAACTAAATATTTAAGGAAGGGTAAGATTTGGTCATGGAGAAAGGATGGGCTGCTGGGGAGAAAAAGACCTGGGAATAAAGGGACCAGCATGCACAGAGAAAAGGAAGCTGGGAATGAAGAACCAGTGAACAGTTCATTTTTGCTAGCATAGAAGGTACAGGGTGATAACTAGGTATAAATAAATTTGTAAAAAAAAAAAAAAATGAAAACACCAGGACCAAATGATGGAGGGCATTAAATTCTGGGTAAAATGGTTCTGACTTTTGTATACAGTTAAAAGTCTATCGGGTTTTAGATAAGTAGAATGATGGATGAGAATTGTGTTCTAAGCACATTGTCCAAACAGAGTTGGTATGGGCTGGGAAGGAGAAAAGAAAGAGAGGAAGGGAGGAAAGGAGGGAGAGAGATAGGGAGAGAGAGAGACAGAGTGAGAGAAAGAGAGAGAGAGACATTGAGAGAGAGAGAGAGAGAAAGAAACTAAGAGGCATAGCAGTTTTTATTTTGAAACATGGTCTGGCTCAGTAGCCCAGCCTGGAGTGCAGTGGTGTGATCTTGGCTCACTGCAACCTCTGTCTCCCAAGCTCAAGCCATCTTCCCACCTCAGATTCCCAAGGGCACACCACCATGGCTGGCTAATTTTTGTAGTTTTTTTTTTTTTTTTTTTGGTCGTTGTTGTAGAGAGTGTTTCTTCATGGTGTACAGGCTGGTCTCGAATTCCTGAGCTCACGCGATCCACCTGCTTTGTCCTCCCAAAGTGCTGGGATTACAGGCATAAGCCACTGTGCCAGGCCAGCATAACACTTTTATTCAATGAACAGAGGCTCATAAGAGCCTAGCTGAGAGACACGGAAGGCTTAAATGTTGCTCACACATATTAGTCACTCAATAAGTATCAGTTATTGTGAATTCAACTGTTTTTAAAACTAAAGAAAAATAGCTGTTTATAGGTGTAAAATGTTATACCTCTACACCTAACATGGAGGCAAAATTTTCCTCCTTTTAGCTTTTCAATATTTCCTATAGACCCTGAGCATGCCTGCTACATTCTATGGTGTATTCTTATTATTTAGCATGAGTATGGCTCTGCAATGGATTTCAGACTCCTAGAAGACAGAGACCAGGCAAGATATTTATCTCGGAATCTTTCATACTATCTCACAGTCAGTAGGCACTTAAGAAATACAAGCTTCTTTCGGCAGTTGTTCAGCCTATTCTGAACCCAAAGCACCCCAGATTAAGGGATTTTAACTCCTTTGAGATTTGACAGGAGTAGTGAACTTAAGCTTTTGAGACAGCAGCAGGTGGCTGAGAGTCCTGCACAAACAGGACAAAATCTTATCTTTATTTAAGGAGGGGTAAGTGAAACCTCCATTTCATCACTGAACATTTATCTATATTTCTTGTCTATTTCTAGAAAAAAATGATGCTTACCTGTTTATTAATTTATTCATTGGATTTCCCTTTGCAATTTCTTAAGCTTAAGCCTAAATAAAGCAACCTATAAAATCTAAGGTCAGATTACAGACCAGAAAAGCCACCTACTCTATGGTCCTAAAGCTGGGGTCCAGGGATAGATATTCACAAATGAGATTGGCAAAGACAAATTTAGTGAAACTCCATGTAAAATTGTGTGAGATTTTTTATAGTACATTTTCCACAACAGAGAGGGTCTATAGCAATAGTGAGGTTCTTAAAACAGTCTGTGATATTAAAAATATTATCCATTGATTTTCAAATCTATCATACTATGAATGAAATGCTGTGAAACATTCAATTTTCTTATTAAATGCCATTGTACAAAAGGTCCTATTTTAGTGTCACCCCAAAATCTACAGACAGGAAGTTCTTTCTTAAGTCTACCCTAATCTGTTGGCAACTCCTCCCCATGGAAGCCCTTAGTAAATTCGGTGGAAATAGCAAACAGCTGCTCACCAACACCCACCCCAAAGAAAGAACAAGACATTTCTCACATATCTCAAGCTGCCTTAAATGTTCTTTCTTTGGCAAAGAAGAAAAAAAGAAATATATTTTTGGCCTCTAAACCTTTTCCCACCCGTGTGTATTTCTGCAAAAATGTTATCCATATGGTTTTGATTGCATTCTCCATAAGTCATTAGAAATGCTTTGCACTGAGAACTTTTCTGATGACCAAAGAGTCTTTGGAGACGTTTTAAAATGGCCCTCTTAGCCTTTCTTCATAGAAACAGGAAAGCTAAACTGAGCCAAATGCAAATGAACTAAGACCTGGAAAGGTTGGAGTTTTATTCAAAACTCAGAAACCATAAGGCTCCAGTGAGCCTTAAATCTGTCCATGCAAAGTCTTCACCTCCTTCTCCAGGGACAAGGTACACTAAATCATCCACTGGGATGGGGCACAGATAATGCAATGTCTCCAGACATCTAAGTTGATATTTAGGGTTGGGTGCAGTGACTCCATAAAATTCCAAGAATTTCCAATCACCCCAGGGCTTCCCCATTATTCCTAGAGGATAAAGATTTTGGACTTGGACTTGGGTGTTGAATTCCTAACTCCATCACCTACTAGCTATATTTTGGCATGCTACTCAAGTTTTTCAAGACTCAATTTCCTATGCCATAAAGATGGGATAGTATTATCTATCTCATATTGCAAAGTATTTTCAGAACTATAAGCAATAATCAGAACATTGCAAATAAAATGCTTGGTGCACGGTAAAAGTTCAAAATTATCTCTCCTCTTTCTCTCTGTGTAATATTAGTTGGAACTAGAAGAGCTCTTTGTTTCTTTAGGGAAATATTGACTGTGTGGGGTGAGGAAGGGAAAGACTGGACAGTATTCCAAAGCAGTAAGTCCCCACTTTCTAAGGTATGTAGACCATAACCCATCTTGGGAGATTGATTACAAGGAGAGGGTTAAGAAGAAGCAGTCAGAACTTTGGTCTTCACCTGAAGTTGCCTGACTACGTTGTCTCAGATTGATTTCAGAACTGCATTATCAGCAGGGCAGCTGTTGCCTACTAACAGTCATGGAAGTAGATCTCAGCTGGGGGATGATGGGGAGACAAAGACAAAGATAAGGACGAATAAAGGAAGGAATGGGGTACAGAGAGAAAGAGAGAGAGAGAAAAGAAAGAGAGGAGAGGCAAGAGATAGTGACCTGGGTTTTCATACTGCTGTGGGTGGGAGAAGCAGTGTGTGTGATGGGCGTATTTCTTCGTGGTCAGAATCAAAGTCAGAACTGCCCTTGGGAACCTGTGTTCAAGACCTGAACCTGGACCAGAAGCCAAGGGAAAGAGAAAGTTGCCCAAGAAAAAAGGGAGAAGTTTCCACCAGGCAAAAAGAGAAATCGCTGGGTGGGTTTGTGACTGGAGAGCTGTCCGTGGTGCTGACTCCTCCTCATTGGGATTCCAGTGGAGGCTGAGAAGCTCTGCACTGGCTGCTCCTCCTCTCCCTTTCCTCTCCCCTCAGTCCTAACCTTCTGAGACCCAGGATCATTCTGGCTAGCTCGATGTCTTCTCCTCTCTTTCTCTCTTTCTCTTTGTCGATTAAATGATTTTTCCCGAGTTCCCAGTTCATCACTCAAACATTTCTCTTCCATTTTGTTTCAAGACTCCTCTTCCTCCAATTAGTTCACTGGCTCCTAGATTGTTCTAGGCCTCCCTGGTGGTCACATCTCTCTCTTATCATCCTTTGAATTAAAAAACAAACAAACAAAAAACATACAATGGCAATCATAAAAGCAGACAACATGCATTGAGCACTCACTAGGTGTCAGGGAGCAATCTAAGTGCCTTTGCATACATTAACTCATGAGCAGTCTAAGTGCCTTTGCATATATTAACTCATTACAATTCCACATCAACCCTATTAGATGGGTAGATATATTATTATTCTATTAAACAGACAAGGAATTAAGGCTTAAGGGGTAAGTAATTTGACCAAGACCACACAGCTACAGGACTCCAACCTCTCTCGAGCCTGCACTTCTACTGAATCTGGCTCTTTTATGTATTCCAACACCTTTTCCTATGACTTCCTGCCCCTCCATCTGGTAGCCTTAATGCTTTCTATTCTTGCCTAAACTTCAAGGGACTAGGAATCTGCATTGCTGATTTGGTTTCAATCAGAAGGGAAGCAAAGTAAACAAACATACCAAATGTGCGCTCTGTGGGAATTTAGATCATACGAGGGCTTTTATTTTCTGCTTCAGGAAGAGGCCCATGTTAGCAGCCCCAGCCTGCATCTCAGGCTGATTGCAGAGTCTTTTGCTTTTTATTTTCATGTCTTAGTCCCTGTACCCTCGCCCCTTCCCCGCCTCTGGTGGTCTCCAGAGAACTTCCTGTCCCCTCAGCTTCTCACTCCTACATCCTGCCTACGTAGAGAAGCTCTTGCTTCATTCTGGGAGGTTACGTGGGCTCTCGCCTACACACCGAGAGAAACAAACAGTGTCAAACACTCACAGAGAGACGCGCAGATACAAACGGACCCACACGGGCACCTCCCGAGACAAAACCCACACTCGATGGATCCATGCGGCCGTGGAAACACCCGCGGCCCCAGAAACACTCAGGTACTCGCGACACACACAGTATTGTCACGCTTAAGGGCACCAGAATTCCGGGTTTGCGCGTATGCGCGGTCCCTTTGGATGCTCGTGCGCATAGACACAACACCCTACACGCCCCAGACCCACGAAACTCCCTACGGCTCAGCCCCAGCCCACCCGGGCCGCCCTTCCCTCAAGGCGGCCTCCCGTCTCTCCTCCTCTCGCTTCTCCTCCTCCTCCGCCTAAAGATGTACAAAACACTCCTCGGAAGCAACCCCGGCGCTCGGCTCCTCCCTCCCCGCCCCCCGGCCGCCGCTCCCCCATTCATTTTCGGCCGTCGCCGGCTAAGTCCCTCCCCCGGCGTAGCCCGGCCTCCGCCGCTCCCCGCCTGGAGACCGCGGCGCACTTGGACTTCCCTCTCCATTCGCCAGCCGCCTGGCTCCCGGACCCCACGGCTGCAAACTGATCTGGCGCGGGGGGAGGAGAGAGCGCAGGCGAGCGAACCCGCGAGAGAGGGAGAGAGCGAGAGAGCGAGCGAGAGCGAGAGAGCGGGCGAGCAAGAGCGAGAGCGAGAGCTAGAGAGCCGGGAGGCAGAGGGAGTAGTGACCGCCTTCCGGAGCTGGGATTCATGCCTGTCCTCGGGACCAGCGAAGGGGACTTTACGGCTGAGTATGAGCCAGGCTGCTAGGAGCCAGGTACCCCCACGCCTGCAGTCCCCGCGCCGTCCCCGGAATGCGAGCTGGACGCAGGGCTCTCCCAAGTTCCCACCGAGCCGAATAAAAAGCGTCCGCCCGCAGCTCTCCGCCAAAGACGGACATTGACTCCAGGTAAGGCGGCGCCGGGTGCAGCGCCCCGCAGCCGCGCTGCCCTTGGACCCGGCCCCGGACCGCATTCGGGGCGCCCTCGCGCTCCTCCGCCCCTCCCCCTCCCGGCACCCTTGTCCGCTTTTCACCTGGCCGCGCCGCCGCCTCCAAGTCTTCTCCAGTTCTAGGGAGGGGGTTCCTGTGCCTGGGGCTCAAAGGGTTAATTGCGGGTTTGAGTGAGTGGCGTGTGTGTCCCCGCGCGCTCCCGACGTGTGCACCATGGTGGGAACTTGATGTAGTGCTAGTGTGTGTTTGCGTGTGCGGCGTCGTTTGCGTTTGATGCGTGTGTTTGTGGTGTGTGTGTGTGTGTGTCCGCGTGTGTAAGGGAGGGGTGAAGAGAGAGAGAGGTCCTATAACCTACTTACGGCGCGATATGTGTGTGCATGTTTGTACGTATGTATTTGTATGTGTGCCCTCGTGTGTCTTTTTAATTAGGTCTCTCCAGCTTACACGAAATGGGACCCTTACTATAGGATCACGTAGTCATCGGGAAACCCGCTGTGGACTACCTCTTGGGGCTCTGGGCTTGGGGTTTCGGGAGGATTATGAGGCTGTAGATGGCACCTTATTTAGCCCAATGTTGGTACCCTTGAAGGAAAATTCCTCCAAACGGTGGAATCCTGCTACGCTGGGACCCACGGCTTAATATGAAAGAGACATGGCCAACCCCCGAGGCAAATGAGACGCTGTCACTTTAAATTCCACACTGGGCAGACTCCAAGATTCTGATGGGAATTTGGAGACACTGGATAGTGGGTGAAAGAGAAAGGGGGAAGTCAGCGGTGGGCTCCTTATCTGGGGCTTGGAAAGTCTGGGATAGGGATTTACCCTGTATCCCCGTTTGCAATCAACACAGCCCTCCGGCTTCTGGTGGTTTTGGGGAGGATCTGGGCAAGTTTGCATGGATCCCCCTCAGGGGAAAGGAGAAAGCGTCCTCGGGGACTTGCTCATCCATCACAGTTGCAAAGGGTCTCAGAGGAAATTTCATTTGGGGGCAGCTCTGGATGATATGGAAGGAGATGGATGGGGCACTTTCCTAAGACAGATTCGTCTTTCTTTCCCCATTTCAGGCGGAGAAGCCCCCAGAGAGTCTCTTCCTAAATATGCCTTTCCATGGCTCCCCTGGAGTTAGGGGGATATTGAGAGAAGGCAGAGAGGTGGAGAGGGAGAGAGAGAGCGAGAGCGAGAGAGAGAGGGAGAGAGAGAGAGTGTTTCAGTACTGAGGGACATCTACAATTTGAAAAGGGGCTGTGAGTGGGGAACCCATGACAGAATGTGGCAGTAATTGACTTAAACTGCTGTTGGTTTGTACCTCGCATCTCTCACTTGGCTCCAAAATACTGCCAAGGGCAGGGGGGCCGTGGAAGAATCTCAGCCAGAAAGGTAGTTTGGGTCAAGGCCCTCTTTCTTCTCTCCTCCATCTCCTGGGAGGCTCTTTAGGTAGGTCCCTTGGCCACCCTGGCTTGATACTGTTGGGCTTGGGCTCTGGGGCCAGCCATTGATTTGATTCCCAGCTGCCTCTTAAAGGCTTGCCCTACTCAGCAAAAATGCTGAGTTTTACTGCTGTTAGCATGGCTTCCAGACTCGGCAGCTGTTACTTTCTCAAGGTAAGCGGCAGCCGTTCTGCTCTCAGGCAGGGAGGCTAGGAGAAGACAAGGGCCGTGACGCTGGGACACAGCCTCTTGTCTAGCTCAGCTCGGAGGGGCCACTGAAAAGCCCTCTTAGGGGAAAAAAGTAGAAATATACTTGGCCTAAAAAATGTACATATATATATATATATCACACATATATGTTCATATTCTGCGGAGAGATAAAAGCAAACATGTATTTGTAGGAACCTGCCCTAGCGGGTGGGTTCTACCTGCAGGCACTTGCAGACATACCATTCTCTGTCCAGAGGCTGATACCTCAGGCTGAAGCCTTCACATAGCCACAGAGAATCTCCTTCAGGAAACTCATATCAGAGCAGAGCCCCCTGGATTATCTTGGGTAGGGGGTACTAGGGCCAAGGAGGAGACCCCTTTTTGGGAACTGCCTCATTTTCTCTCTTTCCTAATTCATAGACGATCGAAGCTGGAAGGAATATTAAAGAGCAGAAAGGCAGGACTCTGTGGCCTAAAGAGGGAATGAGAATTCCCCAACATTCAGTAGTGAGTTAGTGGCATGCCCAGGACTAGAATCTAGGCTTATCAGCTAGATCAATAGCCTTTCCACTTCTCCCACACTGCCTGGGACTGTATATCGATTGCTCCCACTCCTATCTTGCCACCCTGCCACCATGACCCCTACGAAGACAATCGCTTGTCTTCCCTCATCAAACTTCACATTTTCAGAGATGCATTTCAGGGTTTTTCTATCTGGAAACATGACCCTGAAGAGAAAAGATACAGTGCCTCAATCACTGTTCCCAGAAGACACACACACACACACACACACACACACACATGGGGGTGGGGGAAGGATTGAGAGAGAGAGAGACAGAGAGACAGAGAGAGAACATAGATTCCTTCTCCAATGTCTTTAGGGAATTACCGAAAAGCAAGGACCCAGTACTGAGTGTGACTGGTAGGCAGAACCCAGCAAAGTGTCTGGTCTGTATCTGAGATTTTTATTAAGGAATGCACTGGTTTCCAGAGAGCAAAATGTACACCCATCTACCAATGCAAATACTTCAGGCAAATTGATTTCTTTATATTAATTAGAATCTCACCCCTAGACATTTATACATATTATAGGCACAGAAGCATATGCAAGCACATATGCATAGGTGTGCTTATACACACATGTGCACACAAAGATCCAGAAACCTTTCCTACTTGCTACATTTCCAAAAAAGGGAACCTCCACACCAAATTGTGTTCTCCCATATAAAGCATCTCCCATGTGAAGACTAGGACTCATAAACTCCAGGCAAGGAGAAATGTAAAGCCCTGTGAAAGAGAGACCCTGGAGAAGTCAGAATCGAGTTCACTCAAAAGCGTGCTCTTAGACTTCTAGATGCCTGTTTCGGGGTGCAGGCAAGTACTGAAAAACATGGGGGTTTTAGGCCCATCTGCAATAGAGCCTTTTCCATGCAGGATTTTCCGGGGCTGGATGGCAGTTTAGCTCCCAGAAGGGGGAGCTGTGACTCCATTTCAACCAAGGAAAACAGCTCAGAGATTCCAAATCAGCTCTTGGGCCCCCGTTGAGTTTAGACGACCCAGCTCAGGCTGTGATGAGTATCTTTGCCGCTGGTACAGGCAAGAATTGTAAAAACACCCTCCCCTGATCAGTTCAAATTCAACATCTCTTTCTTAGTGCTTGCAAGAGTTTACGTTATGGATCATAAAGTCTTCTATTTTTCTGAAAAGGTCTTTGCCCAAAGGGCTTCAGTTGTGCAAGGAGACATTTTTTGATTTGCAACCTCTCTCTTTTCCCTTCCCGATTCCTTGGAGGAAATCACCAGTACATTATCACTTGAATGGGCCATTAAGGTTAGACATACCCTACCCTTCTTTTCCTGCTTTTCCCTTGCTGAAATACAAAGCTTAACAAATTGGCTGCTGAACTACTGGTAACCATGTTAAAGACAAGATGGAGGTCATGTGAAGAAGACAGGTCCTTAAATGTCATTCCTCAAATAATTTTTCCAGTTGTACTCCCTTCTGCAAAGATTATCTTTATTATTCTTTCCACCATCTCCCACATTCAGCCACGACTTTTAACAAAATTCCACCCATATTTCAACATCTAGCTCAAACGACCCTTCCAAGAAGTCTTCTGAAGATCTTATTTTGGAATTAATATCTTTATCACCTGATTTTTCTGTACCATTTTATCTGAAACTCTAGTTTGTGTCTCTGTGTGCCCTGCTTTATAGCGCTGGGGGTATAGGTCTATCTTACTCTCTTCAGTATGGTCTCAGGAGCATCTTTGTATTCCAGAGACTGACACGGAGTAGTTGCTTTATACATGTTTGCCCTTGCATTTCCTGTTGCATCTCAGTAGCAACTGTCATCTCTCTCTCTGTCTCTCACACTTTCTAGCTAACAATTGCTTCATGTTCATTTAAAGCAATGCCGTTACGGCATTTTTGCCTATACCAAGAATATGGGGATTCCAATGATAGTATAGACAGATGAAAATTAGACCCTACTTGAAAGTGACCATTGACTTCCTGTGTTCCAGGGTCTTTAGTTTTGTTCTCCCATGTAGTCGTTCTTTCCACCCAGTGAGACAGATACAGCCCCTTTTACAGAAGAGGAAATTGAAGCCCAGGTTGGTTAGACTCCTTGATCAAGGTCACACAACCATCACAGCTAGAATTTGAATCTGTCTTCCTTCTTACATCATCTCTGCTCTTTTCACTGGACCGCTGAGTTAATGGTAACTATTATGAATGGTTGGCAACATCGAGTTGTTCAATAGATGCTAGGAATAGCTGGGAGTTATTATGAGCTCTTTGAAATTGATGGTATGAAGGTGTCATGAGTCACTGGATCAAAGAAAACCTCTGAAGGTTTCTCAATAACAAACTTTTCTCTGTTTTGTAATGCCAATAATACATGACCATTCAGTCTCAGTTTTAGTACTTTTAGTGATAGCAAGTTCATTACCACACAAACCAGCCTATGTCATATTTGAAGAGCTTTGTTGGAATATTTTCTTACTTTGCCCCTAAATCATCCTTCTATCCATACGTCTCTGAAATCACACAAGTGCAATTCTCTTCCAGTTGTCAGTTCTTTGAATATTATGAAAACATAATTATTTCACAACAATTTTCTTTCTGAATAGAGGGGATTGTCTTCACAGCCCTGTCTTCTGTAGCATCTGCTTGGAGGCCTCTTGGCACCCTGAATACTGTCCTAGGGAAATTGTCTAGTTTACCTCACTTTTAGGGCTTTGATGCTACCAAAAAAAGGGAAGGATGACCTGAAATTGAGTGAGGATTTATTCAACAAATATTTATTGGGTGCCTACTGTTTGCCAAACATTGCTGTAGACGAGAGCTGTCAAATAGAACTGTCTGTGATGATGGACATGTTTTTTGTGCTGCCCAATATGGTAGCCACTAACCGTGTACGATTGCTGAACACTTGAAATGTGGCCAGTGTTGCTGATGAGCTGAATATTTAATTTTATTTAACTTATATTAATTTTTATTTTAATTTACATAGCTATATGTGGCTCATGGCTACTGTATTGAATAGCATAGGTCTGGGCTTTAGAAATGTAGCATGAACATGGCCATGGCCTTGTTTTCATTAAGCTCACACTCTAGAGGAGAGAGATGAATAATCAATGAGTAAACAAATAGATAAGCAAGATAATTTTATATAATATTAAATGTCACACCACTAGTTGTGGTAATGTGCTAGAAAGGAATGTGGATGGTATAATTTTCGATTGAGTAGCCAGGAGAAGCCTTCTCTGAGAAAGTGATATTGGAACTGAGGCTTAAATGAGAAGGAATCAGCCATGTGATTTTGTGGGGAAAGAGCATTAGAGGCAGAGAGAAGAATAAAATAGAGTTGGCCAGGCTTGGTGGCTCATGCCTGTAATCAAAGCACTTTAGGAGGCTGAGGTGGGAGGATCGCTTGAGCCCAGGTGTTTGAGACCAGCCTGGGAAACATAACAAGACTCCATTTCTACAACAATAATAATAATCATTAAAAAAAACAGCTGGGCACCTGTAGTCCCAGCTGTTCCGTAGGGTGAGGTTGGAGAATCACTTGAGCCTGAGAGGTTGAGGCTGCAGTGATCTGTGATTGCACTACTATACTACAGCTGAGCAGCAGAGTAAGATCCTGTTTCAAAAAACAAAACAAAACAAAACAAGCCACGGAGTCATTTCATTGGGACAAGCTCAGGGAGTCTAAGAGATGGACTACCTGCCAGTGTGGCTGAAGCTTTCAAATTGGGAAAATGACATAAAAGGGAATTAGGAAGGTAGGCAGGGGCAGATCACAATGGCCTGTACAGGAGAGTGAGAAGTTTTGACATCTTTTCCTTGACATCTCTGGTTGGAAGGCAGGTAGTTTGAAGCCTAAAGAGAGTTTGAGAATTGACAGAAGGTCATTGTCAAGTACTCTTGATGGGTTTTTATTATGTCCATTTTTAATCAGTAATTTCAACAAGTTTTCTCATTTTAATTTCTAGTCCTACTCTGAATGCCATACCCTGGAGATACAACAGTCTAAAGGGAGGAGGAGAAACAAGAGTAGGGGAAATGGATAGAAAAGGAAGGAGAGAATGAATATGTGGGGATAAAGTAATTTAAATGAAGTCTTGTGACAAAGAATGAAAGCTGGAAGTTTTCAGTTTGGATCAGCAAATATTTATTGCATATCTTGTCGTGGAAAGGCTTTGGACAAAGTGACTTGGGGGGTATGGTGATGAATCTTGCTAGGTGCTGGCAATCTAATAGTACCGATCTGCAAATCTATAAATAATTATCATTCATGATAGATTGATAATTGTCACTTCAGAAGTTCTGTGAGAATTTTGGGTAAGGGGAAGTCAAAGGAAGACACTTCAGTAGTGATAGTGGTGAGGAGGATGTCGACAGTGAACTATAAAGTCTCAGAGATCACAGGCAGTATCTTTTTCTTTTATGTCTCCATTAATTCAGAATATTATACAATAAGAGCACAGGGACTCAGGGTACCTGATTCCAGTCCTGGCTTCTATCACTATATATCTAGACCTCCTCAAGAACCTATCTTTATCTCTCCAGGCTTGCCTTCTGTAAATTGAGAAGGGCCCAGCTCTGGCTTGCTTCACTGAAGGTATATTGCCTGGCTCTGTGAAAATGTTGCAGTCAGGCGCGGTGGCTCACGCCTGTAATCCCAGCACTTTGGGAGGGCGAGGTGGGTGGATCACGAGGTCAGGAGTTAGAGACCAGCCTGACCAACATGGTGAATCCGTGTCTCTACTAAAAATACAAAAATAGCTGGGCATGGTGGCGTGCGCTTGTAACCCCAGCTACTCAGGAGGCTGAGGCAAGACAGAGTTGCATTGAGTTCGGCCATCCGGCCTGGGTAAGGGGTCTGAAAATGCAAAAACTGTAGCTGGGCATAATGGTGCACACCTGTAGTTCCAGCTACCTAGGGGGCTGAGGTAGGAGGATCACTTGAGCCTGGGAAGTAGAAGTTGCCGTGAGCCAAGATCGTGCCACTGCTCTCTAGCCTGGGTGACAGAGTGAGGCTCTGTCTGAAAAAAAAAGAAGAAGAAGAAGAAGATGTTGCATGACAAAGTTCTTGTAAGAGCAGAGAGAGACACACACGGTAGCTGTGCTTCCTCATAAGATTTAGATGTTTTCTAAAAAATAAGCAAATTTAAAAGAGGTCATACCTTACAGCACAGACTGTGTTTCGAGACAGTGTGGCTGAGTGGTGGTGAGACAGTGATTCTATGCCGTGGTGGCAACTCCTGATATCAAAGTGATTAAGTGTTAACGTGAAACCCACTGTCCTCATGGAACACAGCAGCCCAGAAAGACTGCCTAGAGATCCATAGACAGTCCTTGCTACTGAGGGGGCAAAGAAGACAATTAAGGAGATAATGAGGCTGAGAAAAAGTGAAATTAATTTTTTTTTTTCATATGAGGGTGAAGGGGATCTTTGTCTCCTGAGGGAACTATCTTTTGGAGATTGCAAGTGGCCTTAAGGAGAATAGACTGAATGAGACTGGGTATGAGAAAGTTAAGAGTCATAAATTACCCGGGCTTCCTGCTATCCCCACACAGGAATGGAGAGCCTGGCGAGGACACAAAATATATCATTCTGAACAAATTTTGTTCTCAGTTTGCAGAGGTTTTCTCACAGGGTACAGAGTTGTACACAAGGAAGTTGGGGCCATCTTGAGATAGCTAGGAGACTGTATTCCCCCAAGGGTGGGAGGTAGATTGATAAGGCAATTAACAAAAGCAACATGGAACCATTTTTGTGTAAACTGCAAAGGTCAGAGCAGCAGGGCTCTTAGCAAATGGCCTATATGAACAGCTAGAACCCTTTGTAAGGGTTAACCCAGTACTGGCCCTGGGATGTTTCTAAGATATAATTTATCTAGCCTTGCAAAGGTCCTGCAAATGAGCCATTGGGAACCTCTGTGAGAAATAATGGATCTTAGGGATAATGGAGAACAGCCGTGTTACAGATTACAAGCTGATTCAGATGGAGGAAAGGCAGACATCCAGGATATGATTGCTTTTTGGGGAAAAAGTGGTGAATTCTCAAGTCTCCATTTTAAGATTTAGCAATCTGCGAAAGTAGATGAAACTCTAGTAGGCTGTGGAATTCCTAGAGTCCCCAGGAGCTCCAAGATAAACCTAGAAGAGCAAACAGAACTGTGAAAGAGACAACTGCCTTCCGTAAGTACGTTTCCCTTTACATGGTAGTGGATAAGCCAGATTTCTTATGGAATTTGATGGGTTCTGAGTTTACAGGCGCATGATAAAGGACGGACCTACCTTCCATGATAAAGGAAGCCTTGGCTGGCACGATAAAAACATCTGCACAAGCATAGGGGCCATTAGAAAAGAAAATCAGCACTTTGGTATGCTTAGGAAAGATTGAAAAATAGATTACCTGGCAAGGGTTGGTAATACGGTTTTGCTGCTGGGACACATTTTGGAGACAGTTCTTTTAGGTGAAGTGGTCCACATCAAATGCCATTGCCAGAGTTAGCCAAGGCTTGGGAGGACTGAGAGGGGTTATAAAGAATTTTATTCTGAATGTATATCAATAGGACAACAACATTGAAAGTCCAGTGAAGGCTTGCAAATGATTCCTGAAAATATTACCAAGTCAGCCCCAGTTTTTGCTTACTGCTGTCTCTTCCCTGACAGTGGGAATGATACATATAGGCAGAACATGGACTGGAATTTGAAGGGGCTCCGGAAGGATCTTCATCCATAACATTTAGAGGTGGCTGAAATGTCACTGCCCTAAAGCCGTTCTTGGAGTGGAAAAGTGGATGTGCCAAGCACGTGACGTATTCTTTGTGTTGCAATGGATATTTGATGTAGATATCCTAATGAATATTCTCAACAAGCTCATGCATAGGTAGTATTGTGCCCCATTCTAGAGATGTTGAAACTGAGCTCAGAGCAGTAATGCCACTTGCCCAAGGCCATATACTGGGTCAATTGTGTTTTGTTGTGTATTTGAATCTACTCTTTTTCTGACTTGAAAGTACAGAGGTTGAAAGCTTGGGTCTGCTGGAGTTTGAATACCTGCTCTGCCACTCACTAGCTATCTGATGTGGAACAGATTACCTGATGTTTCTGTGCCAGTTTTTTTAATCTATAAAATGAGTACTATAAGAATAGTAACTCCAGGTTTGGCATGGTGACTCACACCTGTAATCCCAGCACTTTGGGAGGCTGAGGCAGGAAGATCACCTGAGGCCAGCTGTTTGAGACCAGCCTGGGCAATATTAGCAAGACCCTGTCTCTACAAAAAATTTAAAAAATAGTTAGCCAGATGTGGTGGCATGTGCCTGTAGTCCTAGCTACTTCGGGGATGCTGAGGCAGGAGGATTACGTGGGCCAAGGCGTTCAAACTTGCGGTGAGCTGTGATCATGCCACTGCAATTCAGGGTGGGTGACAGAGTCAGATTCTATCTCAAAAATAACAACAATAATAATAGTAACTTCATAGAGGTATGTGTGGATTTAATTAGTTTATATGATAGGTGCCTCAGACAGTGCCTGGCAGGTCATTAACACTATATAAACATTAACTGTTACTGTTTTTTATGATTTCCACACCCTCTTAGATTAGATTAGCCATTGCTCATACTCTCAGGTGTGTGCTCAAACTGGAAATAACATGTAGGAAAAGAAGTATTATTAGGTTCAAGGCACTGCCTTGCAAATGAATGTGCTCAATTATTTCTACTAACCTCCCCACCATGTAGCAGTGGGATAACAGTGATTAGAGGAGAGAGTGAGAAAGTAGGATAAGGCATGGGAGAACGCAAAATGACAGAGGCAGATTTTTAAATTCTCTATGTTATAACAGGCCAGAAATAAGATATAGATGTAAAGACCAGATATAGACATAGGATCACTTACCATGAAGGCAGAAAGTTATCTTCAACACAGTTCAGCTCAAATTCCAACCTCTCTCTCTTTTTTTTTTTTTTTTTTCTTAGAGATGGAGTCTTGCTCTGTCACCCACGCTGGAGTGCAGCGGTGCAATCCCAGCTCACTGCAACCTCTGCCTCCTGGGTTCAAGTGATTCTCCCGCCTCAGCCTCCTGAGTAGCTGGGACTACAGGCACACGCCGCCACACCCGGCTAATTTTTTATATTTTAGTAGAGATGGGGTTTCACTGTGTTGCCGAGGCTGGTCTAGAACTCCTGACCTCAGGTGATCTGCCCACCTTAGCCTCCCAAAGTGCTGGGATTATAGGCGTAAGCCACCACGTCCGGACTCTCCTTTTTTTTTTTTTTTTTAAATACATATAAACCCTTTTTAAGATCAATCCGTATCTGAGTTGGTTTTAGAACCTTTGCCTTGTGCAGCCCATGTCACTTTTGATTTGGTTTTCTAATATATAAGACAGGGTATTCATCAGGTGCATATGGGAAAGTAGATGATTGACAGCATGATGTATGCTCTTGCGTGAACTGTGTTTATCAACCTCCTTCTTATGATTCTGCCATTCATCCTTATTCTCATTTATTTTATCAAGTGTTTGCATGTTGTCACATGTTATATCTCATTTAACCTTTACAGTAACACTCTGAAATTGTAACTATTCACCCCATTTTCCAGATGAGAACATTGTGGGTCAGAGGTAAAAGGATTTGCCCCAAGATATACAGTAAGTGAGAGCATCAGGTTCCAAGCCCAATGTATGTTATCAGCCAGTGTATGTTCTGTATGTATGTATGTTCTGTCCTTGAATTGCCATTCTTTTATCCACCAGCTGAAGGCATTGTGGATTAGCAGCTTGGTGGTGTCCCAAAGACAAGGTTTGAATATTGCTGCCTGATCTCTATTGTCTTGGGCTAGGTTAGTCATTGCAAATCTTCATCCACTCTGTCTTGCCGACTCTGCCCTCAATCCTGATCCTGTACATGCCTAAATGAGAAAGGCATCCATCTTTCATGTTCTAGGAGATGTTATAAATGGTTCCACTAGAAGGAGCTTTCTTAAATCTCCTTAACAATCTGCATTTTGCTTTCTCTCTTTATCTGTCAGCATCATGAATATCTTCCACTCTTCTAGTGCTTTCTGGCTGCCAACTTCATAGCCTCTTAAAATAGTAATTTAACTTCACAATGCCTCGGCAGGAAACCTTAGCTTAGCATGTTTATCTGCACCCTTAGTTCAAATGCTGCTGACACCAGGATCAGTAGTTATAGAATGAGCTGCTTTCTAACTCTGGGCCAGAGCCAAGAGCCAGAATCTTATTTTTCCTGGGAGTAGAACCACCAAAGCTACCAGTGATAACAGTAACACTTTTTCAAGCCAGCAAATAGCAGGGTAGAGTTAGCCCAAATTGTGACAGCCAGATGTTGCAATCTCTCTGTCTGTCTCTGTTTCTTCCTCTCTGCTTCACTTACACACACACACATGCACGTGCACACACATGTATAAAGAAAGGAATATTGAACATGGTTGAGAACAGGTAGAAAGAAGAGCAGTTGATATACCAGAAAATGTCCAAAGCAGATTTCTCCTTCTCTAGTAATAGAATGTGAGCCCAGATATGGTATTAAGATCACTTACTATCAGAAGATAATCTTGGGGTGGGACTTCTATCTAAAAATGGAATGAGGAACACATGTGACCAATAAATGTATAAAATACAGGATATTTCGTTCTCCAGTAATCAAATAAATGAAAATAGCAATGCCATGCTATCATCAAAATGGCTTTTTAATTTAATGGCAGCATCCAGTTTTGGCAACAATGCAAATGTCACATAGCATTGGTGGAAATCTATATTGAGTATACCCTTTTATGAAATATGACTTTCATTCTTTCATAAACAAACAAACTTTTTTTTTTTTTGAGACGGAGCCTCGCTCTGTTGCCCAGGCTGGGGTGCAGTGGCGTGATCTCGGTTTGCTGCAACCTCTGCCTCCCAGGTTCAAGCGATTCTCTTGCCTCAGCCTCCCGAGTAGCTGGGATTACAGGTGTGCACCACCATGCCCAGCTAATTTTTGTATTTTTAGTAGAGATGAGGTTTCACCATGCTGCCCAGGCTGGGTCTTGAACTCCTGACCTCAGGTGATCCACCTGTTTCGGCCTCCCAAAGTGCTAGGATTATAGGCGTAAGCCACTGTGCCCAGCTAAACAAACATTGTTTATTGAGCACTCATCCTTTGTCAGATGCTTTTTTGTGAGCTATGAATACAGCAGGGAATCAAACTGACCAAGTTCTTACTGTCATAGAGCTGACATTTAATTGAGAAAGGAGATAATTTATAAATAAAGAAGTAAACATATAGTGTATCGGAGAGTGAAGTGTGATAGAGAAAAAGGAGATAATGCGTGTGGACCAGATGGCCTGGTGAGAGGGGACTTGCTGTTTTATATAGGTGGGTAGGAAAAGCCCTTACTGGGATGCTGACATTGGAGCAGAGATCTATAGGAAGTCAGGGATAGAGTCAGATGGATATGTGGGGTAGGAGCATTCCAAGTGGAGACAGCAAGCGTAACATTTTCGAGATGGGACTGTCAGTGTGTAAGGAAACCAGTGTGACTGAAGAGGAATAACCAATAGGAAGTAGGGGGAGAAAGAAGAGATACATTATTGAGAAAGCAGGGGTTAGATCTCTATCTTGATCTTTATAATTTTTATCTCTATTTCTGTCTCTATCTTTATCTCTATACCTATTTTTTAAAGAGAAAAGAAGGTGCAAATGCTTTTGAGGAAAAAAAAAGTGTCCCCTTCTAAGAAGTCAGTTAATTAGATGTGTACAAGTCTGTGAAGAAGCAACGTTATCAGTGTGTTTGGATAAAAAGGGAAAACAAAACAAAGCATAGAATGGAATCCTCTGTGGTCCTTAAGAATGATATTAGGAAAGCACATTTGTACATTAGAAGGTGGGATGAAGATAGGGTGTATCTTTTTTTTTTTTTTTTGAGACGGAGTCTCGCTCTGTTGTCCAGGCTGGAGTGCAGTGGTGTGATCTCAGCTCACTGCAAGCTCTGCCTCCTAGGTTCACACCATTCTCCTGCCTCAGCTTCCTGAGTAGCTGGGACTACAGGCACCCGCCACCACGCCCGGCTAATTTTTTTGTATTTTTAGTAGAGATGGGGTTTCACTGTGTTAGCCAGGATGATCTCGATCTCTTGACCTTGTGATCACCTTGGCCTCCCAAAGTGCTGGGATTACAGGCATGAGCCACCGTGCCCGGCCGGGTTTATCATTTTTAAACAGGGCTGATAACAACAGTACCTTCCTTCTAGTTATGCTGTTGAGAATGAATGTCACATGTACAAAGCACTTAGGAACATGCCTCACATACAGTAAGTACTCAATAAATGGCACTTATGACATTTATCAACATCAACTTTTTTTGTGAATTACCAATTTTAAAAAGCATAAGGTTCAAAATATCATATAGAGCATGATTATTTTATATGATGTATCCTAGTATTTGAATAGTCATCTTTGGGTGATGGGTTGTAGTGAATTTCATTCTTTGATTCTTACCTGTATTTTCTAATATTTCTTTAATGAATGTGTATTGCTTGTGTAATCAGCATTTTAATTAGTGGGAGATGGGGGATCAGTGAGCAATTTGTGGTAGGAACAGGAGTCAAAGCAGGGGAGAAAGCTTTAATTCTGTTTTCTCAATTTCTAAGTCATTCATCCACCCTAAATCAAATTTAAATAGATTTAGTTTTTTTCTCTGTTTTGCTCAATCTTGGCCTGAGCAATAAGGCCCATAAAAACTGGAGATTTGTCAAGTGATTTATACTTATTTTTTTTTCTCTGAGACAGGGTCTCACTCTGTGGCCCATGCTGGAGTGCAGTGACATGATCATAGTTCACTGTAGCCTCGGATTCCTGGGCTCAAGCAATCCTCCTGCTTCAGCCTCTTACATAGCTGTGACTACAGGCACATGCCACCACACCTGGCAAGTTTTTATTTTTATTTTTTTTAGAGATGGGGGTCTTGCTCTGTTGTCCAGGCTGGTCTTGAACTGCTGGCCTCAAGCGATCCTCCTGCCTTGACCTCCCAAAGTGCTGAGATTACATGTGTGAGCCATCATGGCTGGCCTGATGTATACATTCCCTGGACCCTCACATCCCCTAAGTTTTCTCACTTGTAAAATGAAGCCTGAGATTCGATGGAGATTCTAAGAAAACCACTGAAGCCCACCACAAAAGCAGGGAGAGGTTGAGCAGGTGAGCCTGGATCTGAGATCATCTCCACCTTGCCACCCACATCAGAGCAGCTCCACGTTTTCCACTTGCTTCATTACATTTTTGTGTAAGCTTTGAATAAGGGGTTCCCAGGCTTTAAAACATGACTTGAAATCATTAATTTACACTTTAAATCATCTCTAAAAGTGGATTTATGAGTGACAGATTTTGTCCTATTTTTTCACTTAATTTTTACTAATATTCTGTATAGCATACTTTAGGAAACTCTACACTAGACAAATGTATTTTCCATAAAAACTAGAATATTAGGCATGTCAAAAAATGTGTACAAGCAATTCTGATGATCCATATTATTTCAGAAATGATGATGATATTTTTTAAAAATTACCAAAGAATAATAAGAAGAGAAGTTTCCCAATGGTAAGAAGGGGTGTTTAATATAAGTTTCACCTCTTTGTCTCTCCCTCATTCTCTCCCTAGTGGGTCAAGGGAGAGGGAGGGGTTAAAGATGACTTCCTCCAAGATTGTTCCAGATCTATCCAGGCCTGCTTTTTCTAAATAGTGCTTCCAGGAACAGCAGGGTCTCAATTATCTCACCGTGGGCTGTGAAATTCTAAAAAAAAAAAAAAAAAGTGCTCAAAACAAAATTAAGTTTAATTTGCTTTAATTGAAAAATAAACACATGCCATGTACAGCACTCTCAATAGGAGGAGAAAGCGCTAGAAAATGAAATGAACAGTTGGGTGTAGAAGGCCCTCAATTACTGGATACTCTGAAATGGGAACTGGTATTGATTGAGAAAATAAATTCAGAGTTAAATTCAGGGACAGAAAGTGTGGGCCTCCTCTCTAAGCAATAGTTTTCTTAATTTCTCATGATGATATTTTTATTATTATTAAGAACATTATAAAGCAGATGTGGAATAAAGGAAGGAACTCTAACATGAAACCACAGAGTTGGAGTTTCACTCTTTTTCTAACACTGGCGTTATGTGATCTCTGGTAAGTGTCATTTCTCAGCCTCAGTTTCCTCATCTGTAAAATGGGGATAATGATTCATATATCACTGGATTCCTGTGAGCATTGGATAGTTAATATACATGGAAGTTCTAAAGTACTGTTAAGAGATGATGGGAGGAGGATAAAGAGGAAAAGGAGGGAAAGGTGGAGGGAGGTTAGAAGGAGGCAATGAAAAATAAGGATGAGGAAGAGCACCACCACAATGATTTGATCAACTCATTCAAGCTCAATATTTATTGAAAGTCTTCTATGTTCCAGGCCTTGTGCTAGATGCTGGGAATAAAAGGACAAGAAATAGCTGAGGCTTGCCTCGGTGGCACCAAAATTCTATCAATAGATATTCTGAATCTTTAGGCCATAAAATTAAGTCAAGGAGGAGATTGGAGCTACGGGAGGTGTTTGAAAAGCCTTGAGGCATGCTTTAAGAGCTCTTCTTTTTAGTGGCCATTCTTTCTTTGCATGCTGACTCTACCTTCCCCATTCAAATACAGACAATTTGGCCCTGACTTAGGCTCCTACTTTCTCAAAGAAGAGGGTCTGGAAACCTCATTTGTATGAAGTTGATAGTGATTTAAAATTGTAAGTTACAGCGTCAGAGTCATACTATTGGCATCTTTGAATCATAAGTTGTAGGATTTCATAATTTATCAAATGTTGGAATCAGAGAATCTTAGAACAATAAAAATTCAGAGTCAGAATAGACTCATAGAGTATAATATTTATGGAATATAAAAATTAAATCTGACCAGGCATGGTGGCTCACGCCTGTAATCCCAGCACTTGGGGAAGCCAAGGTGGGTGGATCAACTGAGGTCAGGAGTTCGAGACCAGCCTGGCCAATACGGTGAAACCCCATCTTTACTAAAAATACAAAAATTAGCTGGGTGTGGTGGTGCACATCTGTAATCCCAACTACTCAGGAGGCTGAGGCAGGAGGTTCAGTGAGCTGAGATCGCACCACTGCACTCCAGCCTGGGTGACAAAGTGAGACTTTGTCTCAAAAAAAAAAAAAAAAAATCACATCTTAGAAATCATAGAATCATGAAATGAAATGAGAGCCTTTTAAAAGATAACAGCATTTTGTGGTTATCTGGCCCACCATCTTTCCCAATTCAAAAAAAATACATATATAGCACTAAAATATAAATATTCTTGATTATAATTATGTAGGAAAAATGTCTATGAAGGAAACGTCATGCTTAATAACACTGTGTTAATCATACTGACCAAAGGCACTGATAGTAAAGACAGATGGAGTTTCTGCACATTATAAAAGTTCTTGTTGGGATGGTTGCTGACTTTACGGATACCTAAGACAAACATTTATCTTGAGTAATAGAAAACTTGAAGCAGGCTGGGCGTGGTGGCTCACACCTGTAATCCCAGAACTTTCAGATGCTGAGGCAGAAGGATCACCTGAGGTCGGGAGTTTGAGACCAGCCTGGCCAACGTGGTGAAACCCCATCTCTACTAAAAATTAGCTGGGCATGGTGGTGGATGCCTGTAATCCCAGCTACTCAGGAGGCTGAGGCTTGAACCCAGGAGGCAGAGGTTTCAGGGAGCCAAGATTACATCACTGCACTCCAGCCTAGTTGATGAAGTGAGACTCTGTCTCAAAAATAAAAAATAAAAAGAGAGAGAGAAAAGCAAAGAAAACTTGAAGCAGAATAGGAATAATGACTTTGCTCATCGACTCTCTTACTATAATTATTCATGTTGGCCCAACTTATTCATGATGTCATGTCAGAAAATATGCCCCTAAACATCGGTCTTTCCTAGGACTGTAAGCTTCAAGAGGGTATAAGTGATGCCGGGCGTGGTGGCTCACGCTTGTAATCCCAGCACTTTGGGAGGCCTAGGTGGGCGGATCACAAGGTCAGGAGATCAAGACCACGGTGAAACCCCGTCTCTACTAAAAATACAAAAAAATTAGCCGGGCGTGGTGGCGGGCGCCTGTAGTCCCAGCTACTCGGAGAGGCTGAGGCAGGAGAATGGCGTGAACCCAGGAGGTGGAGCTTGCAGTGAGCCGAGATCGCGCCACTGCACTCCAGCCTGGGTGACAGAGTGAGACTCCATCTCAAAAAAAAAAAAAAAAAAAAAAAGAGGGTACAAGTGATATGTGACTATCTGGTTTCTATGGGGTCTGTAGAAAAGTGCTTTGCATCATTAGGTGCTTTGGGAGTTCAGTCCTATCTTTCCCTCAGCGCTTCCTCTTGTATTCACATGATGAACTATTGTTGATCTCCATCCTTGTGCTTTCTTTGAAGCATTGGCTTGTATTGCCAAGACTTTTTTTTTTTTTTAAACCTGGCATCCATTTCATGTGTGGTAGTTGTTTGCTTCGCCTTCCATGTTCTTCTACAGGACCTCACATCCAATGGCATAACTTGATAGATACAGGAAGAACCTGGCTTAAAGAAGTGTTTAGAGTGAGTAGAGCTCTTTGTTTCGTATCAGGGCAGCTCTGTGTGTGAGTGTGTATGCAAGTGTGTGTGCTGCTCACAAAAATGTAAGCTTGGAAGTTTTTCACGTTCAAATGAGTTTGAATGTGTTACATGGATTTCTAAATGCATTAATAAGTGGATAAACTTGTTTGGAAATAATGTGTTTATGAATAGATGAGAATACATGGACACAGGGAGGGGAACATCACATACCTGGGCCTGTCCGGGGGTGGGGGGCAAAAGAAGGGAGAGCATTAGGACAAATACCTAATACATGCTGGGCTTAAAACATAGATGACAGGTTGATAGGTACACCAAACTACCATGGCATATGTATACCTATTTAACAAACCTGCACGTTCTGCACATGTATCCCAGAACTTAAAGTAAAAAAAAAAAAAAAAAGACATATAAATACACTTGTGGTTTTTGACATACATTTGTTGAACATCTATTGTGTTTCTGATAATGAAGCGGGTGCATTTTTATATGTATTTGATTTCACAACCATGAAGCAGCAGGTATTACAGTTTTTATTTTGAAGATGTGTCAACTAACACTGTTAGAATTGAGCCAGCCAGGGCTAGTACTTGAAATGGAGTTTCTGTGTTTTGAATGTGCTGATGTGTGAGAGTAGGGATGTTTGTGTGTGCACATGTTCATGGACGTGCGAGTGTGTGTGCAATCTTTTTTTATGTGTATTTCTTAATACATGTGGAGAGATATATCTTTATATTATATGAATGTGCATGTCATAAATATGTATGCACCAGCTGATACCTGAGTCATCCAGCAAAGCAAGCCCAGGTGGCTGATCTTAGGGACCAGGGGAATGTGAACTGTATGAGCTGTAGGAGAAAACATCCAAGAGATAGAGGGCGGCAACTTAGTATAAATTCATCGGTGTTACTGACATGGCTGTGTGTTTTCCGGGAATTGTATACCATAAGTCATTAACCCTCAAGAGCTTGTTTTCAAAGTAAGTACACCTAGGCCCTGTGCAGACCTAATGAGTCAGATTTTCTCAGGTAGGGTGCTCTGACTTGAGTGTTTTGTTAAAGTTCTCCTGTTCTAAAAAGCATCTCAGACTAAGATCCTCTGCTCCGGCAGCCTTCATCCAGAGCAGTTGTTTCCAAATGCTAGTGTGTGTGCCCACCACACGCTGGATGTTCAAAGTCCTGGAACCTTACTCACTAAGTCCATGGTCAGGATCCAAAATTGTCTAAAGAGCACCCAACCATGTCCGTTTTGAGTGATCCTGAAACTGCAGTTTGTGAACTGTGCATCTAGATCTTAAAGCAGACTTCAAAGATGGAAGAAGAGGGAGAAAAAGGAAGCAAATGCCGGAGGGTGTTCATGATACAGAAGCTTAAGAAGGAGAAAGAAATGAGGAACTGAGAGTAGAGAAATGCGAAGGAAGAGGAAAATAATTTTCTCAGTGTCACACAGGAACAGAGCTGGGATCTGAATCCAGGTTTTCCTGCCTACGTGTTTTCCCCTCTGCACTTCCCCTCCACAGATCCCTCTGCTGGGGGCTTTTTGCTGACTGCAACCCGAACCCACATAAATCTCAAGCAGTCTGACACCCAGCGAAGCACAAAAACATTCCACATTCACTGCACTGATGCTTGGAGGGGCTGAAATAGAACTTTGAAATTCTCCTTTACTTTTAATTAAAAAAAGATTTAGGCCAACCCTGGGTTCCCAGTTCTATTTAACTGAGACGGCTTTTCACCGTTGCTGTATTTTTATTGTTACAAGTGTGCCGCACCGATCCATCTTCCTTGTAATGCTTCTCGGTTTCTGCTCCATCTGCTGAAGAGAAAACATTTGCAGAAATCTCTCGGCTTCTCTCCAAGAGCTGAAACTTACGTTGTAGCAAGGAATGCAGTGCAGGGAATGGGGCTGGCCATTGGTGAAGTCAGGAGACTGGTAAAATCTGTTTCCAGTATGTTTTTGATAATTGTTTTTCACCCTAACAGTTGTCCCATATAAGCACCCAGTGCAATTGTGTTCCCCTGTGTGTATCTAGGAGGACTCCAGGCACCACACATTTTGGTTTTTGCACTCTCCCTTACAATGGAACCAACAATTTTGTTCTTATTGTTGCCTGTCCCCTATCCCTAGCAAGCTCTTATGTGGGGGCTTTTCTAATAAACTGTCCTTAGTTTTAACTCATAAGGACTATATTTTTGTGTGGGAGGGGCCTTGGAAGACTTGGGTTCAAGTCTTTTCTTTGCCATGTTTCAAACTGGCAAATAACCCAAACTCTCTGAGCCTGGATTTCCTGTAAAAGCCCCAGGAGGTTGTGAGGATCAAATGGTTTAATTGAAGCACAAATGCTTTGCAAATTGTGAAATGCTACACTTACACCACACATACCCGGCCAGAGCATTCACTTGTCAGTGATTTGATTTGTTTGCTTATTTTATTAATGGGTCACTTGCTGGATGAATGCTATGCACCAGGCCCGGCTTCACTGTGCGTGATACCGAAATGAATAAGGCAAAGTCCAAATCCTCCAAAAGCCCACACATATGACAGCATAGTAAGTGTTGACCTAGAGTCATAAATAGGCTGTTGTTTCCTCTTCCTATGGGATCAGGAGATTCTTCAAAGAGAGAATGACATTGAACTGAATATTAAAAAATAAAAGTTTCCCAAATCCGGAACAGTGACAAAGCCAAATGCTGACAAAAATAAGAAGCAACAGCAATTCTCACTGTGCTAGTGGGGATGCACAATGGTACAGCCACAGCTATAAAACTAAACATACTCTTACCATAGAATCCAGCAATCAGGGTCCTTGACATTTACCAAAGATGTTAAAAACTGATGTCCACACAAATACCTGCGCACAGATGTTTATAGCAGCTTTATTCATAATTGCCAAAACTTGGAAGCAACCAAGATATCCTTCAGTAGGTAAACTGATAAACTGTGATATCGAGACAAGGGGATATTATTCAGAGCTAAGAAGAAATGAGCTATCAAGCCGTGAGAAGACATGGAGGAAACTTAAATGCATATTACTAAATGAAAGAAGTAAATCTGAAAAGGATATATATTGTATAATTCCAACATATACTAGAAAAGGTACAACTATGGAGATACTGATAAGGTCAGTGGTTATCAAGGGAGAATGGGGCAGATAAATAGATGGAACACAGTGGATTTTTAGGGTGGTGTATCTATTCTGTATGATAGATGTATGATGGTGAATACATGTCATTATCCATTTGTCCAAACCCATAAAATGTACAACACAAAGGGTGACCCCTAGTGTAAACTATGGACTTTGGGTGATAATGATACATCAGTGTAGGTTCCTGGATTGTAGGAAATGCACAGTTCTAATAGGGCATGTTGATAATGGGGGATGCTATGCATATGACTGGATAAATGTATATGGGATAGCTCTGTGTCTTATTTTGCTGTGAACCTAAAATTGTCCTTAAAAATGTCTTAAAGAAAAAAAAATAAAAGGTTTATTAGGTTTGGGAACGGTGATGGGGTCAGGAGAGCATTACAGGCAGAAGGAATAGCTTGGGAAAAAGTGGCCATGGGGTAAAACAGATTGGGGCTTGCAGAAAATATTTGCAGGGAATCTAGGAAGCAGAGGCAGAGATGTTGGGAAGGGGGTGGACAGTGAGATGTGGGCAATAATGCGGTGAAGTAACAACAGATAATTGTTTACATTTAGAGGTGGGAGGAAGCCATTGATCAAGGTGAAATCAAGGAATTAGCCCAATAATAATAATGATAGCTACCTTTTACCAAACAGTATGTGCAGGACACGGTGTTCATGGTTTATATTCATCATTTCATTGAAAGCACAAAGAAAGTAAGATCCTGTAAAAGAGGTATGATTTAACTGGTGTGGGAACTGAGGTTAAAAGGGTTTCTGTGACTTGCCCACATAGATAGTGGGCCCCACAGCGTGAGCCAAAGGCAAGTCTGTCTGCTTAAAGTCTCTGCTCTTAATCTCCTCATTGCCCACATTGGCATTTCAGGAATAACTGGATAGCTTGGGGAAGGAGATAGTAAAGGGAGAGGCTGTGCAAGTAGCAGATTGCAGTTATTCTTGAGGGTAAGAAAATCCCTTGGAACTGTAAAAACGAAGTCACTCTGCTGGTAGGATTGCAGGCATAATTCCAAGCCTTTTCAAGGTGATTGATATTTTGGGGCAAGAGGGAGAGCTTCCAGGAAGTAAGTCTATGTGGGCAACTTTCTGCTGTACCTGAGGAAGAGGTAGGAATCTGTGAAGGAGTTGGGCCTTCTGGCTCTTGCTAGTTAACAACCACCACATCGGGTCTAGTGAGCTATGTAGAGATACCTAACATGTCCGATTAATGTCATGGAAGCTGCATTTCTTGACAATCCACCACAGGCAGAACCCCAACATGAAAAGGCCATAAAACAACCCAAAGCCTTTATTTTATTCCTTTTATAAGTATGTTTTGGTAGCATTTTAAGTTCCTTGAAGGAAGCACCATAGAATCACAAGCTCTGTGGTCTGAAATGCCTTTGAGATTTTCATTCTCTTTCTTAATTTGTGAATATCACTGTCAGAACCCCTCAATTCTGTCTTGCGATTCTATTGTTACAATCTCTGCCTGTTGGAATTTTTTTTTTTTTTTTTCCATGTATATACCTTTCTGTGTCATCCACTTTTGGCCAACTCTGGCAGGCTGATGGCTCTTAAGTGCTGGTCTAAAATTTGGTGTCAAAATTTGAAGAGTAATATTTTGTTTTGATATTATGCCCTGCCTGTTTCTTGGTGGTGGTTAAAATGTCCTTTCCCTTACAGAAATTCTGGTAACAGTGATTGCAATGTCTGTTTTGTTACATAACCTTTCCTAGAACTAGAAAATGTTGATAATTTCACATTGATCCAAAAAATTGGTTTTACAAATTTCATTTGGCCATGGGGTCAAAAAGGCTGATGTTGATGTTATAGATCAAACAGAGTAAGTCTGTTACATATTTCACATTTGAGTACAGACTACTATTATATCTTTAATTTATTATCTTCTGTAATATCTTGGTAATGTCTTGCCCATAGTAGGTCATCATTAAATATGTATGTAAATGAGTCTCCAGGTAATCAAAAACATGGAATACCTTTTTTATATTCTGGCCTGTCTGATGAACTGTTTGATGCATGCACTTAATAAGTACATTTCAATGTGATATAAATCCTACCGTCAAGGCATCAGAGTTGAGTATGCTTTGTGGTTAAGAGGTCAGGTTCTGGAACTAGACAGCCTGGGTGTGAGCTCAGGCTTCCCCTCTAACTAGCTGTGCAATCTCAAACAGGTCACTTAGCAATATAGTGCCTCATTTATCCTGTCTGTAAAGTAGGTGTGATTAAAAAAAAACAAAAAACAAAAAACAAAACACCTCATAGAGTTGCTATGAATTTAAAGATCTTAGAGCAGTGCTTGACACATGGTATGTGCTCAGTAGTTGTTAACTCTCATCATCAAAGCTTACACATCAGAAATGGTGTAGTAGGGAGTCCACATCGATTTGGTTCAAAAGACTTGGGTGCAAGTTTCTGCTCTGCTACTTAGTAGTTGAGTAAACTTGGAAGAGTCACTTAACCTCCTAGTATAAACCTAATTAGAACTAATAGTACAACTTTAGAGACGGCTAATGTGCATGGGATGGAGAAGTTGAAAAAGCTGCCATGAAATGGAACCTTAAAGGATGAGTAGGATATTGCTATGAAACAGACAGTAAGATGGGGTAGCAAAGAGGTGAAATCACCTGTGGAAGATATTTGGAGCCACTTACTTTCCTCTTTCTGAAATGTTCTTTGAGGAATTAGTGAGATCAATCATTTCTTTTGGGATGGAAGAGATTGAAACTATTACTGCTAATAGAGCATTCTTTTCCATAGAGACATCCAGAAATAGAATTTTTTTTTTCTCCCAAGAAATTTGCTGCCGTGATGAAGACCTTCTTATCACAAGGGAGTTGATGAAAAGATGAAACTAAAGTTTAACATGGAGTTAAGAGAACAAAAATTGTTAGAATGATGTTGTTCAGGGTCTGGAATTGTTATCAAATATACTTAAGATAGGATCAATCTGGAAAGGGTTTCTACCCGACGTGGGTGGAATCAGATGTGTATGTGAATATTCAATGAGACGGGTTTTGGGTGCTTCCGGCTCTCTGGATTTCACTTGTTCCCAGAGATTAGGCTGCCATCTGGATGCTACCTGCATTCAAGATGTTACGTGCATTCTTGCTGATTTTCAGAAGTTTGTCAACAATGTCTTTTATTTGTCTTCGTGCAGAGAAGAAATAAGTACTGGAGCATTAAAGTCGTGGGAGAGAACTGATCACGTTGGGAAGAGGGCAAGTAGTCTGGGGCTCTATTTTTTTATGTGCTTATGGGGTTTTTGTAAGCCACTGCAGGGGCTACGTTAAAAAAGATATCAGGCATGAGCAGAGGATGCTCAATGGATAATCTGACTGAGTACTTCTTTCAGTGGAACAAAGCTATTTGCATATTTAGGTGGTGGCTGTGGCATTTGAGATTGAATGTGTGGTGTCAGAAACTGGGAAGTGGAGGTAGGTTCATAACCTCAGCACTGGGTATCAGGTAAGCATTTTAACTAGAGCATCTTGGAAATCCATCCATCCACCCACATGTTCATCTGTTCATGCAATGAGCTTGGGTGGAAGGGCTGTTCCTTGTACTAGAGGCTGTGGTTAAAATGAGAAAGTAGATCTGTTCCTGCTTCAGAGGAGTTTAATCAGTTGATAAATGTGTTGTCCACCTATGGTGTTCTAAATTCTGGTAACATAAAAGTGAGCAAGACAGTATGACCTTTACTTTTAAGGAGCTTACAGTTCAGGAGAAAGAGTAATATTAGCCAAATTGAATATAGCATGAGAGTGCTAGACTATGTGTGTGTGTTTATACATATGTATATATTTATATGTATTTTCCAAAATAATAATAATGTGTATTTATTGAGCATTTACCACTGCAATAAAACATTTTATATGCACTATCCCAAATAATTCTCCCTGCTGCCTTCTGAAGTAGGTAGCATGCAGTTATTATCCAGATTTTACCAATCAAGAAACAGATTAAGAGATGTTAAACCAATTACTTAGGGAAACAAAAAGAGTCGCAGCAGAGTGGGAAACAAACTGAGCTCCTCTACTCCAGCATCCTCCCCTGAGCTTCTCTCCATCTGTACCATCTCCCCAACATGCTGTAGGGGCTCTGGAGGAATGAGTAACTAAAAGGATTGCAATTGAGGATGGGGAAGCGTTTGAGGCAGAGGAGGGAAAGGTGTAGATTGGGTATATTAGGTCTCGTAAGAGATCATTAGGAGGACATGTTGGGGAAGAGCATTTCAGGCCTTGAGAACAACATATGTAAACACATGGAGGTCTGAACAATCATATATTTTTGAGTGGCTCAATGAACTCTGAGTAGGTGGGTTGGGGTCAACCAAGGAGTTGAGGTGGGAGAGGGACATTATACTTCCTCTGTATAGCACAGCCTCAGGCAGATAGTGCATCTCAAATTTCAGTATCTGTCAAGGATCACTTACTTCTTGGGGACTGAGTGAGGGAGGAATGATTTACTGACCTGATTAGGAAACACCCTACAGAGATGGAGATAAAGAATGAGGAAGCAGGTATTAAATGTAGAAAAATGGGCTTCTAGGTACAAGAACTCCTTTGGGAGGCAGGAATGGCTTTCAAACAGGGTACTGGTGCTGTGCAGGAGGAGCAAACATGTTGAAGAAGCCAGATTCATAAAGTGAAACGTAAATGTAGTGAAAGTAGTAAATTCGAGAGGGGAGTGGGGGAGAAGTGTCGTGTGGTGCCAGGTGGGGAATGGAGCAGTTGTTAAGTTCAAGGTTTATGACTTGAAGAACGTGACCCATGTAGCCCTCTTTCTCTTACTGATGTGTTTTTAATTGGTTGTTCTTCTAAAATTCACCCTTTGCTGACTCCATATCTCATTCCCCATAGGCAGTGCAGAGCAATCTGTTTGCATCTGCACTTTATACAGCTGTGGGTCCTTCTCCCGTCACACCTGGTGGATCACATCTTGGACACAGCACAGCAGCCAAAGTACCATTCTGCTGAATGACCTGGAGGAAGCTCAGCTTGACACTATGTTCTAATAATAATGGAAGCATTTAGTGCATGCTTCCTATGTTGCAGGCACTCTGCTAACGGCTTTACATGTGTTACTTGATTTGACCTAGGCATCCGCTCAATGTATTATACTCATCTCTATTTTATAGATCTATAAACTGAGGCAAAGAGAAATAAAGCAACTTGCCAAGGTTGAACAGTTCTTTAATATTATAATAGAACACACCTAGGATTTGAACTGGGGGATGCCTCAGTTCCAGAGCCTGTGCTTAACTTCTCTAGCATATTGCTTGCTTGATGCTATGCATGGATTTTCCAGCACAAGTGTAAGGACAGTTTGGGGCAGTGTCGAAATAGTAATTATGTCTTAAGAACAGGGATGAAAGTAATATCTGGCCGTCACAAATGCCATTGAGTTGATTTTGCTCACAAATCCCCTCTCATTCACAGGGGTAGTCTTACAGGTCTTATATATCTCAGACCAGGCATACCATGTCTAGAGGTCTGCCAGGTGATGATGCAAATGCATGAAGGCTCCCATTTTGTGGAGACATAAATGGAGGCTTAGGCAGATGAGGTAATAGTCAGAAGGTAATTGTTGTATTTGGCAGGTTTGGGATTAAAACTGAGGCTAATCTGGCTCAAAATTTCTTGTTCTTATATGATACTTTCTGCAGGCCATTTCCCTTCTTTGTGTCTCTGATTCTTTGTCCACGAAACAAAGGAATTGGATTAGATCAATGTTTCAGAAATGTTAGTCTTTCAGGCACCACTTTAACAGTTTCTATTGTCTTTTCAATCCATCTGCACTACTTAATATTTCTCTTTGAATCAGTCCACTTCTTAAATTCACATATTTCCATAGGAAGTTTCATATCATTACAACTGAAAAAAGTATTATTTACACTACATAGATGGTAACTGTATGAATAAATACAGTGAAAACCAAAAAACAATACAATCATATTTTTGTTTATATTCTAGCATGCATATTTGGCTATATTCTTGCCTATCCAAGTCTCTGATCTTTATAACTGACTTCTTTGTGTTAAAAAATAATACAGGCCGGGTGCAGTGGCTCATGCCTGTAATCCCAACACTTTGGGAGACCAAGGGGGGCAGATCACCTGTGGTCAGGAGTTCGAGAGCAGCCTGGACAACATGGCAAAACCCCGTCTCTACTAAAAATACAAAAAAAAAAAAAATTAGCTGGGTGTGGTGCCGTGTACCTGTAGTCCCAGCTACTCAGGAGGCTGAGGCAGGAGAATCTCTTGAACCCAGGAGGCAGAGGTTGCAGTGAGCCGAGATCACGCCACTGCACTCCAACATACGTGATAGAGTGAGACTCCATCTCAATAATGATAATAATAATACAGATGCTCTTGGACTTATAATGGGGTTACCTACCAATAAACCTATCATAAGCCAAAAATGCATTCAATATACCTAATCTATCAAACATCATAGTTTAGCCTAGCCTACCTTCAACATGCTTAGAACACTTACCTTTGCCTACAGTTGGGCAAAATCATCTGGCATCACCACACACTGTAGAGTGTCAGTTGTTTATTCTCATAAAATCGTGGCTGATTGGGAGCTGCGGCTCTCTGCTGCTGTTGCTGGGTGTTGCAGGAGAGTGTCCTGCTTTCTACTGAATGCGTATCCTTTACATACCATCTTAAAGTCTCAAAGTCAAACCACTGTAAGTTGGGGATCATCTGTATTTATAAATGTTAGAGAAAAGCTCAAGACATCATGACACCCAAATGAACATTTTTCCTTGATATAATCAGGATTAAGAGAGAGCTGGAAAGGGATTTTTCTTTCTCATTATGTGGGTTAAAGTTACGTTATGAAAAATCGAATCTCCACTTAAAGCCATGCCTGCTCTGGCCAGTGTAGGCAGCTGTCATTTTTCTGAAATGCTGGATGTGGGGATCTGTGGTGTATTCCCAACTTTTGCATTCCTTAACTTTAATAATCCTTTAGGGGCCTCCATGTACTTAGAGATCCAGTTTGACAGTAGTAGACTTGTTGAGAGATGAAGTGAAAGGCATGAGTCTAGACTGTGATATGGAAGAAGGAAGTCCAAAGAGAGCCGTTGCTGTGCTCAGCTATCCGAACACTTAGAAGAGAGGCAGGGATTGGAGCTGATAAAATAGCCAGTGCTGGACATTTGTGTCCAGGGTCGCATCTCCCTCTTCGAGCCTTTTCGTTCTTACCCTTTTGCTGTTAATGCTCACTAGCTGCCTACTCTGTGGACCTTCATAGGATTCTTACCTACTTGCCCCTCCTTTGTTCTCTAAGGACTGATAAATTTAAAAAGCTGTGTCTAAGGAAGATTTGCCTTGTGACAGTTCTTTAGGAGAAGTGAACATGAATCACAAGTTTACTCTCCGCATCATAGGTTGGGCATTTGGCATTTTTTATTTCTCATCTCCCAACAACTCAATGACGTAAAAATGAGTTAGGGTCTTACTTTACACATCAGAAAATGAGGTATGGAGAGTATCAGTGACTCAATTGAGTCCCAAGACTTCTGAGCCCTATATCGAATGGGATTGTCTCCAAATCCTGTACCCTCTTTCAGTTGTTATGATACACTGAAGATTAACTGGACTGGGGAAGAGGAGGTTCTTGGATGGGGCAGCTCCTGGATCTGTCCCTGCGTCCTGGGGGTGGGGCTCACTGTCACACCTCTAGGCTCAGCCTTTTTTTTTTTTTCCCTCAGAGGTTGGAATATGATGCTAATGAGACCCTACTCATGGATTTTGGCCCCTTGGGGGCCAATTAACTTTACTTTACTTCAGCTGCCAGGAACCTCAGAACTAAATCCAGATCAATTAGCTCATCCCAGGTGCCTGATAATATCTATTCCTTCACTGGTTTTAACTATTCTTTGTTCCATTTTTATTTTTAATTGTCCTGATTTATATCTTATTTAACTTTGTAATATCACCTTAACTGTGCCTTGGGGTTAGGTGGGGTATGAATTCTAAATAAATAAGTAAAATAATTTTAGGTGTCTGGAGAGGAAGAACAGCTCGTGGATCCTCCTCTGGACGGAAGCTGAGGTTATTCCTGAAAACAGTGGCTTGGGAAGGTGAATTCTTACTGAAACACAGGGGGAGCTTGGGGAGGGGCAGGGAGAGGGAATGAGTGTGGGAGCAGCTGGGCAGACAAACCCTGTCCGTGTGGGTGAGCGAGTGTAGCCTAACAGTGGAACAAGACTGTTCATAAGAACTCACTGGGGAGCCAGAACCCACCCAGGATTTCGGGGCCATGTAGAATGGCCTACATTCTAAAGGAGAAGGTTGCAAAGAAAGTTACATTTGCTGTGCTGTAGTGGGAGAGCCTTAGATTTGAATCCTTTCTTTTAAAATAATGAGTGAGTTGTGTGACGGTGGGTGAATCACTTAACCTCTCTGAGCTTGTTTCCTCATCTGTAAAATAGAAGAAATAATTCCTGTAGAAAATTAAAAAGACAGCAAAGTGCAGTGCCTGGCACTTGCTAGGGGATAAGTGAAGAAATCCATTTATTCCAAAGATATGTATTCATTCATATCCAAAGATATGCATTCATATTCATGCATTCGTTCCAAAGATATATATTGAGCTTACACTATGTGCTAGGCATTGTTCTAGGAATTGATGATATACGGTTGACCCAAACAGACAAAAGTTTCTACCTGACTTCTTGATGCTGATATTCCAGTTGAGAAGACTAATAATAAATAATCAAATGAAACATAAAACATAATACGAAGTAGTTGTAAGTTCTGTAGGGAGAAAATAAAGCATATTAATGCCTAGCTCAGAAGTTGGCAAACTACGATCTGTGGGCCAAATCTGGCCCGTTCCCAGTTTTTGCAAATGAAGTTTCACTGGAACACAGCCATGCCCATTTGTTTATTGATTGTCCATGGCTACTTTCTGGCTACAGTGCTAGAGCTGAGTAATTGAGATAGAGACACTGTGGCCCATAAAGCCTAAAATATTTACTACCTGGATTTTTATAGAAAACATATTCTACTCTTGGTCTAGAAGAAAACAGGATTAGTAGGAGCAGCAGTCCAGGTGAAAAGAGAAGCTAAGGTTTTATCTTCCCCTCTCATTTAGTGCCTCATTTTTCCCTCTCTTATTTCATCTTCCTTTCACTCTCCTCCTCTCTTTCTCCCTCTTTTCTTTTCTTCCTTCCTTCTTTCTCCCCACCCCCGTGTTTTTTGTTGTTTGTTTTTTGTTTTTTGGTTTTTTTGAGACAGAGCCTCTCTGTGTCGCCCGGGCTGGAGTGCGGTGGCGCCATCTCGGCTCACTGCAAGCTCCGCCTCCCGGGTTGGCGCCATTCTCCTGCCTCAGCCTGCCGAGTACAGGCGCCTGCCACCACGCCTGGCTAATTTTTTTTGTATTTTTAGTAGAGACGGGGTTTCACCGTGTTAGCCAGGCTGGTCTGGATCTCCTGACCTCGTGATCCGCCCGCCTCGGCCTCCCAGTGTGCTGGGATTACAGGCGTGAGCCACCGCGCCCGCCCCTACCCCGCCTGTTTTTTGATCTGAAAGATTCCTTCTATTTCAGTCTTCTCCACTTATGGAGAGAATATTGAATTCCAGAAATCGGAAGTGACTGCCAGAGTAAGGTGTCCCGGGAGAGGCCGTGAGGGGGAAAAACACCTATCATTGTTGTTCTTCTCCCTGCATCTTTTACCAAGTACCCAGCACATTGTTAGGGGTTAAGAGTAGACAAGAGATATAAAAAACAGGAACAGCATCTAGTACAGTGCCTGGGACGTTATGCATGGTCAATGAAGCTTAGCTGGCTTAAAGAAAAAAAAAAAAAGGCCCAATCTAATTGCAGAGGCAAAACAAACAAACAAACAAACAAAAAAAAACAAAAAAAAAAATCCCAAAAAAACAAACCTCATAATCTGAATACCAGAAACTGATCAGAGCCTTAGAGATTGGAGATTGGTGTTTTTCAAGGAAGCAGCAGCATTGGCCTAGATATCCTCTCCTGCAACTCAACACTCCTCCCTGCATCATAGCTACCTCTGAGCCCACTTTAAAAACTGCTGACTTAAGCGAGTATCTTTATTTCAGATACAGGTGGAAATTGAGTCTCAGAGAAGAGAGTAACTTGCCCAAGGCTACCTGCCCAGCAAGGTCAGGGGGAGATGTGGAGGAGCCAGGATTAGAACCCAGGCATCCTAGGTTCCCAGTCAAACACTCTTCTGACTGTAGTACTCTGCTAAGTAACCATGGAAATGTGGTATATCTTTTGAAGAACAAAAGACACTTATATTCCCTCCAAGCTATAGGATTTGAGAAGGGGCTGATGTCATCAGGAAAAACTTCCTAGAAGCGGCAGGGCTTAGATGGGACTTGAACTAAGTCCAAGAGGCAGAAACAGGCAGAGGAACTGCTCTGTATCTGTAAAGACAGCAGTAAGTTTCCCAACCTGTCGAAATTGGACTGACTGTGTTCACAGGTTCAATTCTGGATAGAAAGCAAAAGCAAGACTAGGGAATTAGGTTAGATCTAGTTAAGGGAGAATCTTGGGCTTTTAATTAAGATGTTTGAACTTGATCCTGTAAGCCTATAGTCACAAACAGGTGCACTTGTCAACACATGGATATGTTCTTGTATTTGACCCTCACAGGAGTGGAAGAGAGAACATTGGTCAATGCTTTAAATAGGAGAGATTTCATATATCTGTATTTCCTCCTGGCTTATCCTGAAACAAATGACCCAGCAGCCTAAAGATCTCATTCCTACATGGAAACTCTCTGCTGTCCTTCCAGACTGGGACCTGTGCCTACGATTTGTCACCATATTCCCCTTTTAAACTCTATACCTGGCCATGTCATTCCTTTGTGTTTACTGCCTGGACTGTGGGTTTCTGAGTTTGCATTCTCTGCAGAAGTGGTGATGCACTAAAAATTCGTCATCATTGACAAGATGAAATCAATGTTAGGGGCTGTTTATTTTCTCATCAAACATTTATTGAGCATCTCTTTCCTGCAAGGGTTTAGAAAGGGGAGGATTGAGTTCAGGAGTTGAATTAGGAGGCTGGTCCAGTCAGATGAGAGAGGATGAAATCTGCTTAGAAATGGAACCATCAAGATGGAGAAGAGGTTGGCCCCTTCTCCATCTCTCCCATTAATCCTTTTCTTAAAGAAAAGGCTTCCCCATCCCATTTCCGTGGAATCGGATACCTGTCCATTTAGACCCATTCACCTGGTTGCTTTTATATTGTATTCATCTAAAAGGGATCTATCCTCTTTCATTCTCATATTTTCTCTTTTTTTTTTTCTCTTCTCTCTCCCATTCTGTCAAGCAAACACATCTCATCTGGTCCTCATTCCCCACAATTCACCCCCTGCATACAGAGTAGATGGTTCTGAACCTGTGAGGGTAGGTGTGTGCCTTTACAGACCTGCTGAGAGCAGACCAGGAAGAGCCAGGCTGGCAGCGTCAGCTCGGTGAACTGCCTTTTCAAATCAATATGACTGCTTTGTTTCCATCTCTGCATTTGACTGCAGTATTCTTGCTCCCTCTGCTCCCCAGCACACACTCTCTCTCCCGCATTTCCCTCCCACCCTCACAGCCCACCCTCTCTATCACCTCTCCAGTGCGTTCCCCAAAGGCCCAAATGTCTCTCCATCCTTCACACACATTACAGCGTGATTGCTCTCGGAGTAATGAGAAACTGAATTTGGGAAGTTGACTTCCTGGGAAATGGTTCCTATGTTAAAAACAAAGGAAAACAAAACCCACCAAAAAGAAATCAATGTATGTAGGAACAGGAGAGGGTATTTGCAGTAGTAAAAACCGTATGCAGGAGGAGGCATGAAGATGTGGTCTATACTTTTGGTTTCCTGCCATTAACTAGCTATGGGACCTTGGGCAAGCCTTGATTTCCTTTTTCATAAAATAAAGCAGCTGCATTTCATTCTCTTTAAGGACCATTTAATTTAGGATATTCCAGAGCACTTGAAGGAAACATCACCCTGACATTTCTGAAGGATTTTCTTTTCAATCTATACCTGACATGTAAATGGTGATGCCAATAACACATAATAAATGTGCACACCAAGAGACTCTTACCCATACATGTCAGCCTTAGCAAGAACTACCTCCCTGGAGATCAAGCAAGTCTCAAGTGGCATTCAAAAGAAGAACATCCTGACTGCTTGAAATCTTAGTGGTTCTTAAGGAAAGCCCTTTCTCTTCTCTGTGGGTCATCAGGAATAAGATGAACATCAAACCATTTTGTCAGGATGTACCTCCTGAAGATAGAAGGCTGGATTGGATGATACCTTTAGGCCAGTGCCCACATGAGGAAAGTGTTGATAATCTCACAGAAAGCAGATTTTAGGCTTAGAGAAGTCTGAGCACACTGCATGGCACTTGAAAGGTGTCCATTAAGTACCTGTTGAAAAGATCACTGATACTAGATAGGTGTCCATTAAGTACCTGTTGAATGAATCGCTGATATTAGATAGGTGCCCATTAAGTACCTGTTGAGTGAATCACTAATATTGGATAGGTGTCCATTAGGTACCTGTTGATCAAATCACTGATATTGGGTAGGTGTTCATTAAGTACCTGTTGAATGAATCACTGATATTGGATAGGTGCCCATTAAGTACCTGTTGAACGAATCACTGATATTGGAAAGGTATCCAGTAAGTACGTGTTGAGTGAGTCACCGATAGAGTGTGTCATAGAATGCCTGAGTTAGAAGGGCCTTTAGAGATAATTTAAAACTTCCAACTTTCTGCACAGACTAACTGAGGTCTGTGGATGGGATGAGCCTTGACTCAGATCACATAATGAATTAGAAACCTAGCTGGGCCCTGAGCTCAGGCCTCCTGACTCCCAGATCAGTGCTTGCTGCACTCACCAACTCTCCTGGCATCTAACCACATAACTTGGCTCAAGCAGCCTTAGGTTAGCAGTTTCCAAAGGCCCTTCTGGGATTTCTATGAATTATCTGAGCCTTTCAGGGGACATTCAGCTGGTGCCTTCTCTCCTCCTCCTGAGCTGGCTGTTTCTGTCCGTCTCAGTCAGGAGAATATTATAATCTTTCTCCCTGCTCTCCAGCAGTGCACGGCCACCCCATCACTCACTCTAACAGACCCTGCTGAGTTCCCACAGTATATCTGGAAGCCATTTTCTGTTTGGAAGTCAGTGGCGGTCAGCCAACATTTCAGTAATATTTGCTTTGCTAAGGCTTAGACAAATCAAATCCATTCACTTCCTCAGACTCGATCTCTCTTGTCTGGCACAATGTCCCCTCATCCAAGGCGAGCCAAGATTGAGCATGATTCTCTCTCTCTCTCTCTCTCTTCCCTTCCCCCACCCCCTCCATAAAGTGCAAGTCTCTTCCTTATTTCACCAGTACAGAATTATAGTCCAAGAGTCCAAGACAAATACTGTGATTCTTGGAAGGAACATAAGAAAACACTTAAGTCTACCTTCCTGGTTGCACAGGTGCAGAGACCAAGTTACAGAGATTTAGGGATATCAGTTGCCCCAAGTCTTCCCTCTATAGTGGTAGCAGAGACTAGAATTGGAGTATTTTCACTTAGCTTAGTTAAGTGTCAGCTAAACCTCATGGCTTGCTCTAGTTTATCCTCCACAAATAACCCTGCTTCCGACTTTGTCTTGCCCTTGTTGAATTCCTAGGACTGGGGTCTGATTAGGGAGGAGCATCAGAGCGTGCTTGGGTAATCTTAGACACACTACTTCAATGCTCAGTTTCCTTGCCTGTGGAGTGATGACTCAGTTTCCCCATTGTGCCAACAACACGGTGTTGTGAAAACCGAATGAGGTAATGTACCCCTCAATTCGAAGGTGCTAGAAATATGCCTGCTCCTGCTGGTTGGCACGATTGGCCTTCTTCCTTGAGAAGGAATTTTCATTAGTTCAAAGTTGTGTTTATTCTATAATGAGCATTTGGGGCATCCTGGCAAGAAAGCAGGTATGATATTTTGAGGCAAAGGATCTCTTTCAGGAAACCTTCCATTCATCTAACTACCTACTGTGTGCTGGGCCCCACTCCCAGCAGGGAAGTGGCCTTCTTCTCGGACTGCATTTAGAGCTGCCTCTGTCAGGGAGTGTATGGGCTAGAAATAGACCAGGCATTTCCTTTGGAGTTTCACAAAAATGGATCCTTTGGGTCAAAGGCCCCTTAATCTGCAAAACACAAGCTGTTTGCCTGACTTGAGGCCCCAGCAGACTTCCTAGACTTGAAGGGGCTTTGGTATGGAAAATGGTTTGTGTTTTGAAGATTAAGGGCCCTTTCATCCAAAAGATGCAATATATGTATTTTTTTGTTCCTTAGGCTCCCAATGAAACACCTTGTTCCTTTCTGACTTAAAACCTGCAAGCTTCCTTTCTTATGCATAGATGGATTAAGTTAGACTGCACATTCACAGCCTATGAGATGGAAAGAACTACAGTGAATACTCAGTGTCCCCTTGTTTAGGACAAGCCCTTCTCTCCTACTCCAAATATAGGCCATTCATCCCCACAAATGCATTAAAATAATACGGGAGCGTTTTAAGACTACAGATTTTTGGACCTCGCCTCCAGAATTTTTGATGAAATCTGGAGGGGAAAATTTATTTTTTTTATTTGAAGATTAGAAATATTTTAAGTTTGTTTTTTTTTTTTTTTTTTTTGAAACAGTGTCTCACTCTGTCACCCAGGTTGGAGTGCAGTGGCACGATCTCGGCTCACTACAGCCTCTGCCTCCCAGACTCAAGTGATCCTCTCACCTTAGCCTCCTGAGTAGCTGGGACCACAGGCATGCGCCACCATGCCCGGCTAATTTTTTTGTATTTTTGGTAGAGACAGGGTTTTGCCATGTTGCCCAGGCTGGTCTCAAATTCCTGAGCTCAGAAAATCCACCTTCCTCAGCCTCCTAAAGTCCTGGGATTACAGGCATGAGCCACCACAGCCTGCCAGAAATTCACTTTGAAGTCAGAGACTGCTTGAGACTCACAAGCCACACTAGATTAAAGGCACATAGCTTGGGGACCAGAGTCCTCAACCCAGTAGCTGACAGTTTAATGTGAATTAAGAGCCTAAGCTTTGAATAGATCTAGCATCAAATCCCAACTTTGGCTCTTACTATTAATAATGTGACTTTGAACAAGTTACTTTGCTTCACTGACGCTCAGTTTTCTTATCTATAAAGTGGGAATATTAATATTGCCTAGTGTATCTGTTAGCTATTACCGTAAACTTGTTGTATAACAACCTCTCTCTTCGCGCCACCTCACCCAATTCATTGGCTTTAAACAGCTGGCACTTGAAGCTCATGCATCAGTGGGGCAGCTAGGGCCAGCTGACCTAACCCAGGCTCACTGATCTAGGCTGGGCTGCTCTTGCTCCTGCAGTTCAGTGGGGAGGGGGGGCTCTACTCTAATCTTGGCTTGGCTGAGGCATGTTAGCTGGAGAGCCTGCTCTGCATGTCTTTCATCCTCCCTCTGAAATATCAGGCATGTCCTTGATGACAATAGCAGGAGCACAGGGGTTAAGTAGAAACTCACAAGTTGTCTTGTGTACAGGCTCAGAACTGACACGCCATCACTTCTGCCTCATCTTACTGACCAAAGAGAGTTATGAAGCTGAGCCCAAATTCAAGGAAAGGGGAATAGACTCTACCTCCTTAGTAGAAGGGCTAAAAAGTACATGACAGAGTGCCTAATGATAGAGAGGGGTGATGTGTTTGGGCCATTAAAGTAATCCACCACAACTATCCCATAGGTTGTTATGGAGATGAATTGAGGTATCATCTACAAAGTTCTTGCCACAGCTTCTGTCATACAGTAAGTGTTTGCAATTTATTTTTGTCATTAGTAAATTATTATTAATATCGTGAGGACTAAAAATGGTAGCTAGAATGGTTATATACAGAGTTCCTGAATCTAGCAACACAGATGGGAAAATAGATCCTCGTAGCCTTCTGAAAATCATACAGATGGGACTGGTTGGGCCCTTAGAAATCAGATAGTGCACAGCTTTTTATTCAGAGTTTGAAGATAACAGGAAGGACCCTGGTTCTAGCTCATCAGTAGGCTTGTCCCTGCAACAATAGTAAGGCATTTCTTAGAATTCAGCAATGGCCTCAGCTGATCCTGCCGATCTTCTTCCCCAGCTCAGATAGTGGCTTTTACCCTTTAGTATATAATATTCACCGGAGAATTTACTAAAAGTGCAGATCCCTATACACTTCTTACTAGAGAGATTTATGATTCAGTAGGTCTGGTGAAGGGTCCAAGAGGTTGAACATTTATTAAGCATCCCTGGCGATTTTGACCAGAGTGGTCTGTGGAATATTCTTTGTGAAACCTCAGATAGTGTCAAGGGGATGGAAATAGTGAATTTCTTTTATCTTTGTATCTTTGGTTGATTCTCACATTAGTAAAGCTGGAGGTGTTGGGCGGAATGGCAGCTGTCTAATCAATGGAGGCCTAGAAAAAGCTAGGAAGAGAGAGTGGTAAAGGATTAAGACAGACTTCATCATCTACATATTTACAAAGAAACACTCATGACAGCAGGAACACCCCCAAACCAGTACCGTAGAAGCAGCCAATTAAATTATACTGGAACCCCCCGATGTTATATATGGATGCAGATGTTGTTGACAAATTGCTGTTATTTCTTTGGGCTCTGTGTGTTGCTAGCAGTAGCGAACCAAACTGAAATTGTTTTAAGGCAAGAAAAATCCAAAACCCAAAACAACAAAATCATGTGATTGTCTAATGTAACTAAAGCTTGTGAGCATAGCTGGGCAGCAGGTTGCTCCAGGGTTCCTCTAGTCTCATCTTAGAACAAGTCTTGGTCCTGCCTTTCCAAGGCTCCTCCTCATAGTGATAAAATGCCTGCCAACACTCCAGCTTCTCATCCCTTTAGGGTCAGGTCTGGTAGCAAAGCCTTGCTTTCTTGGTCCTGGGGGTCTTTTACATTTCACTTCTTTAAGTCGAATCATGGACTGATCCTGAAACTATCCATCATGCTACAAGAACTGAATGTGGGAAAGCAATAGAACTCCAAGTAAAAATTGATGACTGTTTTTTTTTTGTTATTGTTGTTTTGTTTTTTTTGAGATGGAGTCTCACTCTGTCACCCAGACTGGAGTGCAGTGGCACGATCTCGGCTCGCTGCAACCTCCGCCTGCCAGGTTCAAGCAATTCTTCTGCCTCAGCCTCCCAAGTACCTGGGACTACAGGTGCATGCCACCATGCCTGGCTGATTTTTTGTATTTTTAGTAGAGATGGGGTTTCACCACGCTGGTCAGGCTGGTCTTGAACTCCTGAAGTCGTGATCCCCCCCACCTCAGCCTCCCAAAGTGCTGGGATTACAGGTGTGAGCCACTGCATCCAGCCTTGATGACTGTTAAGAAGGGAAAACAGGCCCCTGAGAGGCAAATAGGAAAGATCAATCACATTTATTGCATGCCAGTTTTTATGTTAAATGTGAGGATATAGGATTGTGTTAGAACCTGGGCCTTACCTTTAGGATTCTCATCATTCAGTCTCAGAAACATAAATGTCAACCATTGAATGAGATAGAAACACAAAGAAGAATGGACAATGTCAGCAAAGTCCCAAATATGGGAGGGTTCACTCCTACTGGTGTTCAAATAAAGGCCTCCAGAGAAGATACTGGAGATGAATTGTCAAGGGACAGTAAGAATTTTTTCTTTAGTACCTAGAGACATGGAGGCATTTCAGAGAATTTGCAAAACCTTGAGGCAACTGTAAGATGTTTGGTATGTTGGAGGGAAGAGCATGGGGGAGTGGATGGTTGTGAGGTGAATTTGGAAAGTAGGCAGGGTAGAAATAAAATGCCTTGTTAAAGAATTTGGACTGTATCCTGCAGGTGATGAGGAGGTAAAGATCAGTCTTAACAGGGAAATTAAATGGCTCTGGTTTAGCAAAAGGCAGAGAAAGAAAATGGTGAGCACTCCTAGTGTCTTTTCAAATTTTGACACATGTGGAAAAGGTTTAAAAAAAAAATTGGCACCCTCTGTAATATGTTCACATCCCTCACTGGTGGACCATGGATGTGCTTCTGTGTGGGAAATAAATTGTTCTCTATCAAAGTGAAGAATTATGAGAAAGTATAAGACTGGAAACCCAGCTCGGGGCCTATGGCAGGAGTTTAGATCCAAGTCTACTTCTCATCCAAGTAGAACATTAAATAGGTATCACTGGCTAGTGGATTCAGAAACCAGATTACATAGATTTGGATCCTGCTGCTGCCTCACAGTAGCTTTGAGACCATGGGTCTCAGAAAGTTCTAAAACTTTCTGGCTTTTTTCTCACCTATGACATAGGAATGATAATCACATCTTCAGATGCTTGTTTTGAGGGCTCAGTGAATTATGCATGTTTTATTAAAATATTTTACTGGTGTTACCTCCCTGACTGTTCATTTTCTCGTCACTGGAATGAAGAATATAAATCTTTGTCCTGTGTATGTTAAAAGTGGCTGAGAGATCAAATGGGAGCTCAGTTCCTTGGCAGCATGAAGTTTTACTGGAATGCAAGGATGGTGTGAGGAGAGCCTTGAGAGATTGGGAAGAGGCAGAGTGCTCAATCTCAACACTGAACCTGTGATTGCTGGCCCAGGCACATCCAGCACCTGCTTAAACACTCATGTGTCCCCTGCCTTCTTTCTTGGATTCTATGATTGTCACAGACAAGTGACAGCTGTTGCTGTACTTTTAGTTCATCATTTAAAAGGTACTCTATAAAAGGATGACAACATTGCAGAAGAATTAGCTGAACCCTGGTAGTTTCTATACAAATGAATCCACCAAGAACTTTTCATCTAATTTCGGTAGGGACCTGCTGGAAACATCAGGCCAAGGGTCAGAACTTTTGATGAGTAAATATTGGAATTTGGATTCAAACACAAAACTTAAGTGTTTTATCTATTTGCTTCACTGAATATTAAGAATAATTAACCCCAGGGAAGAACTCAAAGCCACTAACTCACCAGAACAATCTGTTTCTTTATTGAGTCACTGTATCTTGAGTACCTGTGTAGTGCCAGGTTCTATCTTTGACATCTATTTCTGCCTCCAAGTCTGCCTCCAAGCTCTTCGATATGCCTCTGTGGGGACAGCAAACTTTTCTTACTCTTTACATTTCGTACTCATTTTAATGGTGGGTTTTTATGATTCCATGCTTTTGCTCATGCTGGTCTCATGACCTGGAAAACTTTCTCTTGGGGATTTTTTTTGTTTGTTTATTTTTGTTTTGTCCTTTCAGCTGGCACATCCTTATTTGAACCATTAGAGCCCAAGTCAAATCTCAGCTCCCCTGAGAAGTCTTTTTGAACTGGCTCTGTTTGAGTTACTTCTTCCTTCCTTTGCTCCAACAACATTGTTCAGGTCTCTGATACTCAATCTATTGTTTTATAATTTGGGTTTTACATATTTATCTCCCTTATCAGCCTATGGCTTCCTAAAGTCATGGACACTTTCTATTTAATTACCAAGTGTCTGGTCCAGAGTTTGGCCACCCTATCCCAGATTCCATTCCACTCTCTCAGTAAGTGCTAATTATCTTTCTGTCCCATATTTTATTATTTAATTCTAGGTCTATCCTAGAATTAAATATACTAAAGTCTTTCCATAAAGAAAACAAAAAATCATCCATTGACTTTTGGCTTCCCTCTCTGGTAGGGAGAAAGAAGAGCCATTGGCTCTTCTGCTCTTCTGCTTTTTCCATCTTAGCCAAGTACTGTATACTCTATGTCTCCGTTGACTAACATCCCATTCACGCCTTAATCTCTTTCAATGAATCTTCTGTTTCCATCATGCTGTTGACAACTGTCAGCTACCTCTGTATTCTTAAGTCTAATAGATATTTTGCATCTTTATCTTGTTCTAGCACTCTGTAGCCTTTGAAACTTGAGACTCTTTTCTTCTTACACAGCCCTGCTCCCCTGGCTTTGTTGCCATTATTCTCTCATAATTCCCCTTCATCCATCGTACTATCTCTTTTCAGTCTACTTTATGACATCTCTTCCTCTTCATGCTGACTAAAAATGAGCATTGCTTACTACTTATTTGCATTACTCTTGACTCATGTGTTTACTGAGTGTTCTCATCCACTTCTGTAGTTCTAACCACCACTGGTTCATAGTGATTTACAAATATTTACCTCTAGCCCTGGCTTTTCTTCTTCTTCTTTTTTTTTTTCTCAAGGATTTTATAGCCTACTAGAAATCCTAACTTGAATGTCAATGGACACCTCAAACACAACAGATCCAAAGGGGAAATTGTCATGATTTACTCAAAACCCATTCCTTTTCCATTATTCTTTATTGTCATGAATAGCACCACCATTAACCTGGTTACCAAAACAGACTAAGAGTCATTGTATACACCTTCCTTTTCTCACTTCATCCACCCAGTCACCAAATCTTGCTAATTTTGCCTCTGATTTTTTTCTTTCCATCTAATACAAGATGTCTTGTTCAGACCATGTATAATCTATAGTGTCCTCAATTGCTTCCTTATCCTACCTTAAATCTACCCACTAACCCCTGCAGTTGGAGTAATTTGTCTAAAATGAAACTCTGACATAAAGCTACTGTGTTTAGAAGGCTCCCATGGTTCCCTGTGATCCCATGGAATGAATCCTAGCTCTCAATTTGTACAGTTCATCCATTCAATAAATATTGATTCAGTACCTACCCAATAATTAGTTCCAGATGCTGGACATACATAGAAGGGGAAACAGGAATCTTGGTCCTCCACAGGGACGGGAACAACATACACTGGGGCCCGCCTGTTGAAGGCACTGTGGGAGAGAGCATCAGGAAAAATAGCTAATGTGTGCTGGGCTTAATACCTAGGTGACGAGTTGATAGGTACAGCCAACCACCATGGCACATGTTTACCTATGTAACAAACCTGAACATCTTGCACATGTACCCCAGCACTAAAATAAAATAAAATAAAAAAGAATCTTGGTCCCCAAGAAACTACCAGTTGTTGGTAATGATATGGTTATGTAATAAGTGATCCCACTGAGGTTTTGCTTCATCTTCCGCCACTCCCTGCCTCAAAATTCCCACTGCAGCAACTGGGAAATGTTTGTAGATTCCATACTCACAACACACTCCTTCATGCCATTTCACATGCTTCTCTTGATCTGAAATGCAGGCCAAACTTTTCATTACCTCACAAATGTCTCTCTATCTTCTAAGGCCTCATCTAGATGTTCTCTCCAGGAAGCATTTCCAGAGACCCTAGTTTAGGGGCCTGTGTTCCACAGAACCCTGGACGTATCCTGTCTTTGCTCTGTTATTACATTATACTGAAATTACCTATTTCTATGTCCATCTCGCATTCTGGACTGTGAGAGCCAATTAAAATAGAGGCTCAATAAATATCTATTGAATTGTAGCAAACTGGCCTACAATAAACACTCCAAAATGTTTATTTCACTTCCCCTTTTGAAAGATCTCTTGCATAGACTGCTGATAATTTGGGGAGAAAGCTCCAAAGGCAGTTTCCCTGAATTTAGACCCTCACATTTCTAAATGTGGGTCCAAATGAAATATTTAAAAAGAAAAAAAATGCTATACATAACTTAGGTTTATATTGTTAATAAAATGTAATAGGATCACAGAAAAAATTACAAAAATAATTATTCTACATACTTTAACTTTTATTCAGTTTTCCATGAACTTCTCTAGATTCACTATTTCCAGGAGTTTCATGCTTCAAGATGATTTATCAGAAATTCTCTTTATTAACATTTTTACAGTTGATTTGTGGTAGTTCACACTGGTCAAAATAAGAAAACTACAATTAGGGATGATGTGGTTTCTTAGCTTACAGTTTTAAAACCCTGAGTCATAGCACTTAGAATTGGTTTAGGTTTAAGTTCAATTCTGCCATTTCTAGGTACTACGACACTGGAGAAATAATCAGATACTTTAAAAGGGCCTCAGCTTTATCATCTGCAAAAATTGAAATAATGCAATTTAATGTCTTATGGGATTGTTCTGTGGATTTAATGCTATTGGGCATGAGAGTCTGACATAGTATCTAGCAAGTAATACATGCTCAATAACCTTTCATTCACTCTTACTAATAAATTCAGCCATGAATTGCCTGTTATAAAGTTGGGAAACAGGGATGGGCATTGCAAGGAGAGGGAACAGTCTATACAAGGCACGGAGGCATGGAGATTTACAGTGTGTTCAGTTGGTGCAATTGGGGAGAGAGTCTGGAGAACAAGATGAGTTGAGGATGGGGTGTGGAAGCATGGAAGTAGGAAAAGGATTCAGCTTATTGTTGAATGCAAGACTAAGGGGTAAAACAATCAATAGGGAATGGCTGGATCTGTTAGATTAGGTGAGTGTCATGGTTGCATCTGTATTTTGATAGATCACTCTGGCAACAAGTGCTTAGGATGGAGGTGGTAGACAGACATGAAGCAAGACGACCAGTAGGAAGACGGTTGTGATAATCTAAGTGAGAATTAGTCATGTTCCAAATGGAATGACAGGTGTCAAGCGGGGATAGGCTTAGAAAAAAGAAGTGTGTAAGGCAAAGGGAAGAGTGTAAGATTGCTCTGAGGTTTACAGAGAAGGGAAAAGGATAAGACTGGCAAAGGAAGTAAATGGATGTGAAAGCAAAGTAAATTGGCAGGATGTGGAAATGGTTGTGGCAGCAGTGGCAATGGCCGAATAGGGTGGAGGAAAAAGGAAAAGTCCCAAGCTTCTCACAGGCATGATTTGGGAGATTGTGTGGTTTACTTGGATGGGGAATACTGGGAGACAGGAAAGTTTGAGAGGGTGATAATGAGTTTAGTTGGGGATATTTTGAGTTTGAGAAGCCTGTGGGATTTCCTAGAGATGTTGATTATGTGGTTAAAAATAATAATGTAAAATATACAAATTATAATGAACACTCATTCCAGAGTTTTCTTTTTTCCTCTCTTCTCTTTCTCTTTTCCTTCCTTCCTTCCTTCCTTCCTTCCTTCCTTCCTTCCTTCCTTCCTTTCTTTTCTTTCTTTCTCTCTCTCTCTCTCTGTCTCTTTTCTTTTCTTTTCTTCTTTTTGACAGAGTTTCACTCTTGTTGCCCAGGCTGGAGTGCAATGGTGTGATCTTGGCTCACTACAACTTTCACCTCCCTGGTTCAAGCAATTCTCTTGCCTCAGCCTCCCGAGTAGCTGGGATTACAGGCATGCACCACCACACCCAGCTAATTTTTGTATTTTTAGTAGAGATGGGGTTTCTCCATGTTGGTCAGGCTGGTCTCGAACTCCCAACCTCAGGTGATCTGCCCGCCTCAGTCTCCCAAAGTGTTGGCATTACAGACGTGAGCCACGGTGCCCGGCCATTCCAGGGTTTTCTAGAATGCTTTTGTAAGATACGCATGTAGCAATCAGTAGAAATTTTTGGCAATATTCCTTCCTGTGAATGTATGTATATAAATTATTTACGCATATTAACTTTACTAGCTAATATCTCAATTCCCCAGTGTTGAAGATCCACTTAGAGCAAGGGTCAGCATTAATGATAGCAGATGTAAATCCATACTTTAGTCTTCATGATTATCTTGAATCTTCCAATTGTTGATAAACCTGATTAAATCTCACTTTTGATTGAGCATTGTAGGGTGGCTGGCCCTTCACCATTTTCTTGTTCGTGTTGCCTTGAATTATTTTCATTATTGCCAATTAAAGGTTTCTTCCCAATAGTATTTTGAAGCCACTGCTCATTTTAGTTAAAGTCAGATGATATAATCCTAAACCCCATATCACTAGGCACCGATAAAAACACCACATTATCACAATACCTAGGAAGTAAAGGAAAGACAGAACCCACGGTGCAGTAGGGCTTCTGCTCTTCACTTCATGACCATTGGTGACTTGTGACTGATATGTGGGATGAGTCTTGAAGATAGGTAATAAACAAGTACACTAGAAATTCTAAGAATTTTTTTTTTCCCTTGTATACCCCGATTAGTAAATTCCCATTGGAATTAATTGGACGTTTGTACTGTGTTGGGCGCCAAGGTGTTTTAATTCACAAACTCTTCCCTTTGGCTAAACAGGATTCATAGGGCAAGATCAGAAAGAAACAAAAGCAAAAACCACTTACTTCTTTTCACCCACTTTTTAAACTTAACTCTTGGATCAGTTTTCCTCTGACATTTGGATGAAAGTTAAGGCAAGACCATAATTTTTTCAGGTGACTTTTAAAATTTGGGGAGTTTGCCTCTATTCTCCATACATAGTCTCTGGTCAGTAATCAATGTGTCTAGTTCAGTATATTATAACAAATATTTTATTTAAAGTGGAGACTTTACTCTTCCTCCAGATTTTCCTCTTTCCCCAAGTTACAATTTTACCATGCCTCCTCCATCTTGCTAACCTTGATCTCTGACTTCTTTAAGTCATAACGTTTGGCCAACAATGGAGAAGTGAGGAGGTAGAAGGATTCTTCCTTGACGAGTCTTTTCTGATGATCTAGCATCAGTGCTTTGCAGCCTTGGCAGATGTTTAATGCTAACCTTTTCTTACTGGCAACATTTGTTTGGGGGTGTTTTTGGAGTTTTCCTTTTTCTCTGGGATTTCTTACTTGTGATTCCTTTGATGTAGGAAAATGCATCTTTAGCTGCTTGCCTATCACTCATCCTTTGGACCCTTGGTACATGGCAGGGAGATTATTCCGGTTTCCTGGAATAATCTCCTCTCCCTCTGGGTCAGGATTGAAGGCAACCTCACCCAGTTTTCCCTTGCAGGTGGCCCACCTCTGTTCTATGTGGAGGGGACACATTCCTTTTACCCATGAACTAGGCAGTTACTTCCCAAATTGTAGCCCCTACTCTGCTGCTGGGTTTCAGCCTGCCTCTCTTTAGATTTCTCTCTTTGGAAGTTTTGTTTGAGATTTCTCTGATGTGAGTTAGACACCAATCCTCCATGTTCCCCCAAGCTCCAGGAGACCTTTGCCACGCTCTTTGAGTTGTCCTGTGGAAGCTTGAGGTGAGGGGCCTCTGTACCCCATACTGCCCATGAGAAGTTTAGAGGGTAGAAAGGAGGGCTCAGCACTGTCAGAGGCCACTCAAACTCCACTCCTAGTCCTGGCATCTTACTTTTCATGCTGTGATGTGGGTAAGAAGTTAAGAATCCCCAAAAACTGCATTTTGGTTGCCTGTTTTTGTAAGTCCTATATGATGGTCATGCACCTGTGTTTGGAATATGGTAGCTGTAGTTTTGGGGTTCAGTTGAAACTAAGACAAATAATTACATTTTAAAATTATGTTTAATTTGGATCTGAACCCCAAGAGATGTGCATCCCCCTATTACTGCCCACATTTTACAGATGAGGAAACTGAGGCACAGAGGGGGTTAATAACATGCCCAAGGTCACTCAGCTTTGAAGGTGTGCATTACTGGGGAGAAGTCTTATCTGGAGAAGCAGATTTGAGAGTTAAGCCTAGATGAGATTATCCAGTTGACTCAGGTTTAAGAGGCAAGTATTGTGGGTTAACTTCCCAGATCCGATCATCAGCCCAGTTTCTCAGGGACCTGGGCGGAGGGAGGGAGGAGGCATTCCCTTCTACCTCTGGCCTGGAATATGGGTCATGGCCCAGCAATCCATGCAGAAAGCTCCAGAGGATGAGCTTGGTAACAGCGCTGCTGGAAGGTCATTCTCTCATCTCCTCCTCCTGAGTGTGTGCCTTGGATGTAAATAATTTACAATAGCAACAATTAGAGAATGCACTCTGTGTGGGATGAACCCGATTCCCTTAATAACACTGCAGGCTTATATATAGCACAGTTCAGCCAAGGGCCCCACGTGCTCACCACGCCACAGCCAGTGTTGGCGGCTCTGGGTAGACCAGAGCCCTGTGCAGCAATGGGCCTGTGACTCACCGAAGGTCGCAGGAGGTCAAGGGCAGCGCTCAGAATAGAACCAGCCTCTCTTTCACAAGCTCTAAACTCCAGTGGCAGGAAATTCCCTTTGTGAATCTTATGGAAGAACAACAGTTCTGAAATACATAGCGGTAGATATTCAAGACCGTTGCTAGGGCATGGGGATTGGGAGATGTGGCCCTTGAGCATGGAAATGTATGTTTCCAGTGTATTTATTGTTAATTTGTTGATTTTGCAGGCAAGAGGCAAGAGGAGAGTGGCTCAACCCAATGGCTCTAAGGGAGAATAAGTTGGGTTCTACTCTGTTGATAAAAATGTGGAGACGGATGAATGATCTTCTGGAGTAGTATCATAGAGTATGAGAGTTCATCCTGACCCCCACTGCCCAATAGAAGTAGAATACCAGCCACATGTGTAATTTTAAAGTTTCTAGCAGCCACCTTAATTTCTTATTTCATCCAGTATTTCCCAGATCATAATATTCCAACATGTAATCAATATAAAACATTAGTAAGCTATTTAAAATTCTATTGGCCAGGCATGGTGACTCACACCTTTAATCCCAGCACTCTGGGAGGCCAAGGTGGGAGGATGGCTTGAGCCTCCCCAAAATAATAAAATTAGTCTCTACAAAAAATAATAAAATTAGCCAGGCATGGTGGCATGTGCTTGTAGTCCCAGCTAGTGGGGAGGCTGATGCAGGAGGATCGCCGATGCAGTGAGCTGTATTTGTGCCACGACACTCCAGCCTGGGAAATAGAGTGAGACCCTGTCTCAAAAAACTAAGAAAAGAAAAATAATAATAAATTAAAAATAAATAAATAAATTCCACTATTCTTGCTAAGTCTCTGAAATGCTGGTGTATTTTTATGGATAGCACACCTCTGTTTGGACTAGCCACATTGAAAGCTCTTGATAGACACATGTGGCCGGGGCTTCCAAATTGGGCAGCACAGTCTCCAGTTCTAAATCTGCTGTTTGCCAGCTTTGTGGTATGAGGCCAGTTACTTCGCCTTTCTGAACCTTAGTTTCCCCTCCTCACCATGTATAAAATGGGGACCATAACCCCTCCCTCTCCTGGTATTTCCACAGGTCACATGTGTAAACAGTAAGTGCAGTTTCTGGCACATAGTAAATGTCCACTTAATGTGTGATTTCTTCCTCAAAATGACTTTCACAGCAACTAAAGTATAAGCTCCCTGTGGGAGATGGAAATGCAACCTGACTTCTGATTATAGCCGAGCATTGAACCCACCCTGTCCCTGTCTCTTTTCCTTTCTTCCACTGACATTGCTTTTCCCTGAGGCATCTGCACCATTCATCTCTTTACTTTCTTTAGGTCTCTGTCTGGAAGCCCCTTTATCAGAGATGCTTTTCCTGAGCACCCTTGCATAGAAAGCAGCACCTCCACTCTCAGCCCTCTGACCTGCTTTGATTTTGTTCAGAGCACTCTGCACTCACCACATGTAGAGTCAGTGCCCATTTGTTTCCTCCCCTCTCCCCACTAACCAAAAATAAGCTCTTTGAGGGCCCTGGCTGTTCTGTCCACTATTAAATTTCTATCTTCTAGAAGAGTATCTGACACATAATAGTTGTTCAGTATGGTAATGAATGAATAGATAAATTTATTGAACATCCACAATGCTTTTTGACTTTAGCAGGTAGTACAGAAATGAAATCCACAGTTCATTTGATGAGAGGGAGACAGAGTGAGAGATGGGCGATCAGCTGCCTCAGGGCCCTGGTTCTCCCTGAGCCCTCTGCCACCCGGTGTGCTATCCCTAGCACACACCTCATCACTCTCCTGCCTTCTCCCACCCACCCAAGGCTTTTGTAGGCTGTCTGTTCTGCTGCAATTTCCTTTTCCCCATCTGTGCTCAATAAAACTGTACATGCTATTTGAAACCCTTCTCAAGTACTACCTCCCTCTTCTATGGGGTTCTTTCAGTGCCTTTGCTGAAAACAGTCTCTCTGGCCTCCATTCCTCCGTTGGACTTCATTTTTTTATTACAGTATTTATGGCAGCATATTTCATATTAGAATTGTTCACACTTGGGTGTGACTCCCCCATTATATTTTGAATCTCTGGAGAGCAGGATCTAATTTCAGCTGGAATGAGATGGGGCTGGGGAATGCTGGAAATTGTACAGACTGTGTAGTGAGATATTCACAGGTTAGAATCCCAAGTCTGACACTTGGGAATTGTGAGCTTGAGAAAGTTATTCAATGTCTCCAAGTCCTAAGATGCTCATTTGTTAAACTGGATAACTGTACCCATTTTGTGGAATACATCTTTATTAATAACTGCTCTGGACTGTATGCTTTGGCAACTACCAAGAAAACAAACCATTTTAAAGCCAGTGTATAGTAGATGCTCAATAAATACCAACAATGTGACTCTCATGTTATCTCGAGTCTCCAGCACAGTTGGTGCTAATATGGTCTTATTTGCATAATGGGAGTCACTCCCTGCCATCATAACATATATGGGTAACATATGTACTCGTCCTTGTTCCAGCCCAACAAAATATCCATTTCCATTAATAAAGTCAAGGACTCTATAGAAACTTTCATTTTCATTTCTGGTGCTCTGCGGATTACTGTGATGTTCTGAATCAACAGAGATATATTCTGACTTCTTCCATGAAACATTCATCTCTACTTGAGGAAATGTAGATTATGTATTACAGGCCCTACGAACAAAGCAGGTTGAAACATAGCCATACATGCCAAGTGCCCGGCCAAGACAACGTGGCAGAATGAGAAGAACTCTTAACCGAGAGCTAGAAGATAGGAGTCTAGCCCAATTTGCCACTCAGGTTATGATCTGTAAAAAGGAGTTGGATTAGAGCAGGGTTTCTCAACATTTGCATCATTGACATGTGGGGTACCACATTCTTTGTTGTGGGGGCTGTCTTGTGCAGTGTAAGACGTTTAGCGGCATCCCTGGCCTCCACCCATAAGATGCCAGCAACATCCCCTCAGTTGTGAGGATCAAAGATGTTCCCTGAGGAGCCAAAGTTCCACACTTGGGAAGTACTGATTTAAATCTTTCAAATTTCAGCTAATTCTGGGACTGTAGGCTGAGGTCTCACTCTCCTACACACACACACACACACACACACACACACACACACACACACACACATTTCTCTTCCATGTATGACCTTGTTCCACTTTTGAAAGCTGCAATGTTCTGAGCCTTGTTTCTTTGCAAACAGTCTAACAGCTAAGTATTCTCTCACAGGCTCCCACCCTGCACCAGTTTACAATAGAAGCCATGTAGAAGGGCTGTGTGGGTGACACACTGTGACTTCAGTGTGTTGTATCACTACCAGGATCTCCCAACAATCGCCTTCATCCCCTGCTTGCCACTTGGGGGCTCTGGCAGACAGTTTGGCAGCTGTAGTTGTTACTGTTCTGCACTCAACATGTACGGCTTTGTTTTAGGCTCTGAACAAGACCTCAGGCCACAGCTTTTGCCAGCTCAGTCCTCTGCTCATGTACCTTTCTTCTTTGCCCCTGACAACTGAGACTTGCAGTGACAAGCAGATTTTTGTAGCGACTCATAATAAAACAGTGCAATGGGCAACAGAGAGAAATAACCAATTGGACAAGAAATCACATCTCTCTTTTAAATTTTTTTCTCTTTCTTAGCTTTACTTTATCTTTCATATTTAGCTGGAAAAGTAGACAAATGAGGTGTCATATTTAATCATGTATATAGATGTTTACAGTTGACAAATTGTTTGTGTCCTTACCACGTTTTCACATGGAAGACATAAAAATCTGAGGTCTAGAGAGGAGACATGACTGTCCAGAGTCATGCAGCTGAGCGAGAGTAGCCACAGTTTTCTGAAGATTGTTTCCAGTTAAAGGCTTACAGCCCAATGAACAAGACAGACATAGAAACAAATACAGGCATATCTGAGAGATATTGTAGGTTGGGTTCCAGACGACCACAATAAAGCAAATATTGCAATAAATGGAACCACCCCAATTTTTTGGCCTCCCACTGCATATTAAACTTATGTGTACAGTATCCTGTAGCCTATTAAGTGTAGGATAGCAGTGTGTCTCAGAAAACAATGTGTATGTCTTTATTAAAAACACTTTATTACTAAAAAAAAGGCTAATGATCATCTGAAGTTTCAGTGAGTTAAAATATTTTTGCTGGTGGAAGGTCTTGCTTCAATGTTTTTAGCTTCTGACTGATCAGGGTGGTCAGGTTGCTGAAGGTTGGGTGGCAGTGGAAATTTCTTAAGTAAGACAACAATGAGGTTTGCCACATCAATTGACTCTTTCTTTCATGAAATAATTTTGTAGAATGTGATGCCATTTGATAGTATTTTACGTAAGGTAGAACTGCTTTCACAACCAGAGTCAGTACTCTCAAATCCTGCCACTGTTTTATCAACTAAGTTTATGTAATATTCTAAATCCTTTGTTGTTATTTCAACAGTGTTCATAGCATCTTCATCAAGAGTAGACTCCATCTTGAGAAACTGCTTTCTTTGCTGATCCATAAGGAGCCACTCGTCATCCGTTCAAGTTTTATCATGAAATTGCAGCAATTCAGTCATATCCTCAGGCTCTACTTCTAATTCTAGTTCTCTTGCTATTTCTGTCACATCTACAGTGATTTACTCCACTGAAGTCTTGAACCCCTCATGATCATTCATGAGGTTTGAAATCAACTTCTTCCAAACTCCTGTTACTGTTGATATTTTGGCTTCTTCCCATGAATCACAAATGTTCTTAATGGCATCTAGAATGGTGACTCCTTTCCAGAAGTTTTCCAATGTACAATGCCCAGATCCATCAGAGGAATCCCTCTTTATGGCAGCTATAGCAGTATAAAATGTATTTCTTTTTTTTCTTTTTTTGAGACGGAGTGTCACTCTGTTGCCAGGCTGGAGTGCAGTGGTGTGATCTTGGTTCACTGCAACCTTGCCTCCCGGGTTCAAGCGATTCTCCTGGCTCAGCCTCCCAAGTAGCTGGGACTACAGGTGCGCACCACCATGCCCAGCTAATTTTTGTATTTTTAGTAGAGATGGGGTTTCACCATATTGGCCAGGATAGTCTCGATCTCTTGACCTCATGAAATGTATTTCTCAGTAAGACTTGAAAGTCAAAATCATGCCTTGCTCTATGGGCTGCAGAATGGATGTTGTTTCAGCAGGCATGAAAACACCATTAATCTCCTTGTATATCTCTATCAGAGCCCTTATGTGACTAGATGCGTTGTCAATGAGCAATAATATTGAAAGGAATCTTTTTTTCTGCACAGTAGTTCTGGATAATGGCCTTAAAATATTCAGTAAACTATGTCGTAAACAAGTGTGCTGTCATCCAGGCTTTAGACCACAAGCAGAGTAGATTTAGCATACTTTTAAGGGCCCTAGGATTTTTGGAATGGTAGGTGAGCATTTGGCATCAACTTAAAGTCACCTGCTGCATTAGCCCCTAATGAGAGACAGTCTGTCCTTTGAAGCTTTGAAGTCAGGCACTGACTTCTCTCTAGCTATGAAAATCATCGACATCTTCCGATATAAAGCTATTTTGTATACATTGAAAATAGGTTGTTGGCCGGGCGCGGTGGCTCACGCCTATAATCCCAGCACTTTGGGAGGCTGAGGCAGGCAGATCACTTGAGGTCAGGAGTTCAAGACCAGCCTGGCCAACATGGCGAAACCCTGTTTCTACTAAATATACAAAAAATGAGATGGGCATGGTGGCGTGCACCTGTAATCTCAGCTACTGGGGAAGCTGAGGCATAAGAATTGCTTGAACCCGGGAGGTGGAGGTTGCAGTGAGTCAAGATTGCACCACTGCACTCCAGCCTAGGTGACAGAGCAAGACTCTGTCTCCAAAACAAGAAAGAAAATAGGTTGTTTAGGGTAGCCGTTTTCATCAATAATTGAAGCTAGATCTTCTGGATAACTTGCTGCACCTTCTCCATCAGCATTAGCTTCTTCACCTTGTACTTTCATGTTATAGAGATGGCTTCTTTCTTTAAACCTCAGGAAGCAACCTCTGCTGGCTTCAGACTTTTCTTCTGCAGCATTTTCACCTCCCTCATCCTTCGTGGAATTGAAGAGAGTTAGAATCTTACTCTGGATTAGGCTTTGGCTTAAGGGAATGTTGTGGCTGTTTTGACTGCTACCCAGACCACTAAAACTCTCTTCATTCAACACCAGGCTGTTTTGCTTTCTTATCATTCATGTGTTCACTGGAACAGCACATTTAATTTCCTTGAAAGACTTTTCCTTTGCATTCACAACGTGGCTAACTGGTGCAAGAGCCCTAGCTTCCAGCCTATCTTGCCTTTTGCCATGCCTTCTAGCTTTTGATTTAAAGTGAGAGACGTAGGACTCTTCCTTTCACTGAAACGATTAGAGGTCATTGTAGGTTTACTAATTGGCCTAATTTCGGTATTATTGTTTCTTGGGGAGTAGGGAGGCCTGAGGAAAGGGAGAGAAAGGGAATAGCTAGTCAGTGGAGCAGTCAGAACATACACGTTTATCGATAAAGTTTGCCATCTTATATGGGTTCAGTTCATGGTGCCCCCAAATAATTACTATAATAACATCAAAGTTTGCTGACCACAGACCACCATAACAGATACAGACCACCATAACAGATACAATAATAATATAAAAGTGTGAAATATTTTGATAATTATCAAAATGTGACAGCAAGACACGAAGTGAGCACACATTGTTGGAAAATTGGTGCTAACAGACTGGCTAGGCTGAGGGCTGCCACAAGCCTTCGATTTGTAAAAACTTTAATATTTGCAAATTTCAATAAAGTGAAGTACAATAAAATGAAGTATGCCTGTAAGCATGATACAAGGTCGATAAGGGCTAAAATGCAGTTACAGAAAATGAGCAACTATAGTTCAGAGGAGTAAACAAATAACACTTTTTTAAATGAATAAAAAAAGAAAATGACCTCTGAGGACCTGACCTCAGCTGGCTATCGAGGGATTTAAACAGGGTTTGGCCAGGCAGTGGGGATCAGGTGAACAGAAACACTGTCTCATAGGGAATAAGTTGACATCAGTATCGACATTCATCATCATTATCCTCATCATCATACATGCCATTTATTGAGCACTTACTGTATGCCAGGCACAAGAGGGAGCAATTATGTCATTTAATTGTCACCTTGGTTCTGAGTGTAGGTGCTATTATTAACCACATTTTGCAGATGAGGAAACTGAAGGTCAGAAAACTTAAATACATGACCTGAAATATTACTGTTTCTAGCAGATGCAAACTGGATTTAAAGCTGCCTTTCAATATGGAGTAAGAGAGGCTCTGTTAGAATAAGTAGGATGGGGTCACATACAGTTAAGCGAGTAAGTAGACTGACAAGGAGGGCGGATCACGAGGTCAGGAGTTCGAGACCAGCCTGGCCAACATAGTGAAATCCAATATCTATGAAAAATACAAAAATCAGCTGGGTGTGGTGGCACGTGACTGTAGTCCCAGCTACTTGAGGGGCTGAGGCAGAAGAATTGCTTGAACCCTGGAGGCGGAGGTTGCAGTGAGCTGAGATTGTGCCATTGCCCTCCAGCCCGGGTGACAGAGTGAGACTCCGTCTCAAACAAAACAAAACTAAACAAAAAGTTTAAATTGTGTTTACAAAATTGGCCTGGCCTTGCGATTTCTGGTCTATCCTCTCCACAAGGAACCTCTCTACCAAAGCTACCCCTTAGTCTTAAGCATTTCAACCTCGCAGCACCACTGGGCCATAATACCTCCTAATAAAAGAAGCATGTGAGACCCCCTGACAAAATGACCACCTTCAGTTTTCCTTTTGAACCCTGGGCAACCTTTGAGGCTGAGTCACCAAATGACAAATTCTCTGGCCATGTTTCTTTGGGTTTGGGAGACATTCCATTGAATGTTGCAGAAGTGAACTGTAAGCAAGCTCCATGAACTCTTCATCTCTAAAGTATTCAACCTAGATAGTCATGATAATAATCCATCACAAGGCTTTGTGCATTCATCTGTTCATGCAAAAGCAAAATGTGTGCTCAGTGGATACATGCCTGCTGAGAGAAGGAAAAGGAAGTCTTGTTTACTGATACCTCTTTATGAGAGGCAGGTTGTTAGTGAAGACAGTAGATGGTACAGTCACTTGAATTATGACTCCATGTCTCTTACTGGGTGTTCGAGACTCTGTTTCTGCGTTGATTTATTTTATTCGTTTTTTTCAACACATCTTCCTTGAGCATCTACGATGTGCCAAGTGCCAAGATACATGCTTGTAAGCTCACCCTCAGCTTTACTTACAAGAAAACTGCATCCATAATAGACCAAACAGTTTGTACATGTTCAGACAATATGTGAATAGCCAAATGGGAACCTGGGCCTAGATTTCCATAGATTCTATGTTTTTAACCAGAATTGTACTGGGTTTTATAAACTTTAAAGCACTCTAGTGATATAAGGTATTATTATGAAGATGTGTTAATCACATTTTTTCTTTTCCTGTGTCTTTCTCTTTCTTTTACTCCTCTCCCCCTTTCCTCTCTCTCTTTTGGTTTCTCTTTTTTTCTCTCTGTTTTTTATTATTTCTTCTATAGGACTCCACAGAATGGAGCAAGAATGAGAGGAAAAAGGCCGGCAGAAAAGCATGAACTGGAGGTTTGTTGAGCTCCTCTACTTCCTGTTTATATGGGGCCGTATCTCAGTGCAGCCCTCCCACCAGGAACCAGCTGGGACAGACCAACATGTCTCCAAGGAATTTGATTGGCTCATTTCAGACAGGGGGCCTTTCCACCACTCCAGGAGCTACCTATCCTTTGTGGAAAGACACCGTCAAGGATTTACAACCAGATATAAAATATACAGGTAAGACCTGGGCTACATAGCCCTTGCCTTACATTCATATTGTGCTTTGTGGAGTCAGGCGTTGATTGGTGCTAAACCTTGCTGTGTGCAGAAGTGTCTGGGTCAAGGGTCTGTGCTCCTTCCACAAGCTGTTTTTGATGAAAATTTTTTTTCTTTGCACAAGAGATTAACAATGACAAGGAGAGGATCAAATAATTAATATTTATTGAGTACTTATTTATATGCTGGGCAGGGCGCTTAATACTTATTATACATTATCTCATTTAAACATTCTAATAACCATCAGATATAGGTTTTGATTGTTTTTCCCAGTTTACAAATTAGGTCATCAAGCCTCAGCTCGGTTGAGTTACTTGATTAATGTCATACAGTTAGAAGTGGTTGGACTGGGATTCAGAATCTGGTTTATCTGCATCCATATCATAATTTTAGTCAGCCACATCAAGTATAAGTAACGTTGTTTTGAAAATGCTGCTGATGTATCCAATATCCTACCCAAATACATTCAAACATTTGGAAAAATAGGAAACCTTTTCTTAAGCAGGTCTGTACTGGTTCTTGGACCACTGATATTGTACTCATCCAAAAAAAGACTTAGCCCAAATTCTTTCCTCTTTGAAACTATCCTAAAATTTTCACATTCCTTCCTTTGATAAATCCACAGCTCTCTACACTAACACCGCTTTAATTTTAAATCATTTGGAATTAGAGTGCATTCTTGTATATTTTTCTCACCTAACTGGAAACTCTTTGAGGGAATGACTTATACAGAATTCATTTCTAGATCCCCAGAGTGATTTTTGCTCTGCCTTCTTATCATAAACACACAGTGAATGTTGTAGACTTAAATGAATAAGAGAATGCAAAAAAACTCTCTCAGGTGTAGTTAGGTGTGGTCTTAGGAGGATAACTAGTTATAATATCACATGGTGGTGGCTATAATGCAGTTTTATAAAGGAACTCTGGTCCATGTTAGAAATCCATATGTGTTGGTTATTGCTGTTGAAATAAGAGGTACCCTGAATGGAACCACAGATTCAGAATATTCAACAGTAGCATCATTTTAGTGAGCACTTATCATGTGCCATGAAGGGAGGATATTCAATTCTCATAACCTCCTCTATGAGATGGGCAGTGTCTTTTACAGATGGGAAAATCAGGACTTTGGAGGTTGAGTGTGTTGCTGTAAGTCATCCATCCAGTAAGGAGTGGAGCTAGGGTCTACACACTGATTTACCTGAACCCAGTGCTTTCCTTCCAACCATTCTGTTGGATGCCTCCCCTGGTATAGCTTCCAAATGTGGAGTGTTGCAACTCTAAGAAACTTTTTCCAAACATTTTTCTTTACAATCATTTGTAAATATCTGGGGGGTTGTTTTAGACATGTTGAGAAGTAAAAGTTTGCTAATGAGGATGGGGGATTAAGACCTCTAGATACTGATTTCAGTTCTTCATGCACTGGTCTTGTGACATTAGGTAAGCTCCTTCATCTTTTGCATTCTACTGTCCTAATTTATCAAATGATAGGGCTGAGGTAGATCAGCAGTTTTCAACCTATGTTATTCAAAAACCTGAGGATTGATTAAAGTAGCCATAGAAACCATTGTGGGGAGTGTAGCAAAGAGGTGACCAGGCCGGATTCTGAGCCCCACACCTCCCTTATACTAGAGAAGGTTTGTATCTCCTTTTGTGTTAAGATTTCATGTATGATTTACTTTGGATTCTACTCCTAAAACAAAGTTTGCAATCATCCAATAAGTGGATTTCTAAGATTCTGTCTAGCTCCAAAATTACATTTAAGATTTAGCCAAAGTCAAATGGTTAATTAAATGATGGAGTTCAACCCAGAAGTTAGGCCCCTGGTCATCTAGTTATTCCTTCCTTCTTTTATTTAATCCTCAAATAATTATTAAGCACCAGCTACAAACTCAACACTAAGTTTAGGGCAGATGATACAATGAAGAGTAAAATAAATATAGTAGTTGCTGTCATAGGAGAGACTGACAGTAATTAAACACATGCACATTTCTATTTTTAATAAGTGCCATAAAGAAAAATGTGCAGGATGTGTATAACTGGGAAATCATAAATACCACAAACATTGATTTGGCACCAACAATGTACAAGGATTAGGCGGAACTCTTGTCATAATGTGCATATGAACCCAGATGCAAATATGCACCCAGAGACATGTGCTCATCCAGATGCTGATCAGAAAAACAGCCAACTAGGACATGCTCACTGGGGCAGTTGTGAATTGATACTTTTTCCTTCCTGTATGCCACTTTGTTGAAACACTGACGTTTCAACAAAGCATGTCCATAGGCAATTTCCATTGTGCCTGTCTTCCTGTATGCTAGCATGGACACAGCACATTACAAACTTGACATTTTCATCATCAAAAAAGAAAGGCCTGACTATCATAGTGCTACATTTTTTGATGCTAGAGAGCCAGCTTTACTGATCTGCCCAGACCTCAAGCTTCCACCAGTACCCTCCTCCCCAGAATCCTGGCTAGAACCCAGGGTGATTGGGAAGTTTCAGAAGGAAACTGAGAAGCAGCTTTCTCTCCTTATTTAACTAGGTTAAGGCCATCTTCTTTCTCCTGCATTTGTACACAGAGGCTGGCTTCTGCTCACAGAGTCCTGGTCAAGTCACTGCTAGTGACAACAATGAGAACCTTTTTAATTAAAACCCAGCAGAAGCCTCTTCTCATGTTGCTTTACAAGCCAAGCACCAGTGTGTGCATATGCAGTCTTTTGAGTGCATGACGTAAATGCTCTGTCACTCACAAGCTTGAGTTGCCACCTGAAGGCTTGGGGGAGTTTTCTGCTCTTGAATCTGCCAGGGTGCAGTGGGAGCACTTTTGACCTCAGAGTCAGGGAACTCAGGTGCTGACCCAGCTCTCCTATCTGCTGATTGTGTGATTTTGGTCAACTAACGGAACTTCTTTGAACCTTTGGTTCTTCATCTGTAAAATAGGAGTGCTAGCTGAAGTCGTCTCCAAGGTCATTCTTATCTCTGAAATTCCATGATTCTGTGAAATAGTGTCATTTGAAAACACAGCATGTGGTAGTGGAAAGGATTTTGGGTCTGGAGTCTAGAGATTTAGGTTTTGTTCATCCTGGAGCCTCTTTCCAGCTTTCTCATCCTGGGCAAATTCATGTATGCAGCATTCACTCACTCATACATTTATTGTTTTAGAATTTAACAACAATCGTTATCCATAAATTGTACTACTGTTTGCTAATATAGAGATGACCAAAAAAACCCAACAGATTACACACATATATCCTCCTATCCCCACATAACCCCCACCCCCTCCTCCACCCAGCTCAGAATTAGGAGTGAAGGACAGAGGGCGTAAAAAGTGAATAATCAAACAATGATCTTTCCATGGATAGAAATGACCGCTCAGATATTCAGTTTCCCCCTCTGTAGAAAGGGATAATGATGTCTGCCCTACCTACTAGGTCAGTGAGATACAGTTTGTGTGAGAGTGCCTTGTAAAATGTAAGTTATCTCATGCTTGAATTTTTTTCATTAGAGTTCTAAATCATCATTCTAACAAAGTAACTTATTTTCACTTTCTGTTAAGACTATACATATATTAGTCATTAACTCCTCATAGCCACACTCTGAAGGGAAATACTGTTATTGTCCCATGTCATAAATGAGAAAGGCACTAAGAGCCCATTGTTCATATTACACAACTGGGAAGTGGCACAGCTGGGATTCAAAAGCTGGTCTGTGGGACTTCCGAACGTGGGCCCTTAACTCTATGCTGTCACAACTCTCCCTGGTTCTTAGTTACCTGATTTATTACCAAATGCTAACAGGCTTCCTTTGACCATGGGCAAGTTTCAACCACTCTGAGACTCAGTTTTCTCATCTGTTCACAAAGGCATGTCAGAATGGTGGTTCCCTCTTCCACTTCAGATGTTGGTTGTTTACTAGGAATTATTTTTTTATTCTCATGGTAATTTCAAAGTCAGTTAGTCCATAGATTTTTCCTGTGTTTCCAATACCTTTTTGTGTTTTATTTTGTTTTTTTTTTTTTTTTTTTTCCTAACTGTGAGATCATCAGTAGGTGCTGTAAATTTAGCAATTATTTCAAAGATGGTTTTAATAGAATAATTATGGTACTCTTTGGATCTGAAGAGTCAGGGCAAAGGGGAGATTCTGGTAATGGTGGTCACTACGTCACAAGAGGTGGTTCCATACTGAGTGGTTTTCCCTGCTGGTTGCAGAACAAGTGGTTTGTGGCTTACGTTGCATCTCCCTTTGAGCTCTAAATATATACCTGGAAGTTGAGTGTAAATCAAATCTTGGTAAGCCAAGTCTAATTGCCTGGCTGTATTGCATATTTATTTCAGAGTTGTATAGATCTCAGCCCTCCTCTGTTGTCCTGGTAATTTCTTCATGTGTTTCATAAAAATAATAGGTTTTGTGGTAAAGCTACTTGGCTAAATGGATGGTGCTGGGGATGGATGAATGGTTCTGCTAAGATGAATGAGATGTGGTCTTTATACAGCAGTCATTCAAGAGTATAGATTTGGCATCTAGATATGCCAGATATTGTACATGGGGAGTTTATCTTGTGATGAACAGGATTCCTGCCCTCAAGGAGCTTACAGACAAGTGAAGTTTACAGAGAAGCCCACCCTTGCCCCACTCCAGGGGCTTGTGTTTGAACTTGAAAGAAGCCTTCAGCTTTTGATTCCAGGTATAATCTTGACATCATGCAGTACAAGAACTACATTTCTATTAGTATGGCATAAATTAGTCGAAATCAGCATTTCTTAATGTATGTTACAGAGAACTCTAGTTCAATGTAATATTAAAAGATGTTTTCTGGAAAAAAAGAACACCCATTTATTTTTCCATGATGACTCTCATAGTCAAAGAAGCAATAATCATCACAACAGTGATAAGTTAATTGCTAATATTGAAATCTTAAGTGATTAGCATTGCACTTTATCTGGTGTACAAATTATTGCAACTGATGCTTACAATAATCCTGTGCAGTAGGTATTGCTATTGTCTCTCCATTTGCACAGCTTGTACCTGGTAAAAGAGTTAATTTGTGATACAGTAGGACCTGTCATAGGCAAGTGTGATTCTAGAGGCTGCATCCTTGACTTTGCCCATCTGCCTCCCAAATGATATAGACCTGCATATGGAAAACCCAGAGTTACACAGGACTCCTTACTGCAGACCTTTATTAATATTAGACTATGTAACAGTATTTGGCTATAACTTTTTAACCATACAACCTCTTTTTCTCAGAGGAATTGAAATTCTGGTGAGCAGGCTCAGGGAATTGTGGGCTCTGCTTAAATTTGACAGCTTGGGTATTGCTTCTTTGGATTCCAGCCTACGTCAGAGCACACTAAAAGGGATACTTCTTCGTTTTGAGTAACTGGTTAACTGGTTGAGGAAGCCAATCTTCTTGTTAAGCTTTTGCTTCGAGTTCTTGGTCTAAATCTACCTCCTGGTTTATAATGGAAAAAAGTTAGCAGTTTCAGTTTTCTCATCACAAACCTTTAGTTCTTCTTTCCCCTTTTCATTTCAAATTCCCAAGTTTGTCATTTCCCCTGTGGTATAGATATACAAACTCAATATAGGGCAGAACCACAGTTTAGTTCGGTACAATTTTGATCCAATATGCAAATAAGTGGCTGGATATTAGAATTACCTGCAAAGTTAAAAATACCAATGCTTGGATCTTTCTCCAGGTATTTAGATTTAACTGGTCTAGGAGACACAGGAGCTAAAAAAATTATTGTCAGTCAGCGATAATTTTGCTTCCTATGGGGACACTTAGCAATTGTATTTGGGGAGATTCTTGGTGTCCAACTGGTTGTGGTGTTTGTTGGGGGTGCTTCTGGAATCTAGTGGGTAGATGCTAAATACCTTACAATGCACAGGATAGCCTTCTCCAGCAAACAATTATCCAACATACTTTCAGTTGTGTAGAGGTTGAGAAATCCTGCTCTAGTATTTCTGGGGAAGAAGGAAAAAAAGAGTGGTGGGAAGAATATTTGAATAAATGGTCTTAGATTTTGGTCTTCATGAGTTTGAATTGGAATGGCTTAAATATAGGTACCACTGTAATGACTGGATTCCTAGAGTGTATGTCCATAGGATAAAATGGGGAAAGAATCATCCATGTTTTTAGACATGGCCACAGACCAGGATGGCAGTTCAATGCCTGAAGAGAGGTGGATCCATTTTTGCTTTCTCCTGCATAGAGGGAGTGGTTAAGGCAAACTAGTTCTCCAGTCAAAAAAAAAAATTCTTCCTTCTTCTGGGAATTCTAGTGCCTTTTGGTTCTGACTACAGTATTCCTTAGGAAGTAAGATATTCAGCCTCCACTGTTAGGTCCAGATATACATGGATTGTGTCATTAAAAACCGGCTTAGACCAAGTGTGTTAAAAGACAGTTTTTCTTCCCTTCAGAACATTCCTTGTTGACTCAAAAGATGAGAATGGGATGATGGCCCATATTCATGTTTGTCAATTTCAGCCATTTAAAGGCTGACAGCATTGGTGAGAGGCATGAACCTGTATCTCTCCTTACCCCCAGCCCACATACATCCCTCTATTAATGCAAATTTTTTATGAAGGTCTCCCTGAATAGATAGAAGTGGAGAAGGATATCCAGCAAACATTTTTCTGGGCCATCTGGCACCAATTCAAAGATAATCTTTAGTGTTGATTATTTAAAATTGATCTTCCAATTCTAAAAATGATAGCTTTATTGCTACCAAATTGGTACGTTTACAGTATTTTACCTCTTTGCTCCCCTGCCATTACTGAACTGACTTCTGTGAGTTACAAACCATAGTTAGCTACAATTTCTACAGAGCAATTGTCCAGCTTTTGTCACGAGCAGTGTCTGAAAATGGACCTACTTGCCCACCCACTCTTACGGACAGACTGATACAGAGTCTTTAAACTGATCTAAAGATAGCGATTGTTATGATTCAGTAGATTAGGAGGAGAAATGGAGAAAAGCCCTTAGGGCTTCAAATACTGTGCTCCAAATCTTGGCCAAGGAAGAAAGGGAGACTGGATCTGTGATCTGGGGCACCTGCAGCTTACTCACTCATTTGAAAAAATGTTTACTGATCTCTAAACTCCTAGTAGTCAGGCCCTGCACTGTTTCCTGGGGATAGAGGGAAGAAATCATTGATCCCTTCCCTCAAGGAATTCATGGTCTCTTTGGGGGAGACTGACTGAAAGGCAAATAACCACAGTGCCATGTGCCTTGAGAGATGCCACTGAAGCTCTGTGGGTGTAGGGAATGGGAACTTACATTGCATTGAGGTGGCAAAGTTGGGGAAGGAGCGGAGGAAGAGGCATGTTTGGAAAGGCATGCTGGAGGAAGAGGTATTGAACACAGGCTTCAAGGAGGATTAGGATTCATGAGAATGCAGTGAGGAGAGAAGCACCTTAGCAAGTGGAATAGCACCTGCAAAGTCAGAAGACAGGAGAAAGCCTGGAACTATATGTCTTCATGTGTTTTGGGTGTGTTTTAAGTAGTACTGATAGTAGGGCATAAGGTTGGAGAGCAGCTTCAAGCCAACAACAAAAGAAATTTGAGATAGCACATGGATTTCAACCATTCTTTAAAGTCTAGTGAATTGGCAGAATATTACTAGATAGCCATTTAGAACAGTGTTTTTTCTTTGTTGTTGTTTTTGTACATTTTTGACCTGAATACATGTGAACAAATACATTTTAGTTTGATACTCACTCAATAAACCTAGCCGGAAATATAGATGAAAATATATGATTGAAATAAAAATCCATGAAAAAAAACTTAACCTTACTACATGTGATGCTTCTTAAATATCAAGATATCTTCTGTTCTATTCCATTCAAATATAATGTGTTCCTTTACGATTCATTTATTTTTTAAAATGCTGATGCACTAACGTGGTTGTGTTTTGGCTCAGAGGAAAATTGTACCATGTGTGATTAGCAGAGTTTGCAATGGGTTTGTGTTAAGCAGGTTAGAACCTGTGCCTTGCCTGATGGGGGCAAAAAGACAACAATGAAGGCTTTGAAACATGAAGCTGACATGCACAGATATACAGTTAGAATTGCTCAGGTAGCAGCCTGAGGAGTGGGAGAAAGGGAGAAAGAGAGATGGGTTAGAAAACTGTGGCAGTAATTTAAGGGAGAGAAAGGGAGTGCTGGAACTAAGGCAAAGGCAATGAAGAAGGGTTTCATTAACCCTCAAATACCAATCAGTGCCACCAACAGCTGCTGTGGACCTACTGGTCAGGCAGCCTTTTCCTGTGCAGCATCCAGGCTTACCGACTCCAGTTCCATTCTCAGCACCCTGTGGCAGGATGCATTCTTTTATGCAGAGTTCTACAGCTGCTGGATACCTTCGTATGTCTAATAAAAGGAACCAGAATGCTCAGGCTTCTGCCTCTGGGCAATTTCTTTATCTCTCAAGGCCTTCCTCCTGGGCACAAGAATTACTGGGTCTCATTAGCTATGGATTCGCAGACTGGCTTGGAGGAAGGCTTTGCATTCCACCCTTTATCTATACCTGACTCTTCCCCACTCACCTTGATGGAACCTTCCGGCCTCAAGTTAGTGTCTAAGCTTATGTGAACCATACAATGGTAGCTATAGCTTAACAAGTCTTTAGACTCAGGTAGACCTTAATTTGAATCCTGGTTCTGCCACTTCCTACCCATGAAATCTTAGGCACGTTACTTAAACCATGTGAGCCTCAATTTCTCCATCTGCAAAACAAGGATAAATTCCAAGATTATTGTGAAGATTTAAGAAGAGAATATAAGATAGCCTTTAGCAGCCAGGTGCAGTGGCTCATATCTGTAATCCCAGCACTTTGGGAGGCCAAGGTGGGCAGATCACTTGAGGTCAGGAGTTTGAGACCAGAATGGCCAACATGGTGAAACTTCATCTCTACTAAAATTACAAAAATTAGGCGGGCATGGTAGTGGGCGCCTATAATCCCAGCTACTTGGGAGGCTGAGACAGGAGAATCCCTTGAACCCAAGAGGCAGAGGTTGCAGTGAGCCAAGATCATGCCACTGCACTCCAGCCTGGGTGATAGAGTGAGACTCTCTCAAAATTTAAAAAAAAAAAAAAAAAGAGATAGTCTTTAGCATAGAGCAAATGTTCGAGGACTAGTAGCTAAAACAAATACCCGAAGTATCCATCCCTGCAAATCCAGCAACAGGGACTCTGAGATGTCTTACTGGAATTTCCAACAACTGCAGTGGGGATGATTGGTTGGTGTTCTTTGTAGTGTAGGTACCCTATGAAGGTAGCAATTGCTCCGTTGTTATACGAGGAAGACACTTTTTAGGAGGAAGCTAAAGAAACAGCACCAGAGACAGAAAGATTTTTGATGCCCTGAGGAACACGTGCCACCATACTGGCAAGGTATCTTTAAGCTATCAGCATACATTGATTCATGTACACAGTGCACGTCCCACGATTCGCGAGAGTCTAATTTATTAATCAGCCCAGGTGATGGGAACAGTCTGTGACATCTCATCTTCTAGTTCCTACTACACCGTGCTTGCCAGGTTGTCTTTGATGTGTAATGCTCAGGGGACATTTGTCCCTCAGGGATTGCTTCTCACCCAAGCACATCCATGGCAATCAGCAGCATTTCAAGACAGGCTGTGTGTGTGTGTGTATGTGTGTCTGTGTGTGTGTGTGTGTGTGTGTGTGTGTGTGTGTGTGTGGCGGGGTGGAGGGTATAGGTAACTTTGCTTTTCCTCAAATTGCAGGTTTATTATTCAGAGAAAGTCAGCAAGGTACAGCCTCCATTGCTGAACACTTCTGACAGTCTCTCTGCGACTCTAGCATAACACCCAGCTCACCTGGTTCTACATCACATTCATGGGGGAGTGTGGTTTGTATGAGAAAGAAGGACGTAAATACAAATGATATGAAAGAAATAAGTCTCCCTGCTGGTAAACAGTTTGAGATAAAACTGCTCACCTGTGCATTAATTCAACAAATATTTATTGAGTCCCTACTAATGTGTATGCACTGTGTTAGCCTCTGATGACACCAAGGGATTATTCATCTCTGCCTTTCAGGAGCACTTGTAGGGTAGTGGGAGAGAGATATACTAAAAGCGGCCAAATCGACACCTAGTATGAGGAGTGTTGAAAAAAAAGTATAAAATGGAGTAATAGTGCAAAGAAAGGGCATTGAGCTGGTCTTGCAAGATTAAGGAAATATTCCAAGAAAATATTTTAAGTAGGTTTGTGTGTGTTTTGAAGTAGGGTTTAGAGGAGGGCATACTTGTTCTCGAGCTTGCAAGTAATTCACCATAAGTAATGGACAGAGAAGATGTTAGCATGCACGCCAGAAAATTCAATAGAGAGGTCAGGACATTAAGCTCTGCACATGTTACATAAAAGACTTCAGACTTTATTCTAAGGTGATGGATCCTACACTTTCTCATTTCAAGGTGTTCTTAAGGTTTCAATTATTTTTCTTTATGATTCCCATAGGCTCCCCCAAAAATACTAATAACACTGTTGAATAAGTAGTTAGATCCAAACAATTTAATAATGAAGTACTTCTGTTGTGACAAATTTAGTGGCTATTTGAAAAAAATAGTACATGAAAATCTAAACAAAAGGCAATATTTTCATTTTATTCTTAAATAATCACATTTACGACTTCTCTAACTTTACAATTAGATAAAATCATCCTCATTTTCTCTTCCTCATTAATTTTTTGCAGTACTTTGAAATTGCACCAACTGCCAGAAACCCAGCTTCACAAAGATATACTAACATTGAAAGGAATGTATTGTGTTCTAACATTGAAACTGTGAATGACCTCGAGTTAGAAGTTCTTGTGATGCCCAGTAAATGTCAAGTATCCTTCATTTCCCTTGAACACTTAAAATATCCTGCTGTGCTCCAGTGAGTTTGCTGTGGCAGTCCATGGCTTCTCAGCCTACAATTTGTGAACTACATCCTAATGACAATAGGGAGTTCTAGGAGTTTTGCCCAGAGGTAGAGCATGATCAGGTTGTCATCTTAGAAAGATCACTTCTGTTATAATTGAAAGAATAGATTAATGGGGGAAAGATGGGAGAGGGTGCAAAGTATGTCATCCAGGTGAGAGAGGAAACTGTCTTGGAATAAAGTAGCATCAGTTGATATTTGAGATACATATTTATTTGTTATAATTTTGAAATAATTATGGACTCCCAAGAAGTTGCTACGATGGTACAGAAAGGCCTTATGTACCCTTTACCTAGTTCTCGTCAATGGTTACATCTTATGTGACTGTAGTACAATATCAAAACCAAGAGACTGACATGGGTATAATGTGTGTATATAGTTCTATGCCATTTTACCATATGTTTGGATTCATGTAACCACCACTGTGGTCAAGAGACAGAACAGCTCCCTCACCACAAAGATGTTTCTTGTGCTAGCCCTTTACAGTCAAACCTCTCTCTCATCCTCTACCATCCATAATCCCTAACCCTTGACAACCACTAATTTGTTTGTTCTTCATCTCTTTACATAATATTCTTTCAAAATATTATGTAATGGTCATAACCTGAGATACTTTAAGGAAAGACAGAAGACTCAGTATTTGGTGAGTGTTTGAATATGAAAGTTGACAGGGAAGAAATAGTCAAGAAGCAAGGAGACTGGCAAAACCATACCTTAAGTAATAAATCCACTGGGTCTAGGTTAAGTAAGGGAAAGAGAAGGGGAACATTTTTAACTTGGCAGCTGGGTGGGTGATGGTGCTTTTCATTAATATGGGGAGCCCTGGAAGACAAGGAGACTTTTTGAGGTTATCCATGTTTGAAGATGATAAGCCAGCTTTGAAAATGTTGAATTTAAACTACCTGGAACATTCAAGTAGAGACTTAGTAGACGGTTGTATAAATGGTTCTGACCCTTAAAAGAGAGAGCTGGGATAAAAAGTTACAGTATTTGGAGTTTTCAGGTTACCAATGATAACACTTGGAGCTATGCTCACTCACAAAGGAAACTGTTTAGTAGGTGCCGAGTAAAGCATTGAGAAATTGAGGAATGGCTGGTGGTACGGGGGGAAAATCAGGGATGGTTGGTACCATGGAAGCAAAAATAAATGAATCTTTTAAGAAGGAAGGTGTTGGTAATCAATAACTGTAGTTTCTGATATAGCACATAAGGCAAGAACTGAAAATAGTCTTTTATAAAGTCTTGACCTTGGCAAGAGCTGTTTAAGCAAAGGGTTAGGGATATAAGCCAGAGTGTAGTGAGTTGAGAAGTGAGAAAAAGGGAGTAGAGATTTTATTATTTTTTCTTTTTTAAAAAAGATGCATGGCTATGAAAAGAAGCCGAGATGTGAAATGAAGTTTTATTTATGTTCATTGGCTTTAAGAGGGAGGGGACTATTAAGAGAGGGAAGAGATTGACACTGTGGGACACAGTGGGGTTATTATTTTTTATTTTTTTAATTTTTTGTTCTTAATTCCTGTGTGTACATAGTAGTGTATATACTTATAGGTTACGTGAGATATTTTGATACAGGCATGCAATACATAGTAATCACATCAGGGTAAATGGAGTATCCATCACCTCCAGCGTTTATCCTTTGTGTTTCAGAGAGTTTAGTTATGCTATTTTTGTTATTTTTACATGTACAATTAAGTTATTTTTGACTATAGTCACCTTGTGTTAGCAAATACTAAGTCTTTTTAAAATTGTTTCTATTTTTTGTACCCATTAGCCATCAGAATGGGGTTATTTTTGATGAAGCAATTCCTGAAGTAGCAGGAAGGGAAAGAGTAAGAGCACAGGTAGGGGTAAAAGGAGAGATACCTTTTGTTGAAATAGGAGGAAAGAAGGGAAGGAGAGGTGCGGGTGCAGATAAATCTATTGATTTCACTTGTGAAGATTTGAAGGCTTCTGTTCTCTTTGTGAAGTGGGGTGTGAAACCAATCACTGAGGAAGAGGGTACTGTGGAGCGTCAAAAGTTTTTATAGTGTTTGGGGAAACTTGGAAATCTAAAGAAGAATATGATTAAGGAAATATAGAAGGATCATTAAGAAACAGCACTTGGATAAGGATGGTGATCACCGATTTATAATAGCTGTAATGCAGTTGGGATATCTGCATTTCCACATTCATGGAAATATTTTTCACAATAGCCAAGATATGGAGTCAACTTGAGTCCATCAGTGGACACATGGATAAAGAAAATGTGGTATACGTACATGATGGAATACGACTCAGTCTTCAAAAAGAAGGAAATCTTGTCATTTGCAACAACATGGATGAACCTGGAGGACATTATGTTAAGTGAAATAAGCCAGGCACCGAAAGACATATAACCACATGTACTCACTGTTTTTTTTTTTTTTTTTTTTTGTGACAGAGTTTCGCTCTTGTTGCCCAGGCTGGAGTGCAATGGCGCAATTTCGCCTCACTGCAACCTCCGCCTCCCAGGTTCAAGTGATTCTCCTGCGTCAGCCTCCCTAGTAGCTGGGATTACAGGCGTGTGCCACCACACCAGGCTAATTTTGTATTTTTAGTAGAGACGGGGTTTCTCCATGTTGGTCAGGCTGGTCTTGAACTCCCGACCTCAGGTGATCTGCCCGCCTCAGCCTCCCAAAGTGCTGGGATTACAGGCATGAGCCACCGCGCCTGGCCCACATGTACTCACTTATATGTGGAATCTTTCACGCGCGTCCGTGTGAACAGACCACCAAACAGGCTTTCTGTGAGCAACATGGCTGTTTATTTCACCTGGGTGCAGGCGGGCTGAGTCCGAAACGACAGTCAGCAAAGGGTGGTGGAATATCATTAGTTCTTACAGGTTTTGGGATAGGTGGTGAAGTTAAGAGCAATATTTTGGGGGCAGGGGGTGGATCTGGCAAAGCACATTCTCAAGGGTAGGGAGAATTACAAAGAACCTTCTTGAGGGTGGGGGAGATTACAGAGTACATTGATCAGTTAGGGTGGGGCAGAAACAAATCACAATTGTGGAATGTCATCGGTTAAGGCTATTTTTACTTCTTTTGTGGATCTTCAGTTACTTCAGGCCATCTGGATGTATACGTGCAAATCACAGGGGATGCGATGGCTTGGCTTGGACTCAGAGGCCTGACATTCCTGCCTTCTTATATTAATAAGAAAAATAAAACAAAATAGTGTTGACGTGTTGGGGTGGTGAAAATTTTTTGGGGGGTGGTATGGAGAGAGAGAATGGGCGATGTTTCTCAGGGCTGCTTCAAGCGGGATTAGGGGCGGCGTGGGAACCTAGAGTGGGAGAGATTAAGCTGAAGGAAGATTTTGTGGTAAGGGGTGATATTGTGGGGTTGTTAGAAGAAACATTTGTCGTGTAGAATTATTGGTGATGGCCTGGATACGGTTTTGTATGAACTGAAAAACTAAATGGAATAAGAGAAGGAGAAAAACAGGTATAAAAGGTCTAAGAATTGGGAGGACCTAGGACATCTGATTAGAGAGTGCCTAAGGAGATTCAGCATAGTCCTGCCAGCAAAGATTATTTATTTACTTCAAGAGTTAAGAGTGGCAGTTTGGGGATAGCACCAGGAGATATCAGCTGTGGTGACTTGGAGAAACAGTGTAAACCGGCATTGTAAACAAGAGCAGGGCATGTATGAGTAGTTGAGAATGGAGAATAGGAGTATGACTAGACAGAAAATAGTAGGGATGACAAGTTTTTTTGCGGCACAGTCTAAGTTGGTCCGGTGTCTGGAATGAGACGGGGGCCTAATAAAAAGGAGCTCAAATGGGCTGTACCTTGTAGCATTCCGAGGACGGGCCTGAATTCTGAGAAGCGAAAATGGTAAAAGTATTGTCCAGTCCTTTTTAAGTTGGTGGCTGAGCTTGGTGAGGTGTGTTTTTAAAAGACCTTTAGTCTGTTCTACTTTTCTTGAAGACAGAGGACGGAAAGGGATATAAAGGTTTCACTCAATACTAGGAGCCTGAAAAACTGCTTGGCTGATTTGACTAATAAAGGCTGGTCTGTTATCAGACTGTATAGAGGTGGGAAGGCTAAACCGAGGAATTACGTCTGACAGACGGGAAGAAATGACTGCCGTGGCCTTCTCAGACCCTGCAGGAAAGGCCTCTACTTATCTAGTCAAAGTGTCGACTTAGACTAAGTGGTATTTTAGTTATCTGACTCGGGGCATGTTGAGTAAAGCTAATTTGCCAGTCCTGGGTGGGGGCAAATCTGCAAGCTTGATGTGTAGGGAAGGGAGGGGGGGGCTGAATAATTCCTGAGGAGTAGTAGAATAGCAGATGGAACACTGAGAAGTGATCTCCTTGAGGATAGATTTCCATGATGGAAAGGAAATGAAAGGTTCTAAGAGACAGGCTAGTGGCTTATACTATAGCATAGCCTGCCTTTGCTGGTGTGTGGCGATTAGGCCTGGTGGAACTGCCAATAGACCAAGTGTGATCAGGGTGAGAAACAGGGAAGAAGGAAATGTGGGGAAATGGGGTGAACATCAGGTGGATCAGAGAGATACAATCATGAGGGTCAGGTGTGGTATCAGGAATAATGTGGGAGGCTGGATTGAAGTCCGGGCCTGGAACAATGGTAATTGTGGGACTTAACAAAGAGTGAGTACAGCTGAAGGAGCCGGAGAGCAGGAAGTATATGCGTCAGGTATGAGGAAGAAAATAGATTTTGGAAGTTATGAGAAATGTAGAGAGTGAGATGAGCATAGTTTGCGATTTTTAGGGTCTCTTAAAGTATTAAAGCAGCGGCATCTGCTGCACGCAGACATGAGGGCTAGGCTAAAACAGTAAGGTCAAGTTGTTTGGACAGAAAGGCTACAGGGTGTGGTCCTGGCTCTTGTGTAAGAATTCTGACTGCACTAACCGTGCCTAGGAAGGAAAGGAGTTGTTGTTTTGTAAGGGATTGAGGTTTGGGAGATTAATCGGACACGATCAGCAGGGATAGCACGTGTGTTTTTATGAGAATTATGCCAAGATAGGTAACAGATGAGGATGAAATTTGGGCTTGACTGAAGTAATGGGGGCTGTCTGTGAAGGCTTGCGGCAGTACAGCCCAGGTAATTTGCTGAGCCTAATGGGTGTCAGGGTCAGTCTAAGTGAAAGCAAAGAGAAGCTGGGACGAGGGGTGCAGGGGAATAGTGAAAAAAGCATCTGTAAGATCAGGCACGGAATAGTGAGTTGTGGAGGAAGGTATTGAGGACAAAAGAGTATATGGGTTGGGCACCACAGGATGGATAGGCAAAACAATTTGGTTGATAAGGCGCAGATCCTGAACTAATCTGTAAGACTTATCCGGTTTTTGTACAGGTAAAATGGGGGAATTGTAAGGAGAGTTTATATGTTTTAGAAGCCCATGCTGTAGCAGGCGAGTGATAACAGGCTTTAATCCTTTTAAAGCATGCTATGGGATGGGATATTGGTGTTGAGCGGGGTAAAGGTGATTAGGTTTTAATGGGATGGTAATGGGCATGTGATCAGTTGCCAGGGAAAGAGTAGAGATGTCCCATACTTGTGGGTTAAGGTGGGGGGATATGAGAGGAAGATGCGAAGGAGGCTTTGGGTTGGGGAGAAGGGCAGCAATGAGATGTGGCTGCAGTCCAGGAATAGTCAGGGAAGCAGATAATTTAGTTAAAGTGTCTCGGCCTAATAAGGGAACTGGGCAGGTGGGGATAACTAAAAAGGAGTGCTTAAAAGTGTATTATCTAAGTTGGCACCAGAGTTGGGGAGTTTTAAGAAGTTTAGAAGCCTGGCTGTCAATACCCACAGCAGTTATGGAGGCAAGGGAAACAGGCCCTTGAAAAGAAGGTAATGTGGAGTGGGTAGCCTCCATATTGATTAAGAAGGGGACGGGCTTACCTTCCACTGTGAGAGTTACCTGAAGCTTGGCATCCATGATGGTTTAAGGGGCTTCCGAGGTGATCGGGCAGTGTCAGTCTTCAGCTGCTAAGCCAAGAAGATCTGGGAAGGAGTCAGTCAGAGAGCCTTGGGCCAGAGTTCCAGGGGCTCTGGGAGTGGCTGCCAGGTGAGTTGAACAGTCCGATTTTCAGTGGGGTCCCACACAGATGGGACACGGCTTAGGAGGAATCCCGGGCTGCGGGCATTCCTTGTCCCAGTGGCCAGATTTCCGGCACCTGTAGCAAGCTCCTGGGGGAGGAGGTTCTGGAGGAATGCCTGGCGGCTTCTATTCAGGCGTTTGGAAGTTCTTGTGTGCTGGAGATGTGGCTGGGGTTTGTCTCACAGTGGAGGCAGGAATTGCAACTTTTTTCTATTATTGTACACCTTGAAGGTGAGGTTAATTAAGTCCTCTTGTGGGGTTTGAGGGCCAGATTCTAATTTTTGGAGTTTTAATGTTGGGAGCAGATTGGGTAATAACAAGAAATCAACATGGCACATGGATACATACGTAACAAACCTGCACATTGTGCACATGTACCTTAAAACCCTAAAGTATAATAAAAAAAAAATATATATATATATATAGAGAGAGAGAGAGAGAATAAGACGGCCTTTTGACCTTTTAGGGTCTAGGGCTGTAAAGTGTCTCAGGGTTGCTGCCAAATGAGCCATGAACTGGGCTGGATTTTCATATTTGATGAAAAAGAGCCTAAACGCTATCTGATTTGGGATAAAGAAAAAGGAGCATTAACCTTGACTATGCCTTTAGCTCCAGCCACCTTTTTAAGAATAAATTGCTGAGCAGGTGGGGGAGGGCTAGTCACGGAACGAAACTGTAAGCTGGACCGGGTGTGAGGAGGGGAGGTGATAAAAGGATTATAGGGTGGAGGAGCGGAGGCTGAGGAAGAATTGAGACATAGCTCGGCCTGGTGAGGAGGGGAGAGGTCAGATGGGTCTGTAGAAAAGGAAGATTAGAAAGACTCAGCGACGCTTGGGGTTGGGACTGAGGGGACAGGTGGGAGGGAAAGAAGGAAGATTTGGGATAAGTCGCACTGGGAACAGAGACTAGAGAGGGACTGATGTGTAAAAGAATGCCTGGACGTCAGGCACCTCAGACCATTTGCCCATTTTAGGACAAGGATTATTTAGATCTTGTAGGATGGAAAAATTGAAAGTGCCATTTTCCAGCTATTTGGAACTACTGTAGAGTTTGTATTGGGGTCAAGTGGCATTGCAGAAGAAAATAAGATGCTTAGGTTTTAGGTCAGGTGAGAGTTGAAGAGGTTTTAAGTTCTTAAGAACACAGGCTAAGGGAGAAGAAGGAGGAATGGAAGGTGGAAGCTTGCCCATAGTGAAGGAGCCAAGCCCAGAGAAAAGAGTAGAGACACGGAGAAGGGGTGGGGGGTTCTTGCCCTCCAGAAAAGCAGAGAAGGGGTTAGGGCATGGAAATGAGGGATTGGGGCACAGAGATAAGAGGTCGGGGTGGGGAAATAAGGGATTGGGGCACAGAGATAAGAGGTCGGGGTACAGAAATAAGGGATTGGGGGTTCTTGTCCCCTAGAAAAGTGGGACTTGCCGCTAAGGGTGAAGGAGAAGGGGTTGAGGGGTACTTGCCTCTCCCCCAGAAAAGCAGAGAAGGGGTAGAGACATGGAGAGAAGGGGTTGGGGTACTTGCCCCTCCCCCAGAAAAGCGGGACTTGCTGCTAAGGGTGAAGGACCAAGCCAGGCATCCCTGCATGGTCTGACACCTCTGAAACATGGGTGAATAATCAGAGAGGTGTCCCTGCAGTGATTAAACACCAAGGGAAGGCTGCCTTCCCAGTCCGTGACCAGCGCTGGAGTTTTGGGTCCACGGATAAAATGTGTCTTCTTTGTCACTACCAGAAAAGGAAAGGAATTGAAATTAAGAGAAGGGAGAGATTGAAGTGTGGCGCCAAGATTGAAAGGAGAAAGAGGTTGAGGGATAGTGAGGGAGGTTGGAGAAGAGAGTAAAAAGAGGCCGCTTATCCAATTTGAAATTGGTGAGATGTTTCTTGGGCTGGTTGGTCTGAGGACCTGAGGTCGTAGGTGGATCTTTGTCATGGAGCAAAGAGCAGGAGGACAGGGGATTGATCTCCCAAGGGAGGTCCCCGATCCTAGTCACGGCACCAAATTTCATGCGTGTCCGTGTGAAGAGACCACCAAACAGGCTTTCTGTGAGCAACATGGCTGTTTATTTCACCTGGGTGCAGGCAGGCTGAGTCTGAAAAGAGAGTCAGCAAAGGGTGGTGGATTTTCGTTAGTTCTTATAGGTTTTGGGATAGGCGGTGAAGTTAAGAGCAATATTTTGGGGGCAGGGGGTGGATCTGGCAAAGTACATTCTCAAGGGTAGGGAATATTACAAAGAACCTTCTTAAGGGTGGAGGAGATTACAAAGTATATTGATCAGTTAGGATGGGGCAGAAACAAATCACAATGGTGGAATGTCATCAGTTAAGGCTATTTTTACTTCTTTTCTGGATCTTCAGTTACTTCAGGCCATCTGGATGTCTACGTGCAAGTCACAGGGGATGCAATGGCTTGGCTTGGGCTCAGAGGCCTGACAGAATCTAAATAAGTCAAATTCATAGAAGCAAAGAGTAGAATGGTGGTTACCAGGATCTAGGGTTGAGGAGTGGGGGAATTGGAAAGATGTTTTCAAAGGATACAAAATTTCAATTAGATAGGAGGAACAAATTTAAGATCTATTGTTCAACATGGTGACTATACTTAAAAACTGTAATTAATAATAATAATAATGGATTGTACACTTGAAAATGTGATAGTAGATTTTAAGCGTTCTTACCACCTAAAGTAAGTATGTGAGGTAATGCATATATTAATTAATTTGATTGAGCCATTCCTCAATGTATACATACATCAAAACATCAGATTATATACCAAAAATATATGCAATTTTTACTTCTCAGTTAAAATAAATAACTTAAAAAAAAGTATTCGCTCAAAGTAAATCATAGGTGGATCACTGGATCTAAGTTGGATACAAAAGAAAGCAGGTAATAGTAGGTAAGGGAAAGGAGAGGGTTGTGGGCTTAGAGGTCTTGAAAAGGTGAAAAAGCTGGTGTTGTGATAGACTAGTTAGAGACTGGAATGTTTTAATACAATGTGTCAAAGTTAGAAGGGTGTTGGGAGATGGCAAGTTCTGGAGTAATCATGGCAGGAAGCCGAGGCCTGGAAGAGGATGGGGTGAAGGTCATTGAGATGGAATAGGTCAAGGGGCTGAGAGGCTGTGGGTATTTGATGCTAGGTATGTGGAATAAAGATAGGACTTGGAGTTAAGGCCCAGTCTGAGTCATGTGCTGATATGTTCAAATAACTTGAGAGAATACTCTGAAAGTTGGTTATTGAACACAAGGAAGAAGGGGAGGGGTGGGAGAAATCTCAATCTGTAAAAGAATTTAAGCATTCAAGTCTCGTTTCATTCTATGTTAGATCTTTGAGTAGTGATCTGAGCCTTAAATTCCTTCTCCTTAAAGAGGAATTTATCTTTACCTGCCCCCCAGCCCCCAACAGAGCTGTAGAATATAATACTCAACAGAGGAACTGAAAGTAAATGTGCTTGGTAAACCATGCACTGTCATGTAAATATGGGCCCTATTGTTCCTATTTACAGGCATCAGGAATGGACTTTGGATTCCTTTCACTGCTCTGATAGAAGATAGTGCTTTGGTACCTAATAATTGCATTCAAATGGCCTGATTTCAGATTATCACTTTAGGATAACAAAATGAGCAGCAGTTGTAATATTGGAGACGGACTGTTAGATGTCCTATCTTTTAGATGTCCAGAATAAATGTGCGAGAATAGTTGACCCAGACAAATTGACCGATGAAAGGATAACTTGTGCTTCAATATAATGAGTTCAATATTCTTTTGATTTACGAAAAGGCACTGGGGCACCCAGGCCTGGATGCTTGTCTGCAAAAGAAAAATGGAGATTGCATTGCAGTTCCTGCAGACAGAACAAAGTTCTTTCTCTGTTTCTTCTCAACCTGCATTTTTTATTATTATTATTATTATTATTATTATTAATTATTAGAAAGGCAAAGGAAAAGAATACTAAAGACCAGGGGTTTCAGGAGGTAGAAGTGTCTTACCATATAATTAGCCCACCCCTGATGCTGCCAGTTGAACCTAAATGAGCAGGATAATGGGAGAATGTCCAAAATAGAATCCTGTTAGGGTTCATTTCAGAACCAAGAAGGAAGTTGCAAAATAAAACAAAAAGAATGGAACGAATAAACTTGTCTGATATGATACAGAATATGGTATTATTAGCTAAAGTTTATATAGCTCTATTAAGTCATTTATACTTGAGTGCAACCCTTGTGACAGCTATAGGCTTTAACCCATTTTACAGATGAGGAAATTGAGGCTCAGAAAAGTAATATGGCCAGGGTCACAGAGCTGGGAAGTCACACGACTCTGATTTGAACCCAGACAATCTGGTTCCACAGTCTGTGCTTGTTACCACTGGCTATACAGGGCGCTGAGAAGGTGAAGGGAGAGCAGCCTTGGGAACCAAGGAGCCCCTGTCCTCCTCTGTCCTCAACACTGTATCATCCACCTTGTGACCTGAGCATATTATAACCCTGAGCCTCAATTCTCTCTATAATACTCATGTTTTGGACAGAATAATTGCCAAAATACTATCAATTTCTTTTTTTTTAAGTTTTATTGAAGTATAATTGATGAATAGGAATTGTATACACTTAAGGTATGCAACTAGATGTTTTGACATATGTATACATTGTGAAATTACCCCCACAATCAAGCTAATTAAGGTATCCATCACCCACACAGTAACTATTTTCTGTCTCTTTTTTCGTGCTGAGAACACTTAAGATTATTCTCTTAGAAAATTTCAAGAATACAATATAGCATTTTTAACTATAGTCACTATGCTGTATATTAGCTCTCCAGAACTTACTTATTTGGCATAACAGAAACTTTGTACCCTTTGACCAAACTCTCCCCATTTCTCCCTTCCCACTATTTCTGGCAACCATCATTCTACTCTCTGCTTCTGTAAGTTTGATCCTTTTAGATTCCACATGCAAGTGAGATCATGCAGTATTTGTCTTTCTGTGCCTGGCATATTTCATTTAGCATAATGTCCTCCAGGCCCATACATGTTACAAATGGCAGGATTTCTTTTTAAAGGCTGAATAATATTTCACTTTGTATGTGGGTGAGTGTGTGTGTCCATTCATCTGTTGATGGACATTTATGTGGATTCCATATTTTGGTTATTGTGAAAAACTCTGCAATGGACATGAGAATGCAGATAGCTCTTCAACATACTAATCTCATTTCCTTTGGATAAATACCTGTAAGTGGGATTACTGGATCATATATTAGTTCTAGTTGTAATTTTTTGAACAACCTCTACACTGCTTTCCAAAATGGCTGTATAAATTTACATTCCCATCTACAGTGTACAAAGGTTCCCTTTTCTCCACGTTCTTGCTAGCACTTGTTATTTTTCATAATTTTATGATACCTATTCTAACAGGTGCAAGGTAATAGCTCATTGTGGTTTTGATTTACATTTTCCTGATGATTAGTGATATTGAGTATGTTTTTGTGTACCTGTTGGCCATTTGTATGTCTTCTTGAGAAAAATGCCTATTCAGGTCCTTAGCCCATTTTTACATCGAGTTATTTCTTTATTTTGCTGTTCATTTATTTGAATGCTTTATATATTTCGAAAATTAACCACTCATTAGATATATGGTTTGCAGATATTTTCTCCCATTCCATAGGTTGCTTTTTCTCTCTGTCGATTGTTTCTTTTGATATACAGATACTGTTTAGTTAGATGGAATCCCACTTGTCTATTTTTGCTTTGGTTTCCTGTGCTTTTAGGGTCATATCCAAATGAATCATTGCCCAGACCAATGTTAAGAAGGTTTATGCCTGTTTTCTTCTAGTGTTTTTATGGTTCCTGGTTTTACCTTTAAGTTCTTAATTCATTTTGAGTTGATTATTGTATATGGTGTGAGATAAAGGTGCAATTTCCTCCTTTTGCATGTGGGTGTTTTGTTTTTCTAACAACATTTATTGAAGAGAGAACCTTTTCCTCATTGTGTGTGGTTGGAACCCTTGTTGAAGATCAATTGACAATACATGCCTAGGTTTATTTCTGGTCTCTCTATTCTGTTCAATTTTGTCTATATGTTCATTTTTATGCCAGTACCATAGTGTTTTGAATACTGTAGCTTTGTAATGCAGTGACACACTGCATGATGATGTTTCAGTCAACAACACACTGTGTATATGACAGTGGTCCTATATGATTATAATACCATATTTTTACTGTGTCTTTTCTATGTTCAGATATATTTGATACATGAATATTTACCATTGTATTACAATTGCTTACAGTAGTCAGTAAAGTAACATGTACAGATTTGTAGCCTAAGAGCAATAGGCTATGCTATAGAGCCTAGGTGTATAGTAGGATATATCATCTAGGTTGGTGCAAGTATACTCTGTGATGTTTGCACAATGACAAAATCATCTACTGATGTATTTCTCAGAATGTATTCTTGTCCACTTTCAGAGTCTGAGGTGGATGGATTGCTTGAGACCAGCAGTTTGAGACCAGCCTAGGCAACATAAATGAAACCCCGTCTCTACCAAAAGTGCAAAAATTAGCCAGTCTCATAACCCAGTCTCAAAAAATAAATAATTTTAAAAAATTAAAAATAATATAAAGGAATGCATTCCTATCATTAAGTGATACATGCCAGTATATTTTAAAATCAAGAAGTGGGATGCATTCATCTTTGTTCCTGTACAAGATTTCTTTGGCTATTTGCGGTCTTTTGTAGTTCCACACATATTTTCAGTTTTTTTTCTATTTCTATAAAGAATGCAAAATTTTGATAGCGATTGCATTGGATATGTAGATCAGTTGGGTATTATGGACATCTTAACATTATTAATCCAATTCATGAACATGCGCTACCTTTCCATTTATGTGTGTCTTTTCTTTTTTTTTTTTTTTTAACGTAGTCTTGCTCTGTTGCTCAGGTTAGAGTGCAGTGGTGTGATCTCGGCTTAGTGCAACCTCCACCTCCTGGGTTCAAGCGATTCTCCTACCTCAGACTCCTAAGTAGCTGAGATTACAGACACATCTGGCTAATTTGTATTTTTAATAGAGATGGGGTTTCACTATGTTGGCCAGGCTAGTCTCAAACTCCTGACCCCAAGTGATCTGCCCATCTCGGCCTTCCAAAGTGCTGGGATTACAGGTGTAAGCCACCGCACCCAGCCTTTCTGTGTCTTTTTAAATTTCCTTCATCAATGTGTTTTGTTGTTGTTGTTTTTGAAACGAAGTTTCATCTCTGTTGCCAAGGCTGGAGTGCAGTGGTATGATCTCGGCTCACTGCAACCCCCACCTCCCAGCTTCAAGCGATTTTCCTGCCTCAGCCTCCTAGGTAGCTGGGATTACAGGCATACGCCACCACGCCCAGCTAATTTTTGTATTTTTAGTAGAGACAGGGTTTCACTATGTTGGCCAGGCTGGTCTCAAACCCCTGACCTCAGATGATTCGTCCACCTTGGCCTCCCAAAGTGCTGGGATTACAGGCGTGAGCCACTGCGCCCAGCCTCATCAATGTTTTATAATTTTCAGAATATATGTCTTTTACTTCTTAACTTTATCCCTAAGTGTTTTATACTTTTTCTTACTGTTGTAAATGGGGTTGTTTTTATAATTTTTAAGATATTTCATTGTTAGCATTATTTTTGGATAGTTCACAAATTTCTGTATATTTATTTTGTATCTTCAACTTCATTAAATTTATTTATAAGTTGTACCATTTTTGTTGTTACTGAGTCTTTAGGATTTTCTATATGTATCCTCATGTCATCTGCAAACAGAGATAATTTTACTTCTTTTTTATCTGAATTACTTTTATTTAAATTTTCTTGTTTAATTACTCAGCTAAGACTTCCAATACTATGCTGAATAAAAGTGGTGAGTGGGCATCCTAGCCTTGTACTGAATCTTAGAGGAAAAGCTTTTAGTTTCCATGTACAATACTTCACAGCTCTTATTTTTCCATCTTCTTCATTTTCTTTTTTTCTTTTCTCTTCTCACTCTTCTACCTCCTATTCAAATATACTATCTATATGCAATGCCTTAAAATTCACAAAACAATGTCTCATATGAGGTAGTAATAGTATCTCATTTTACAGATGACGTAGCAAAGGCTCTGAGTGAATAAATTATTTGTCCAGTGTGATATACCTGGTAAGTGATGAAGCACTGGCATCTATGTAAGTCTTCTGATGTGACTTTCATTACTCATTTTAACTTTCTACAACTACCTTTTTGTTTCATGGGTCCCTTATTATCACTGGTTCTCAGTTTAGGTGCATTGCTGGTGCTTTTTGCCACACTTTTCAAAGGAGAATGGAGAAGAGTCTTGCTAATATGCAAATATATCTCACCTTATTCATGCATAAGGATAATCCTTATCCATACATAAAGATTCTAGAGGTGACATTTACAAGAAGAAAGAATGAGGAATATTTAGCTTGCAGAAAAAAAAAAAAGGAAAAAGAAACCTAGATTTTTCCATTTACTAATTCTTGGAGCAGAACATAATCTTAATACATATATTTTAGCACCTTTTCCCCCTGAGAATTCTTATAACTGTCATATTCTTGGGAAGAATTTGTTTTCTTAATTTACTGGTCATTTATACCACACAATGTGGGCTTTCATAAGAAGCTGTATCGCCTTTTAGGAAACTTCAGTCCAGAATGTACATTCCACTGAGGCATGGATTTTTGTTCATTTTGATCACTGTTGTGTACTCAGACAGAAAAAGTGCCTGATATATAGTAGCCATTCAACAGGTCTTTGTGGAATCTATGACTAAATCAATAAATACACTGTAATCTTCTCAGGGAAAACTCTTGCTAGTAACCTTGGTTCTAAACTCCCATTCCTGTGGTTCTTGACCTCATCTAAACATCTGATCTTTCATTTAGTCACCACTGTAAAATACAAACATACAAGCAGCAACAATAACAGCAACAAAAAAACCCTCATCATTGAGCTTACATCTTGCAGACCTTTGAGGGTAAGATTTTCGCCCATCGCCTCTGGTATCAGTTCATATGATAAGTACTGTTTGTCTGAGACCTCACTTATTGTATGAGAGACACCAATTCACATACTTCTCATACTAGAAATTGGACTTTCATAGATTCTGCATTGGCAGAGTCTATGAAAGGCTGAACCTAATTAGGCGATAGATGAAGGACACTATCTTATCCCTATTTATTTTCATTCATTCGTTTACATATTCCTTTATTATATAGATATTCAACCTGCATTTTGTACCAACCACTCTACTACTTAATATAAATATGAATAGTAACATAATGTCCTAGCTGAAGGTGCTAATTGTATGGTGTTAATGACAGACAAGTGAACAGCAATAAGATAATGCTCTAAAGCTATCATAAAAGTACATATAGCTTATGTCGTTATTTCTGTTTTGTGTCTATCCTACGTCCATTATATTTTTCTACTCCGTTTAAGCAGTTAACTTGAGCAGAGGTTAGTATGAGAACACTGGGTAGAAAAACATGGAATGGATCTTATGACACCTCAGCTCTAGTTCTAGCTTTATATCTAATTTGTTAAGTGGACTTGGTCAAGTCCAGTGACCTTTGTGGGCCTTTGCTTTCCCATCTCTAAAAATAGATATTAGGGCTGAATATTTTTTGAGCTTCTTTCCAGCTCTTACATGCTATGGTTCTGTGAATTCTTTGCCTTCTCAAAGATTTCAGAAAATTAACTCTCATTGAGTGTCATTTTCTGACTCTAGGAATAAAGTATTTTTTTCTAAGATTGTTGTCTTAAAATTAGAAGACTGATGTTGTATTATTAAAAACAACCAACTCACCATGCTTCAGGGTGGAGATTCTTTTGTCTGTTGCTAATGGAGGATGTTAGAGAGAAGGTCATGGCTGTACCTATTATGCTGTTCTATTTCAGCCTACTCTATAATTCTCTGCTTTTTTTGAATCCTATTCTTTTGCTGAGTACCACCCACCTACTTCTGGGAGACGAGGCTGTGTGAAAGACATCCTCAGACGTCTCATCTGCTTCCTCATCCATCTGCAAATGGATGCTGGATTTTCAGCAGTAACTTGGGAGCTTATTTCTCAAAGGGAACTAGAAAAAGTAGCCACTGACACTGGACTAGTATCTATTATGTACAGGAAGCTTGTAAACATATGTACAGAACCTGTACTGGGAAACAGTTTCTAATGAGCTGGCTCCAGAGAGAAAATTGGTGGTGGTTACTGGAAGACAGCCTTCAAAGTAAGAAAAGGTATTTAATAGTCAGATTTCACAGAAGACAGAGAAAACACCTGAATAGAAATGAGTGGGCAGTCACTGCCCTGTCACCAAAGGAATTCTAATTAGCATAGTCTGACCCAAGAAAGAATGTAAGCACAAGTGTGAAATTGGCTTCAGTGACCTTGTCAGATACCCTTCACAACGTAAAGTTAGTTTTCTGGGTAGCCAAATATAGTTGCACAGTTTGTCTACTGCACAAGGGAACCTTGATGGAGAAGAACAATGGAGGCTGTATCCTGGCATGGGGATGCATAATTATACCTGAAAGGAGCACTGTTTCTGAAATCTGTCTGCCTAGAGGGAGCAACTTTTTCTAATTTTTTTTTTTTTTTTTTTTGAGGTGGAGTTCACTCTTGTCGCCCTGGCTGGAGTGCAGTGGCACAATCTCGGCTCACTGCAACCTCTGCCTCCCAGGTTCAAGCACTTCTCCTGCCTCAGCCTCCTGAGTAGCTGGGATTACAGGTGCCTGCCACCATGCCCAGCTAATTTTTGTATTTTTGGTAGAGACAGAGTTTCACCATGTTGGCCAGGATGGTCTCAAACTCCTGACCTCAGGTGATCTGCCCGCCTCGGCCTCCCAAAGTGCTGGGATTACAGGCATGAGCCACTGCACCGGGTGCTTTTTCTAATTTTTATATGGCATCTGTTCTATGAATGGAAGCCCTATAGTCTGATTAATAATGCAGGGTATACTGTGACTGTTTCTAGATGTTTTATTGAAGTCTTCCATATGGGATTCTCTTCCAGATATCAATCAAATGCTGCTGCCCTGCCCTCCGTTTTCCCTGGGTAATCACACTTGCTCCCTCCTCTTCCATTATCACCTACATTCCAACAACTCCCAAATATCCATATTCAGTTTTCATCTCTCCTTCAAACTCCAGAATTTTTGCACCTAACTGCCAAATGCATTTCCATTAGACTTTTTAATGAAAGCTCAGAATCCTCATTCTCCTTCCCTACCAGTTTGTTTCTCTTTCTGAGTTCTCTGTCCCCAGTAATGTCACAATCATTGGTCAGCGGGCTAAACCAGAAGATTAGCCACTACACTATTCTTCATGAATTTTCTTGTTCACTCAAGAATAATAATAATAATTTTATAGTAACCAGTAATATTTATTGAACGTTTACCATGTTTCAGACTCCATGTCTGTCTGTTCCTGACCCCTGTTCTCCACTGTTCTGAGCCTGTGAAAGTTTGCATAATTCACCACTGTTTATTGCCTTAGGGTTGGGGAGCACCTTTAGGTCAGAAAGCCGTAGACATGAAATTCTTAACCTTTTTCAGTTGCAGTTTTTCAAGAATAAACTCTCCTGTGGCTTCTATCTGCTTTAGGTTCTTTCTATAGTCTTTAAATTATTGTTGTTGTTCTTTTAAATGTATTCAGTATTTATAATTACTTACCATGGAAAGTTTTGCTTGAGCATTTCATCCTGCAGACTTGGCCGGTTCCTGATTTAATTATTGAAGGATCACTGCAGGTGAATCAGCCAGTAGTGGGAGCAAGAGTGTAAGCTCGGACCAATCAGTAAGTTTTCAGAATGGCCCAGTCAAGAGATAATAATGCCTTGGACTAGGGGCTGTCATGGATCTTCTGAGAAATTATCATGTTCAAGAGGTTTAAGATGATAGGATTGTATCAATCCATGTGATCAGTTCAGAATCAAAACACCATAGCCTTCTGACTTAGGTCAATGAGTTATTAACCAATGCATGGGTTCTTCCAGATTTCTGAGTTGAGGAGAACTTAGAATGAGTAACTGGTGGGACAGGCAGCATGCTTAAAATGCTATCTGTGGTAGCTGGGGTTCTGTGTGAGGTTATATCCTTTGGGATATTTCTCAGATCAATAGAAGAATCTTAGACATGTGTTTTCTCACTTTCTGCATATCAAATGAGTCATCAACCCTATTGCTTCTAATTTACCTTTCCTACCTTCTTTTCATATTCTACCTCTAACTCATGCCATCAGCTTCTTTCAGTCCCATAATTGCAATAGTTTCCTAATCAGGCCTCCTCCTTTCACAGAACAGCCAGAGTTAACTGGTCTCCTAAAATAAAAATGAGACCATGCTTTGCCTCTTCTCCATCGTCTTCATTGGTAGACAATACCAATTCTTCATCATCTTACAGGTAGAGAATACCAATCCTCTAGCTTAGTATTCCAGTCGTTTTCTGACTATTGCATTTCTTTATGTTGGCAAGGTCACACCCAATTACTTCTTAATTCCAGAATTTCATTCACATTGCCCTGCCTCTGTGATTTTTCTCATTCTGTTCTTTTGCTTTAGAATGCTCTTTCTCCTTGATCTCCGTGCTCTGCCTTTTAAAACGATATTCTCAGACTTCAAGAATTGGCTTAAATGGGCCGGGCGTGGTGGCTCATGCCTGTAACCCCAGCACTTTGGGAGGCCGAGGTGAGTGGATCACTTGAGGTCAGGAGTTCGAGATCAGCCTGACCAACATGGTGAAACCCCATCTCTACTAAATACAAAAAATTAGCCAGGTGTGGTGGCACATGCCTGTAATCCCAGCTACTTGGGAGGCTGAGGCAGGAGAATAACTTGAACCCGGGAGGCAGAGGTTACAGCGAGCCAAGATTGTGCCATTCATTGCACTCCAGCCTGGGCAACAAGAGTGAAACTCCATCTAAAAAAAACAAAACAAAACAAAAAACAAAAAAGAAAAAAACACCTCTCCTTTGGTGCATTCACCTATTTTCATTTAATTCAGATATTTTTATTGAGCACCTACTATGTGCCATTCACTCTGCTATCTCCTAAGGCTATGAGGTTGAGTAAGAAGCATTTTCCCACCTCTTGCTAAAGATATCACCCCTAAATCCTGTGGCCCTTTTTTAAGATTTAGCAAAGCCCATTGCTTCCAGCTTTTATTTTAAACATAGTAGACACTCAGTGGTTGTTTATTAATTTATTGACTGATGAAAGACCTCATTTTGCTTTCTGTATTGTATTTTTGCTGCTCTTTCCCACTCTTTCTCATTACCACAAGGAGTCTGTTGGCTACTGAGGTCAAGGCCCACATCTAGTCACCCATTGTCTCCCCAAATCACCTAGCATTGTATTTTGCATACATTACATCATAAACCTATGTTTAGGATATGGTTAAAAAAATTTTAAAAAGAAAAAATAAGTACCGAGTTGTGACTATTGCCATTTACATATTTAGCTTTCAAGAGTCACATAATAACAACATCATTCACAGTGAATTATTTACAGAAAGCTACTGTGAGGTTGAAGTTATATGTCCTCCTTAAATGAATCTCGTCAGGTGAAGGGAGAAAAAAGAAGGACAATGGGAAGGAATCCTTTTGCATGCAAATAAACCAGACATTCAACAGCCTCCCAACCCATCTGTTCCCATCCTATAATATAGTATCTAAACCTTCCTCCAAAGGCATGTTTTTGCTTGACCCACAAAAAGTTTTTAAAAGTAACTGTGGGTCTCTGACTTGTGTTTTTGTTTGTTTGTTTGTTTTTTTAAGTTCAGTGGTACATGTGCAGGTTTGTTTTATAGATAAACGTGTTACATGGGGGTTTTGTTGTATAGATTATTTCATTATCCAGATATTAAGCCTAGTACCCGTTAGACATTTTTCCTGATCCTCTACCTCCTCCCACCCAGGTCTTTAATTTTTCAGAAAAGGATATTTCAAGAAAAAAATCCAGGTATCTGAGGTTTTTTAATTGAAAAAATCATGTCTGATAAACCTTTGCCATCATTTGTGCAGATCAACAATGGGCTGGATCTGTGTCAGGGCTGCTACCTTCAGATGTGAATGCTGTCAGGCTTGACCACTCAGATGGCGTTGTAGCTACATTTGCACTTGACTGTTACTTCCATGAACCTGAAAGCCTTCGAAATCTTTATTCTGTACGTCCTTTATATTGTCTTATTTCTGTGTTTGTTTCCTTGTTCATCGGGGAACAAGTCCAGTGTAGTAGGCTCTGTATTCTGAGATATCTCACCAATTGAGTTATCATAAGTATTCTAGTGTAGGCATGTGATTATACTGTTGCTGCTGATGAGGTGTTTGTGGTTCAGAGAAGTTAATAAACTTGTCCCAGATAACACAGGCAATATGAGAAGAGCTGGGATTCAAACTTAAAACTGTCTCCTCCCAGGAGAGTATGTGAAATAAAAGTTAAAAATGTGAACCATCTCGGAGCAGAGATAATGAGGAAATTTCATCTTGCAATGATATATGTAAGAAGTTATTCCAGAACTGTTCCTTGGAACCAGGTCTCTCTTATTGATAAGAAAGGAGGGCTTAAAGCACCATGTGAATTATTTAAAATAAAAGTGCTGCATATCCTGTAAACTAAGTGTTTGGGATAATCCAAGATGGGATACCCTTAGAGAAGGGGTAAATCAGATGAGATCTCTAAGGTCTGTTTTTTTTTTTTTTTTTTTTTTCTTTCCTCTTATCTCAAATTTCTCTCTAGCTTTGATTCCTCAAGGTGAAATTAACTAGACTATTTGGTGATTTGGAAAATACAAATGCAGCCAACCACATGTTGTGCAATTCAAGTGTTCCAAGAATCTTTAGGTCTGGAAAAACATTTAAAGTCTATCTAGCAGTTGCTTATCATTTTTTATTGAATAACTGAAGTCAGAGTGGATCAGCAACTTGACCAAAATCATGGATGAATTAATGACAGGCACAAGGGTAGAACACTCAGTCTGGTGAGTTCCCCCTGTCCTCTTGTGCATGGCCTTGTATAGCAGGCATGGCTATCACTGAACTTTCAAAATACCAAGTGGCATTCTTTTGACATTTAAAATTAGAGACTTATATCATCAATTATCTTGTCTATACAGCTACATCAAAATTTCATATATGAAAACCCCGAATCTTTTTTCTACATTTTTGCAGTGCACAGTAGACACATGTTAAAAATGATGATGGCGATGGCCGGGGGCGGTGGCTCATGCCTGTAATCCCATCACTTTGGGAGGCCGAGGTGGGCGGATCACAAGGTCAGGAGATCGAGACCATCCTGGCTAACATGGTGAAACCACGTCTCTACTAAAAATACAAAAAAAATCAGCTTGGCGTGGTGGCAGGCACCTGTAGTCCCAGCTACTCGGGAGGCTGAGGCAGGAGAATGACGTGAACCCAGGAGGCGGAGGTTGCAGTGAGCCGAGACTGCGCCACTGCACTCCAGCCCTGGCGACAGAGTGAGACTCTGTCTCAAAAAAAAAAAAAAAAAAAAAAAAACAGATGAAAGATGATGGTGATAACATTCTTGATGCCCTCAGCTATGCAAAGCATATATTGTTCACGGTGGAAAAAGTTGCTGGTAATATTCATGCTGGCAATGACAAAGATTGGTGGAGACAATTTTCGTGGTGATAATAATAATAATAATATCTCCAGCTGGTATCAATGCTGATGTTCATATTAATGATGATAAAGTTGATGGCAATGATGATTTTGAAGATGCTGATAATTGGGGGAGAATGATGAGTATGAATTGATTTCCAAGTTGCACAGCTGTTTGCCCAGGGATGTTTGTGATTTTGTTTGAGCCTCTTTAGTTTTCCTTCCTGGTATAAGTTGGATCTCAGCTTCCTAAGAAAAGAATGAGTTAGTAGGATATGACAACTGAATATCAGGGAAAGAACCCCGCTGGAGTCACTGGTAACCTTGTGTTTCTTCTTGAATGATACCAGATACACACCACTACCAAGGCACCAGAAATCCTCTGGGGATTCAAGAAAACCTAAGGGATGGTGAGGAGGGGAAAAAAGAAAATGGGTAAATAGAAAGAATGAGGAGGTACAAAGTATCTTGGAGCCAAAAGGGCTGAACTTGAAGTTCCCTCTATGCTATTAATCCCTAAGTACAAGACTTTGACAATTAGGTAAATAATTAGATTAAGGGTTATGATGATGGGCTCTGGAGTCAGAAATGCTTAAACTGAAACCACACCTCTAACTCTTGTTAGCTATGTGGACCTTGAGTAAGTTCAGTTAACTGCTCTCAGCTTCAGTGCGCGCTCGTCTATAAAATGGGAACACCTGTTTGTAATTGTTTTGATGGTAAGCGTTAAATGGATATAAATGCTTGAATCAAATTACTCAGTGCTGACACATGTATGTGATTCCCTCATTTTCTTGATTCCCCTCTGCCATCCCTTTTGAATGTGCAGATCCATTCTGCACCAGCCCTCGGAGACCACGATGGTCTTTCTCACTGGCTTGTTCCATGTCCTGATTTCAGTGATTCTCTACAACCTGTTTTTTTTTTTTTTTTTTTTTTTGATGCCTGCAAGAACTTGATTAGTATGCGAAGGAGTGGCCAGTCCACTCCACACTGCAGCAGGAGCACAGAGCTGAGCAGAAGGCCTTGGGAACCGTGCGATGCATTTCTCAGTGGCAGGCAAAATGAACCCGGGACAAGCTAAGCTTTGCTTCTTTCAAAAACTCCGTCTTAAATTAACGTAAAGATGCTCTTTTTCCTCACCAGCCAGAGGACAGGCGTGTTTCAGTAGGCAATTAATCTTGGCTGATCTATATTAAATATTTATCCGCTGAAATGAGCCCAGTATTGTAGTGGTATTTTTCATTATAGGACTTTATCATTTCCAAAGAGATTTCCATGAGCCGGCTCCCTTGTATATATTAAACCCAAATTTCCTGTGAAATGACACATCTTTCTTGGCAGCGACCTTTCTTCTCTGTAACAAGCTACTGATACGTTGGAATTTACATGGCGATAAACACATTTATTGAGAAAGAGGGAGTGGAGCAATCTTTTATTTGCTTCCCTAATAACCCTGGGGACAGGCTTGAAAAAATGGAAACTGGTCCCCATTTTCAGCAGCACAGGGTGAGGGGACAAGTGGTTGAGATCTGCTCTTGGAAAAGCCCTAAGAAAAGGGAGGGAAAGAGTTGCTTTGATAAGAGTCATTATAATTCCTTGTATTTGAATTGAGGCTTTTACAGCCATTTCCATTATCTCATTTGAGCCTTACAACCCCCCCCCCCCCCCGACAAAAGTGAGACTATATCCATTTTTAAAATGAGGCTCCTAAAGCTTCAACATCTTTGCCAAACACAGAGCTAGGGCACAGCTGGTATTGGAGCTCAGAGGATGGCTGAGTTAGGGCCTCTTGCCTGTACCACATTGCCTCCCACAGGGGGAAGAGAAAACTGCAGCTTCATCGGATTCTGGCTCTGAGTGTGAAATTGGATATTCAAGTCTCTGGATAGTATGGAATTTGTAAAATCTGAGCATCAACCTTGGTCTAAGCCATGCTCCTAGAAAGCATGGGCTTTCCCAGAGAAAACTAAAGTCAAAAGAAAGCAATGCAGAAAGGAGCAAAAAGGGAAACCCAGATGGGAGGCGAGTGGAGAAAAAGAAGAGAACTGGTGGCAGGCCCCTTCAAAGTTAATGTTTATTTGAATCAGCTGAGGATCTCATTAAAACTATAGATTTTGATTCATTCGGTCTCAGGTGGGACCTGGGAAATTCTGCAATTCCCCAGAGGATTCTGAAACGCACCAGATGCTGCTGGTGGTGGTCCAAGGGCTGCAATTTAAACAGCAAGGTGATATGAAACCACCCTAAGGAGAAAAAGGAGGAATGATAGCGTCAGGTGACAGTATGGTACTTGTGTTAAAAGATCTGAGAGGAGGCCAGGTGTGGTGGCTCCCGCCTGTAATCCCAACACTTTAGGAGGCCGAGGTGGGTGGATCGCCTGAGGTCAAGAGTTTGAGATCAGCCTGGCCAACATGGTGAAACCCCATCTCTACTAAAAATACAAAAATTAGCCAGGTATGGTGGCCCACGCCTGTAATCCCAGCTACTTAGGAGGCTGAGGCAAGAGAATCAATTGCCTGAACCCGGGAGGCGGAGGTTGCCGTGAGCTGAGATCGTGCCATTGCACTCCAGCCTAGGCAACAGAGCGAGACTGTCAAAAAGATCTGAGAGTAGGAAAGGTTGTTTAATGTTTTTTAATTTCACCCTCCCCCTCCCACCAGTTTAAAAAAATTCCTTAGGGCAAAATTGTGTGCTTGAAAGTGGCAAGTATTTTAGTGATCTTTTGGGTCAGCGATTCTCAAACTTTAACCTGCATCATAATCATCTAGAGGGCTCGCTAAAGCAGATTGTGGGGCTCCACCCACAGTTTCTGAGTCACTGGGTCTGTCTGGGGCAGGGCTGGAGATTTTGCATTTCTAACAAGCTCCTAGGTGATGTGAGGCAGCTGAGGCTGCAATTCCAGGGACGATGAGGACCACTGTTTGTTTCCACCCCTTCATTCTAAAGAAACACCCGAGGAGGCCCAGAAAGAACAAATGATCGCATTTACAACCACAGAGCCGGTGAGAATGCAGATTCAGGCTCCAAGCTCTGTGAACTGCTAGTCTGGTCTTCTTTCTACCTCTCCGTAACTCTGTATCCTTGGTCAAGTCCTGTCATCAATTTCTGCTTTGAAAAGGTTTAAAAGGAATCTAAGAAGTGGTGGTCAGTAAGGGCGATAACTTTGGCAGCTGTGATTAATATAACATTGAAGCGAGAAAGAACCTACTTTCCTCCCAGGGGCATAGAGCTTTTGTGTTTGCGGTACGCAGGGAAAAGCGCAACTGTGACAGGTAACCTATCACCGCTCTCTCTCCACTGTGACCAGCTATTACTCTCCCCTTGGTTTCACTCAACATGAAAAACATTATTTCTGGGCAAAATTAAATTTGGGGTTTTTGAAAATAAAAGAACAACATTCTTGTTCCCCAGTCCCCTTCCAGAATCCCTTTCTCTTTCTTTCAAAGGTTATAGCTCCTGGCATTCCTGCATATTGAATTTTTTAAGGGCTCTTCTGTAACAATAACAGTGGAGATGGGCTTATTTTTCATTGCTACTCTTTTTTAATTTGTTTCCTTTTATCACCCATTTTTGCTTTTCCTCCTTATTACTCTTCTCTTTTATATTCTTCCCCTCCTCCCTCTATCCTTCTTCTCATTCAGTTCTCCTTTCATCACTGGATGTCAGAGCCAAAAGAGACCTTTAATGATCAGACGCCAACTTTCTTGTTTTCCAGATGGGAATCCAAGGTCCAGAAAGCCTTACCCCTTTTGCTGGATCTTAGGGAAGGGATTCCGTGCTACTCATTTGCAGGGCCACAGCTACAACCCAAGTATCCCAGCTCTTTCCTCCTGTAGATTTCATCTACTTTCTGTCTAAGCACCATTCTCAAGTTCAGCACTCTCCCCAACACTGACATCTCATCTACACATAGTAATTCACAGGGAAGGGGTGGAGGTGGGTGAGACAAGAATCACTTAGGTAGGTGAAGGGCCTTGTCAAAACTATTCAAACCCTCAGAGGGTGAGGAGCAATCAACATTTTCAGACTTTGTTGATGGAAACATAAGTTTGTATTTTTGAAAATTCAAGATGCCTATGAGCTATGACTCCATAATTCCACTTTAGGAATCATTTCCAAGAAATACTCACAATGTGTGCAGAGGTACACTTAACAATATTTACTGCAACACCATTTGTAACTAGCCAAGAGGAACAAAACATGAAAACAACCTGAATACCTATCAATAAGGGATTGCTCAAAGAAATTATGGTGCATTCTTGTAATACCGCAAAGCCACTAAAAAGAATGAAAACAATCTATGTGTACTGATCTGGAAAAAAACCATGATAAATTGTTGAAATGAAAAATAAAGCAAGTTGCATACACATACATCATGACCTTATTTTTGCTTAAAAATGTTTATAGGTCTATATGAATAAATGCTAGATTTATATAAGCATAAGTAAATGTATAAGGATGTGTTATGAACTAGCAGAATAATGAATAATTTTGAATATTTTTCCAAAGAGAACACACCCTTCATATTCCCTGACAATGCTGACTTGTTCTCACTAGCCCATAGAGAATCCCATACTACCCTATGATACCTCTCTTTCTCCGTTCCCTGCTCCTCCCTCCTCCCTGCTCCCTGCTTTACTTTTACTCTCTCTGTCTCTCCCACCCTCCCTCCCTTCTTTCTCATACACACTGCCTAATTGATTTTTGAATGCTTACATCAATGCTAAAAGACCCACAGAGAAGAGAACTGGTTTCCTGGTAGTTCTTCCGCAAAAGCAGGCTGATTGATTGCAGATTGCAACCAGGTCCAACTTTCTGTCCCAAATGACAAATGAAGAGCTCTTAAAAACAGAATAAAATATCCCATATTCAGAAAAGTATCTCTGCCAGGCCAGGCATGAAAGGCAGTGAGCAATGAGAACTGTGTGTAATTCCTGACCCATCCATAGCCTGTCACATTTCTACACTCTCAGAACCAGTGTCAGTAGGGTTTGCTGGACTCCCTGGCTTTGCCCTCCAGGTTCCTCCACCATCTAGCCTAAAGCCCTGATTAACTCCAGCATCTGCCTTTCCTGTACCTCTGGGTGGTGCAGAGAATTTTTCCATTTCCTGGGCACATTGGGCACAATCAAACCTCTGTGGCTTTACCCACATTTCCTCCATCTGTCAAAATCCTAAGCAGTCTTCAAGGCATGTTTGAATGATTCCTGCTCTCAGAAGTCTTCTTTCATACACCCCTGCTCTTTCAGAATTAAATAAATCTCACTTGCTGTATTACTAGAGCAATTATTTAATGTTGCTTTGTACTGAACTGACTTGGGGCCAGTTCTTCACACTAGATTGTTATTGAAGACAGGGAACATGTGTTTTCCTTTGTATACCAAGTGTCTCATATGCAGCGATGTTCAACAAACAAAATAAAGGATGAATGAGGCGGGGACATGATTAGGTGACAAACTGAGTGGTGAGATTCCTGGTTCAGTTAGACCTACTAAGTAATTATTGTTGCATCTCAATTGGGTTTGATTCAACAGCATTTAAAAATACTAGATATTTTGGCTGGGTGCAGTAGCTCACACCTGTAATCCCAGCACTTTGGGAGGCCGAGGCAGGCGGATCACGAGGTCAGGAGATCGAGACCATCCTGGCTAACACAGTGAAACCCCATCTCTATTAAAAATACAAAAAAAAAAAACCTAGCTGGGTGTGGTGGCAGGTGCCTGTAGTCCCAGCTACTTGGGAGGCTGAGGCAGGAGAATGGTATGAACCTAAGAGACGGAGCTTGCAGTGAGCCGAGATCGCGCCACTGCACTCCAGCCTGGGCGACAGAGCGAGACTCCATCTTAAAAAAAAAAAAGAAAAAAGAAAAAAAACTAGTTATTTCACCCATGTTCTCACTGTCTAAAACCAAGTGCATCTTTTCTTTATATGTTGTTGTACATCCATATATCTAACATGAATTTCCTGTATTTCTTGTGAAAGCTAATTTTGTAAACATGTATCTGTGTCCCAGAGAGTTTCTCCCAAGATCATCTACTATTTTCTTTATGCTGGACATTTTATTTTATTGCCATTTTTTTCCAAATTATAACAAAACATGTTATGATCCTTTTGTGCATATAGCATTTTTCTTCTTTTGAGGTATTTCCTTAGGATAGATTCCCAGGAGAAGGTTATTAGGTCAAAGCATATGATCATTCTTATAAGCCTCATTAATTTTGACCCCAGTAATTCAGAAAGTACACTGATTTGGGCAGGTAGTGAGCTTTCTTTTGCTCTCTCTTTGAAAGGAAAATTGTTAAATAATAAATGGGCATGAACGCAATTTCCAGCATTCCTTTGACAATATTTCATGCAAACATTTTAAGCATGTTTTGTAGGCATATTTTTCTTGCATACAGAATTGATATGCTAATTATGATTTATTTTCATCAGTTCGTTAGTGCAGGCCTTCAGTGATCAACACTTGTTCAGCTAATTTCCACCTTTTTCTACACAATTAATGTGAATGAGGCTTTGGCTACCTCTGAAGGGTTTTCCACGGGTTTCATTTGAGACATGTGTTTGAAGCACCTATTATTTGCTGGGTATTATTTTAAGTGCTGAGGATACAGAGGTAAATAAGATTCAACCCTTTCTCTCAAGGAGCTCAGCTCTCTTAAGGGAGACTGGGCTGCGAACACATGCATCAGGGAGATGGTGGATGAATGGACAGGATGATCTGGAGGCACCTCACAGGGGAACTCTGCATGGCAGGTGCCCTGGCAAAATTCCCGTGTTTAATAACATAGCTGAGTTGAGTTCTAAAGGAGTGGAAGTTTACCAAACTAAGAGTTTAGATAGGGACACAGTTTTCAGTTAATACATCCATTAGGTGATACTTGTTTTCAAATATTAAATTACTCATCCTTTTAATTTATTCAGACTGAACTTTCCCCAGATAGCCTGAGTTCATGTTATTTTATTTCTCTTTTGTGCACAGAGCATTGGGAAGTACCTGAGCAGATCAGAGTTCTCAACTTGGCTCTGTACTTGTTTTACTCTGAGCCCTGGTAAATCAATGTATATCTCATCTCTGTACCTCAGTTTTCTTACCAATAAAATGGAAGTAAAGTATTATATCTGCTTTCTTTTTTGGTATATTTTGGATGTAAAAATCAATTGACAGAAAAATGCTTTAAGTTGTTTTTTGTTTGTTTTGTTGTTGTTGTTGTTTTTGAGATGGAGTCTCGCTCTGTTACCATGTTGGAGTGCAGTGGCGCAATCTCGGCTCACTGCAACTTCTGCCTCCCGGATTCAAGCGACTCTCCTGCCTCAGCCTCCTGAGTAGCTGGGACTACAGGCACGCACCACCACGCCCAGCTAATTTTTGTATTTTTAGTAGAGATGGGGTTTCACCATGTTGGCCAGAATGGTCTCTATCTCTTGACCTCGTGATCCACCCGCCTCGGCCTCCCAAAGTGCTGGGATTACAGGCGTGAGCCACCGCACCCAGCCGCTTTAAGTTGTTTTAAAAAAAGATGCAAGGTAAATGAATTTGTCTTATTTACTCACTTCTTACAGGGCATCCCTTAGTTCCTAAGTCCCCTTTATCCATCTCTTTGTTTGAATCCCCCTATTGGAGCAGAGTCACAAATAGCATCTATGGAACATGAAAATGGTTCTCTAATAAGCTCTATGTGAGGCCGGAAAACAGTGCCAAGTAAAATCAGCCAACAATCAGTCAGCAAGGCAGCCCTGCCTCTGACTGTGTAGGGAATGGCTGGTTCACTGCTCAGAAAGATTGAGGCTCCAAATGCAGCCAGTACCCTCAGGGCAGTAGGGCTGTGGGAGAGAGGCAGGGAGGCAAAGAGGGGATCCATGGGAGGGCTGGAGCAGGGGCTCCAGGAAGTCAGAGGTGCTGAAAGGGACCTGAGAGATCATCCAGTGCAAATATTGAGTTGTAAACACAGAAGATTCCCAGAGAAGGGGAAAAACAAGAAACAAGATTTGTCTACCTCATCCAAGTGCTGGAAAGAAAAACAGTAGGGAAAAGACATAGGGTAGAGCCTGATTCAGTATAGATAAGGAATAACTACATAATATTCGATATATGGAGTAATCCATGTAAAGAATATTATTCAGTATAGATAAAGAAAAATTCCAATGCTGTAGAGAGTTGCCAGCTACTGGAAAGTTTTCTAAGCAGAGGTGGGGGGTAACCTCTTTTTCAATATGTCAAACAAGGGGTTTGAGGAATAAGAAAAGAGTGGAAGATAGGATGGACTTCCCAATATTCCTCAATTCCTTCTTCATAGATGCCATACTTACTGCCTGGAGAGATTACTAGATATATTTACATCTCAAGGAGTCCTTTCTTTTTCTAAAATGTTATGACATAATTTGTGCTAGTTCAAGAAATTAGGCATTAACTCTGATGACCAGGCACCTTTTCCCTCAGCATTCACCTGTATTCATCTGTGCTACTTAATTGGGGCCTTATAAATGGCTTTGGCATTTATTTCTAGTTCTGACATAGTAGGCTTCTCTCTTGTAATCAGTAATGTGCTGGTATATGCTTAGCAACTGTTTCCAATATTTAATAATCATTAATGATGTTCACCCTCCCTCCCCCAAATAAAGCTCTGATAGTTAGTGTTTGCCAATTTCCATGGTGTAAACATCCTCACCAACTTGATGTTCCTAAATGTGGAATTAGGAAGCGAGGAATACATTCAACTTCTATGAGCCCCTAAAAGCTGACTTTGACCAACCAATCCATGGAGTTGTGTTCTCTGCTTCCTTCATGGAGATTTCAAAGCTAATGCATTGGACGAAAGAGGGAAGGAGAAGTGGATAAAAGGATGTGGGCAGAAGGGAAAAAATAAAGACAGAAAACTTCAAATATCCTTCAACAGGTGAATAGGTAAAACAACTGTGATGCATCTACACATAGGCTACTATAAAATGAATGAACTACTGATAAATTCAACAGCTTGAGCGAATCTCAAAGGCATTATGGTAGGTGAAAGAAGCCAGACTCAAAAGGCTACAAACTCTATGATTTCATTTATATGACTTTCTGAACAAGGCAAAACTATAAGAATGGAGAGCAAAATAGTGGTTTTCAAGGCTGAGGAGGAGGGTTTGATTACAAAAGTAGATTTGGGGATGATGGAACTGTTCTTTACTCTGATGGTTGTTAATAACACTATGCATTTGTCAAAACTCATGGAACTGTACACTAAAAATTTAAATCAGTTTTATTGTATGTGAATAATAATAACAATACTAGAAGTAAAGGGGAGTAGAAAGGGAAGATAAAGGAAATTAAGACAAAGAATTTAAATCTGCTTTGGAAGGAAATCATGCAGTATCTACATCATTTAAAATGGACGAATCGTTTGACCCAGCTATGCCGTCTCTCAGTATCTACCCTGGAGAAAACATGCACCAGTATAGTGGGAAGCATGGATGAAGGTACTCATTGCCAGATGATTTGTAAAATAAGAGTGAAAATATTAGAAGCAGGTTGCATATCCACCGATGGGCTAATGCATAAGTAAGTTGTGGTTTATTGATAGTATAGAATCTTCTGCAGTAATTACAAATAATAAAAAAACTAATTGTATTGATGTTAAAGGTTCTATAAGGAGATTTTGTTAAAAGATACAAAATGATTCATAGAGTAGCATTTCACATATATATTAAACATACCCACAAAAATAGTTTGTATTTTCTAAGAGTACATTTATGCACATATACATGTGAAAAGAAAAATCAGGAAGGTGTTCTCATGATAATGGCAATTACCTATGATTTAAACTTAAAATAACCAAGGGACTGTATTTGCGTATTGCTTTGATAGTTAAACATAAATTAACTGTCGTTAGGAAATATGATATACACTTAAGGGCTTTGTTTTGGATGTATTAAATACTTAAGAAGGTATCCAATTCAGATGACTGTTATAGATATTTCAGGAAAATGAGTCCTCAAGTAAAGATGTTTTGTCTGGCTGCCATGAGGGACAAAAGCATGAAAGAGAGGGAAGAGGGAAGAGAATGAAGAAGAAAAGATAACAGATAAGGAAATGAAGGAGACAAGGAAAAAAGGGAACATGAAAAGAACAGAGAAACTGGAGGAGTGAGGAAAGGATGGGAGAGGAGAGGAACAAAGGGCAGAAGTGAGTGGGTGATCAGATGGGGAGGACAGAGGGAGGATTTCACTCTTTACTGCTATTTGGGGGTTCTCTTTTAAGGAATCCAGGGTTACCTGATACCCTTTCCCAGTTAATAGGCTTGATTTTGATATGCCTGTATCATATACCATATGAGCCATTAGTAGAGCATGCTTTGTGAAGAGAATAGCTACCAGAGACACACAGCTTATGCTTTGGGATTAATGATCCAGCAGAAACTAGTGAAAACAGCACTATAGGTATTATTGGAGATTTTCTCCTTTTGAGGTTGTAGGAGAGCTTATAGTATGGATGGACTTGGTCCCAAGCATCCAATATGTTGCACTGGAGTTACCTGACAGTGTGTCCATCTCAGGATTAATCTTGGAGAGTCCATCATATTAAGACTGTACACGAAACCTCCCCAGCTGTCTTCTTAGAACCTTGAAATCACTGAAGGTAATCAGTTGGGACTATATATTACCTATATAGTCCTATTGGACTCAGCACACATTTTATGAGCATCTACTGTGTGCTGATCACTGTGATGGACAGTGTCAAAGGGACAGAGATAAACAGAATAAGGTTATACCCTTAAAGGTGCAAGTTCATAGTCTCTTGTGGGAGTTGGGAATATATGTGTACAAGATAGGGCAAAATAGCAAAGACTTCAGAGATGATTTGATGTTAACAAACTACAGTGTTTCCTGGTTGATTACAAGAATTCCTATTCATTTGAAGATGGGCTTTTATAAGCCTACATATATATTAAAACAAAAATAGATACATTTTCTCTTTTAGATATGCATTATGAACTCCAGCCATCGGGAATCAAGTAACTCAAAGGTTCAGGGACCCAAAGTCTAGAGTCAGAGAGAATTGGGTTCAAATCCAAGCTCTGGTTTTACTTATGATTGACCTGTGGCAAACCACATTCCTATCTAAGCCTCAGTTTCTTAATTTATAAATGGAGATGTGATTTAGTCTACAGGGTTATTATAAGCATTAAATAATGTTAACATTATACATTAAATAATGTACACACTACATATATAGTATATATATTGGATATGTCTATTGTATATATCATATATGTGTATATACACATATATCTCTAACTATAACTTAATTAGAAGATCCTCCAAGCCAAGTGCTGCATTTACTCTCTGTGACTTGAAGCCATCCCTTGATGCTTTAGGGTTCTGATAATGTCACTAACTTCTCTGTGCTTCAGTTTTCTAATTTTAGAATGGGTATGAGACTGATTCTGTGCATATTTTCTTATTTGGTCTTTCGGGCTGACCTGTGAAGTAGACAGGGCTGTTAGAATCATTTCCATTCTACAAATAAGGACACTGGTGCACAGCAAGTTAGCGAGACTTTCCCAGGGTTGCCCAGCAGAAGAATGTGTGTTCCTCCAGCTCTTCTAATGGTCTCTTCCAAATCAGGGCCAGCTGGGGCTTAGTCCAGTGAAATGAATTCAGATTCATTGGCAGAAGCATACAGGCTTTCAGAGGTTCTCTGTAATCTCACCCAAATCCATTTGTTAGTCGCCCTAGAGGAATCATTTAACTCTGTTCACTCTTCATTTTGTTTTTTCTACTACAGTTTGCTTCTCCCTCATAGGTCCTCACACCCCAGGGTCCTGTGTTCCAGGGCTGGATCACTTAAGGCCAGCAAAGGGATGCTGGGTTCTCCTTCTCCTCTCCTTTCATGTGATGAACTCTATATTTCTCTGAGCTAGGAAACAACTGCCATTTAGAGAGCATAGCCAGTGGGTGGGAGGAGACGAGGACAACAAAGGTTTCCTTGGCTGGGCAACCTGGAGAATGACTCAGGATAAACAAAATAGGATTGACTCAGTGAAGTAAGGCTGCCAATTGCATTCACTCTCCACATTTAGCTTCCTAACCTGCTACAATCTGTATCTTTGTCTAGGCATCCAGAATAATCTCATTTGAGTTTGCATTTTTATAATCAGCTTCAACTTATGCCAGGTTCTGAAAATACAGAGGTAGAGGTGACCTGTCCTTGAGAAGCTCAACATCTAGTAGGAAAATCAGCCAAGGATAAACAGAATGAAGTAGCTGTAAAGAGATTTGATCTAGCTGGGTGAACGTGGACAAGGAACATAACCTCTCTGAACCTGATACTTTTGCATCTTGGCTTTACTAATACCTATCCCAACCCTTGTGGTTGAAATGGTTGAGTGAGATAATAATTAAAACCCACGGCTCTGAGTAGGTACTCAACAATTGGTATCTACTAATGAGTACTAATGAGATCATCATGAAGGAATGATTCAGGCTAAAGAGGCAGTGTAAATATTGGAAATCTGGAAGGTTTCCTGGAGGGAAGAAGCATTGTGCTGGGCTTTGCAGTTTGAATTAGACTAAGTGAGCTGATCCTTGCATGCTTTCTTCATCCCTCCCTACCCCCACTCCATGTAGTTTTGAGCCAGCCTCCCTGCCTTGCTCACGTTGCTCCCACCCAAATCATTTTTTTTAACCCTTTTTCTTTACTGACTCAAATCCTCATAACCCCTAAAACCCAGCCGAGATTCTGCCCGTCTGGGTGCCTCTGGCCTCATTTGGGATTCAGACTGAGAATCACCCAGGGTTCACAGTCACTTGGCTCTCCAATTCTTCCAAAAATTATAGTATGTACCGTAAAGGACCTCAGGGATATTATTCAAACTTTTGATTGTACAGATGGAGAATCCAAGGCCCAGGGAGGTGAAACAGCTTGCCCAAATTTAAAAAACACTTTGGTGACAGAGCCAGGAATAGATCCTGGTTTCATTCTGTTTCCTGCTTTTTTGAGTTTTGTCTCCTGATGCGGATACTACATTTCTAGAATTCAATGCTATTGGTTTCTTATTCCTGTGCAGTGGATTATGACAGCACCCAGAACTGTGTGCAGGAAACATCAGGGCCCCGAAGCCCTGGCTGCTGGCCTGATTTCAGCACTTGTTGTTGGAGGGGACTAGGAATGGGGCTTTTGGCTCTGCGGGAATTCTATGTGTACTTTCTCCTAGGCCCACATTCTCTGGTTTAAGAACTACCTCTAAGGACAAGGACCTACACAAGACTTAGCTCAAATTACTTTCAATCAATATAGGACACAAATTCAGGCTACCCTGAGTTATCAAATGGATAACAGAGAGAGCTAGTACAGGAAAAACTTCCATGGAAAAGTGTCAGTCTCTGCGATGTGGCTGCTGGGGCCAGTTTGGCCAGCAGGGAAGCGAGTCTTTTCATGGTTGCTGCTACAGCAGGAAATGGTGTGGAAATAAAATGCCTGGAAGCAGCAAGCTCAACACACACAGAGTCCACATTCCCCTTCTCCTGACCTCACTGTCCAGGCTGTACTTAGGTAGCTGGCTTTTCTTCTCTTTGGAGCTAGCTTGTTAGGACTTTTGGTTGGTGCCCCTGAGGCATTCTTCCCAGCATTCTAGGGGATAGCAGTTTTGTTGTCTGCTCCTATGAATTCAGCTTTGGTCTCTCTCTTACTTTCATTTCAATATGGATGTGCAGGTCACCTACCTCAACTAGATATTTTGAAGTTCATCATCTTTAAAAAATAATTTCCTGCCGGGCGCAGTGGCTCACGCCTGTAATCCCAGCACTTTGGGAGGCCGAGGCAGGTGGATCATCTGAGGTGAGGAGTTTGAGACCAGCCTGGCCAAAATGGTGAAACCCTTGACTCTACTAAAAATACAAAAATTAGCCGTTCGTGGTGGCGTGCACCTGCTACTACATCCTAGCTTCTCAGGAGGCTGAGGCACGAGAATTGCTTGAACCCGAGAGGCGGAGGTTGCAGTCAGCCAAGATCGTGCCACTGCACTCCAGCCTGAGTGACAGGCTGTTTTTTTTTTGTCTCAAAAAAGTAAATAAATAAATAATTTTTCCCACTTTTTTTTGTCAAAAGCATTTCAAAATATTTTCAAAAAATTTTTAAAAGGGGAAACAACATTATGCCTGTAATCCTACCACTCTGGGAGGCTGGGGCAGGAAGATTGCTTGAGGCTAGGTGGGACCAGCCTGAGCAGCATGGCAAGACCCCTGTCTCTATGTGTTAAAAAGAAAAAAAAAAATGGTAGTTTCAGTATGCTCTCAAATTCTCTCCAGAAATAAATTTGCACGTGTTTGTGTGTTTAAAAAAAAAAAAAATGAAAAAAGACAAAGAAGTGGCGAATCAACAGTTATGTACTGTTTACCTAGATTTGCCAATCACGAATGTTTTGCCACATCTACTTTTTCCCTCTTTCTCTCTTTTTTTCTAGCTCTCCTTAATTTTTCTCTCTTTTTTCCAAAAAGAATGAAAAATATGTTGTAGACATCATGTCACTTCCCCTGTAATATTTTGGCATGTTTCTTCTAAGAATGAGGACATGTATAAACAATAAATAAATGAATTCATTATATAAATAATACATTCTCCTATAAATAATAAATAAATACATTTCACAATAAATACATAATCAGGCCATTAAAATCTCTAAGAAAATTAATCAATGATAGTTGCATAATATAATCTAATACCCAGTAGCCTCAATATTCTCTAAAATTCTTTCATCACTGTTTTTCCTTTTCAGGGTCAAATCAAAGGTCACATATTGATTTTTTTTTTTTTTGGTCCTTCTGGTCTCTTCTGCCCAGCGTCCCTCTTTCCATCATTCTCTCTCATCATTTACACTCATCGTTTTCCCCTGTACTCATCTTGATGGTTTCTGAATTGTTCTTATACCTCATGTTTCTGTTCACCTATGAGCTATTCCCTTTGCCTAAAATACTTCCTTTTCTTCTATGCTCCTGGCTTAACCATTTCATCAGTTATCAGCTCAAATCTTACTTCTTCCAGGAAGCTTTTAGTGAAACACCTAGATTAGGTCAGACGCTACAACTATGTACTCCCATTTCCCTCTTTATTTTGCAACCAAAAACCTTATCATATTGTAATATAATTTATTTCTTATAATTATTTATTTCTTATACTTACTCTATTTTCCTGCTAGACTGTAAATACTCTGAGGCAGAAACTGTGTCCATTTTCCCCCATCCATTTCAACACCAGTCTCTAGTTCAGATTCTGGTGAATAGTAGGCATATCATATTCATTGGATGAATAAATCTTTTTGGAAAGTGAATGGGAATGTCAATAATATTTCTTCTTTACATTTTTCTCCCCAAATCTAGATTTGTAAACTCAACTGCACACTGGACGTGTTCGCTTGGATGTCTTACTTCTCAAGTATATTGTGTATAAACCTATAATTCTGACTACCCCTTTCATTGTCAGCTAAATCTGTCTTATCTGCTGCCTTCCCTATCTCAGCTAATAGAAGATTCATATTTCCAGTTGCTCAAGTCACAACCTTTTACTCTTACTTGATTCCCCTTCTTTTCTCACACTTCATGTCTAATCCATTAGGAAAGCCTAATTTTACTCCCTTGAAAATACAAACCCAGAATCTGGCCACCTCTTCTCTCCTCTCTTGCTACTCCCCTAATTCAAGCTACTGTCCTTAATCTCCTAGATTACCAGAATAGCCTCCTGTATAATCTTACTGCTTTTAAGCATGCCTGTCCACATTCTACTCTCAACACGGGGTGATCTTTATAAACATAAGTCAGATTGTCTGACTCATTTAACTAAATGCCCTGCAAATGGCTTCCATTTATTTCATAGCAAAACCCGACATCCTTACAGTAGTCAGTGAGGTCCAGCATGGTCAGTCCCTTGTTTTCTCCCTGACATTACCCCCTATTACTCCTTGCCCCTCCCTCACCACTCTCTAGTTATCAGGTCTCCTGGTGTCTCCTCTGCTTGGAAGGCTCTTTCACCAAGTGTCAACTTAGCTCACTCCCCTACCTCCTCCAAGTGTTTACTCAAATGTCATCTTCTCCATGAGACCAACCCTGACTATCCCACTTAACATTGCATCCCCTTCTGCCAGTACTTCCAATCTCCCCTTCTGTGTTCCACCTTTTCTTTTTTCCATAATATATAACACTTTCTAATTTACTTGTTTAAAATATTTATTGTTTATCTCTTTCTGCTAGAAAAGAAGTCTCATAAAGAAGGACCTGTGATTTTTTTTATTAATGTATCTCAAGTGTTTAGAATAGTATCTAGTTCTTAATAAATATTTGCTAAAGAATGTTTGCCTGAATGAATGAATGAATGAAATATTGAATGAATGAATGAATCATGTGAAAGCAAGTTCAAAATTTATATAAACCTCCTGGCTCCTCTGCTTTTTGGCTCAGTGACCTTGTTCAAGTCATGTCACCTGTGGAGCTTCAGTTTCTACATTTTAAAAACAGATAAATAAAAATCTCTACCACATAAGGCAGCCTTGAGGATTAAACTAAGGTATTTGACATGTGCTTTGTAAACTAGAAGGCACTGAATAAATGTTAGTTTTAAACAGGGGTGGGGGTAGGAAGACCAAAAAGGAAAGAAACCATGGAGTAATAAGAGTGACCAGCAGGGGATTATATGGGCAAACTCTCACAATCCCAATGCAAGCACTGGAGGGCATAAGACCTAGTAAAAATGAAGTGGAAGAAATTCAGGCTAAAAACGCTTCATGTCCCTGAGGAAGGGGAGGGTGAATCATTCCACGAGCATTTACAAGGAATCTAGAAATTGCAAGTTCCTGCACTCACGGGAGTTGAACTGGTATTGATAATTTCACAGTGTTTGAAAAGGACAAAGCCCATGTGTAAAAATAATAGTAATTTAGGGTCACGAGAAGTTCAGAAGTCTGCTTTGGGAGTGCCAAGGAGACAGGGATAATGATTATAAGGTAGTACTCACCATTTATGAGCACCTCTACATGGCCAGCACTTTACACATTATCTCTAACAGGAAGCCTGTGGAGGAAGGATCTTTAGAGCCCTCACTGTGCAGGAAACAAACTCAGAGAATTTATGTGACCACTGCAAAGTCACACAGCTGTGAGAAGCATATTTAGGACTTGAACCTTATTCTGACTTGATTTCCAGGTGTATCCTTTTTCAACTACATTTTAGTGCCTTTCATGTTTTGTGTTGAGTTGGAAGTCTTAGGGAAGTTTCCATACAAGAAGTATTTTGGTCTTGTTGGATGGGAGTTGGACAGGTGATTTCTTTTTTTATGTGTTCAACAAATATTTATTGAGCACCTACTAAGTGCTGGACACAGTTAATAGGTTTTTGTGATGAGCCGTGCAATAAATAAGACAATGTCCTTGTCCTACTGGAGTTTGTATTGTAGTGGAATAAAGGCCTGAGGCCTGGAGAATAGGTGGAGAAAAGAAATAAGGTTTAAACAAATGAATGAGATAAATCCAGGCAGTGACACAATTGCCATAGATAAATAAAAATCAGGTAATAGGAAGATGTCTAGTTTAGCTTTGGTGGCCAAAGATTGCTTCTCTAAGCTGGTTGCCTTGAGCTTTCATGGTGCCAGGCAGCATGGTAGAGATCTTAGCACTGTGTTCCCTGCAAGCTACCAAGGTATGAGAGTCAACCCATCCCTGTCTCTTTGAGGGCTGAAAAAGACCACTTTGGGTAGAGATCAATTAATGGAGGATGGTAGAGGGTGAAGTTGGAGAAATAAACAGAGGCCAGTCCATATCAGCTGTGGTAGACAGTTTTGATTTTATACTAAAACACTTTTATCTATCTATCTATCTATCTATCTATCTATCTATCTATCTATCTATCATCTATTTTTGAGACAGGGTCTCACTCTGTCACCCAGGCTGGAGTGCAGTGGTGTGATCTTGGCTCACTGCAACCACCACCTTCCGGGTACAAGCGATTCTCTGGCCTCAGCCTCCTGAGTAGCTGAGATTACAGGCATGTGCCATCACGCCCAGCTAATTTTTGTATTTTTAGTAGAGACGGGGTTTCGCCATGTTGGCCAGGCTGGTCTCAAACTCCTGACCCCAGGTGATCCGCCTGCCTCGGCCTCCCGAAGTGCTGGGATTACAGGTATTAGCCACTGCACCTGACCTAACTGAAACACTGTCTTTACTCAACTTCTCTCTCATTCATCTTTGTCCACTAGGATAGCCTTCTCAGTGTCATTGCTGGATTCTTCTCTTTTCAGTCTCTAGATATTGGTGCACCCAGAGCCTCAGTCCTTCGGCCTCTTCTCTATCTATGCCTGTGGTTTCATGCTCTCATCTGTTCTCCTGGTGTTATAGAATTTACCCTGACAATTCACATTTATGTTGTCAATCTAGACAAATCCTCTAAACTCCAGACCTATATCCCTGACTATTTAATAGCTTTATTTATTTATTTATTTATTTTTATTTATTTATTTTTTTGAGATGGAGTTTCACTCTTGTTGCCCAGAGTAGAGTGCAATGGTGTGGCCTTGGCTCACTGCAACTTCCGCCTCCTGGGTTCAAGCGATTCTCCTGCCTCAGCCTTCCAAGTAGCTGGGATTACAGGCACCCACCACCATGCCTGGCTAATTTTTGTATTTTTAGTAGAGATGAGGTTTCGCCATGTTGACCAGGCTGGTCTTGAACTCCTGACCTCAGGTGATCCGCCCACCTCGGGCTCCCAGAGTTCTGGGATTTCAGGTGTGAGCTACTGCGCCTGGCCTTTAATAGTCTTCTTAAATGTATCACGTCAACGTCTGGATTCTTGGTTGCTTCTTCAAATGTGTGGCTCTACCAGTGTTTCCATTTTCACTGAATGGCATCACTGTTGATCCAGATATTTGAACCCCAAGCAAGTAAGTATCCATGATTCTTCTTTTTCCTTCATATTCCACATCAGCAAATCCTATAAACTCTCCTTAGAAACATTATATTTTATGCCATAAATATGTACAATTATTATGTGTCAATTAAAATCAAAAGAAAAGAAAATGCATTCCTGGTGTATCTACTTACTGCCCTCATCCAGGCCACTCCCTGCTTTTATCTGGATCACTGCAGTGACCGCCTAGTGGCATCCCCACTTCTGATTTTGTCCTCCCCTGCCTTCAGGTATTCTCTACACAGCAGCCGGAGTGATCTTTCTGAAACCCAACTCAGATTCTGGCACATTATAAAAGCCTCTATAGTGGCTTTTCATCTCACTTAATACAAAATCTGAAGTCCTTCCTATTCAGCCTTAAAAAAGAAAGAAATTCTTTAATTTGCAGCAACATGGATGGAACCGGAGAACATTATGCTAAGTGAAATAAGCACAGGCACAGAAAGACAAATATTGCATATTTCACTTACATGTGGAAGCTAGAACCATTGAATTCATAGAAGCAGAGAGTAGAATGGTGGTTACCAGAGACTGAGGGTAGGAGAAATGAGGTGACGGTCAAAGGATGCAAAGCTTCAGTTACATCTGAGACTTAAATTTTGAGATCTGTTTCACATAATTAATGATTATGTGTTTCACATAATTAATGATTGAGTACTGTACATTTTAATACTGCTAAAGGAATAAATTAAAAATGTTCTCATCACAAAATAATGTTAAATATTCGAGGTTTTGGGTATATTCATTACCTTGATATGAGCATTCCACATTGTATTAAATAATCGTAACGTCACTTTCTGTCCTACAATTTGTACCCTATAATTTGTCAATATAAAATGATAACAATAAAGTCTTCATCATGGCTTACCAGGACCTCCTTCATGTGGCCTCTGCTCCCTCTCTACCTCTCCAAATTGGCCTTCTTATCATTTTTCAAACATTCTACATTCACTCACAGCATGGGACATTTTACAATTGCTCCTCCCTTTGCCTGGAACCGATTGCTGCCTCTAAGTCTCCCTCTGGTTGTATTTATCCTCCTTGAGGAACATGGGACCTCCCTTCCTTGTCACTGTCTGTCCCCTGAACTTGCTCTATTTTTTCCTTGAGACTTACCATGTCTGGCATTTCATTATATCTGCATTGGCATGTTTATCATCTGGTTCTCCCACTAGAAGGTAAATTCAAAAAGAACAACAATTTGCCTGTCCTAGTCACTGTCTTATCACTTGGCATTTAGAAGAGTACCATAAACACAGCTTAAAAAATACTGGTTGAAAAGAAGGGAACAACAGACACTGGGACCTACTTGAAGGAGGAGGGAGGGAGGGAGGAGGCTGAGGATTGAAAAACTACCTATGGGGTACTATGCTTATTACCTGGGTGGCAAAATAATCTGTACACCAAACCCTCATGACACACAATTTGCCTGTGTGAACAAACCTGCACATGGACACTTGAGCCTAAAATAAAAGTTAAAAAAAAAAGGTACTGATTGAAAGAATGAATAGGAAGTCATGGGGTCAACTGAGTTTGAGAGAGACATGGTTATTCTTTCCTCGATGATTTGAGGACTGATTTTTTGTTTGTTTGTTTGTTTTTGGTAATTGAGACAGAGTCTTGCTCTGTCACCCAAGCTGGAGTGCAATGGCGTGATCTCGGCTCACTGCAACCTCTGCCTCCTGGGTTCAGGTGATTCTCCCACCTTAGCCTCCTGAGTAACTAAGATTACAGGCACCGGACACCACACCCAGCTATTTTTTTTTTTTTTTTTTTTTTTTGTATTTTTAGTAGAGACGGGGTTTTGCCATGTTGACCAGGCTGGTCTCGAACTTCTGACCTCAAGTGATCCCCCAGCCTTGGCCTCCCAAAGTGCTAGGATTACAGGTATGAGCCACCATGCCTGGCCTTGAGGACTGATTATATGCAAACCCTGAGCTAGGTGTTAAGAATATCCCAAACAAGCTACAACTTTTCCATTCTCATGCAGGACACATCCTGTAGCAGTGACAAAGAGAAGTAAGCAGGTAATTTTAGTTCAGGGTGATACCTACTTTGAGGAAGTGCAAGGTGATATTGGTGAGTAAGATGAACCTGAGAGAGTAGGGAATGAGTTTTTCCAGTACAGAAAACTGCATGTGGGTAAGATAACTTGGAAGTTAGAGTGTGTTTGTACATTTGGATGGAGCATAACAACGAAAGTAAAACAGGAGACAGCACAGATAGTGTCCTATTCAGTGTTTAGATATCAGGGCTGGCTGGGTGCAGTGGCTCACGCCTGTAATCCCAGCACTTTGGGAGGCCCAGGCGGGCGGATTACTAGGTCAGGAATTCAAGACCAGCCTGGCCAAGATGGTGAAATCCCGTCTCTACTAAAAATACAAAAAAATTAGCCTGGCATGGTGGTGGGTGCCTGTAATCCCATCTACTCAGGAGGCTGAGGCAGAGAATTGCTTGAACCCTGGAGGTGGAGGTTGCAGTGAGCTGAGGTGAAGCCACTGCACTCCAGCCTGGGTGATGAGCGACACTCTGTCTCAAAACAAACAAAAAAAAAAACAAAAAAACATCAGGGCTACATTTTTAATAGTGGCTAGTTTCTGAAAGTTCATATAAATGTAAGAAAAAGGTGAATGTGGGTGATGCTAATTATGAATAGTTTCACAGAGCAATATAAAGTGACTGGGATGAGGACAGGGCAATGAGGAAGGAGCTGAGAATTTGAACATAAGGCATCTTGAATATAAATCGAGAGAGTTTCCTATTTGTCTCATAGACAGTGGGGTTCATTGACTGCTTCCCAAAAAGGTGAAGGAGGTGGCATGAGCCAACTCACACTTTGAGAAGATAACTCTGGCTGTCATATTTAAGAAGAATTGTAAGGTTGTCAAGGTAGAAGCAGAGGGACCAGGTGGGTGGCATTTACTTCTGTGTGTCTTGGCAAAGAACCTTGTTTTATTTAATCCCATTAAGACTTCTTTCCTGCAGATCTCTGGTCTTACCCGACATGCTACTGCTTGGAAAGGGGAAAAAATGAACGCACTAAGGTGTTAAGAATTAATTCCAAAATTCCTCACTTCTGAGGATTTAATTGCCACCTCTACCTACGCATGAAACAGGGTGAAGTAATAAATAGAAACAGGAAGTCACTGAAGACTTAGGCAATTTGGAAACAGAGTCCTAAGGTAACTTGCCAGATTCCAGGGGCTCTGTATTGGCAGTGAAACAATCTGATTGCGGGAAGTGCCTAAGAACATAAGTTTCTTAGTGCTGGAAAGGAGAGAAGATCCATTCATAAGCCCGTTTGTATTGCCTTCATTTATTTAAGAATTGTTGACCGGGCGCTGTGGCTCACGCCTGTAATCTCAGCACTTTGGGAGGCTGAGGCGGGTGGATCACAAGGTCAGGAGATCGAGACCATCCTGGCTAACACCGTGAAACCCCGTCTCTACTAAAAATACAAAAAATACCAGACGTGGTAGTGGGCACCTGTAGTCCCAGCTACTCGGGAGGCTGAGGCAGGAGAATGGCGTGAACCTAGGAGGCGGAGCTTGCAGTGAGCAGAGATCACGCCACTGCACTCCAGCCTGGGCAACAAAGTGAGACTCCATCTCAAAAAAAAAAAAAAAAAAGAATTGTTTACTGGGTATTTTATAAGTTCCAGGCAATGTACTTACAGATGAGAAAAATAGATACAGTCCCTGTCCAACAGAGATAACTGTCTAGTGGAGAGTGAGGACAATTAAATCATTGCCAGCTGGTCTGGGGGAGCCTGAGGCTGAGCTAGTTGGGAAAGTCAACTAAAGTGCCCTGTGGAAGTGACCTCCAAGCCCAGGCCCAGTACTTTGAGAAGGAGTTTATCAAGGGAGAATGGGGGAGAAGATTGTCCAAAGCAGAGGAGACCTCAGAGGCACTTCAGTCCTGAAGTTCTTAGTGTCACTCTGTAGAAGAGTCGCTTGGGAGCTTGTTAAAAAGGCAGGCAAAGACTCTGGCCTGCTAAGTTTTGACTAAGCTCTCGTTTCTGTATTTTAACATGGATTCTCACCAAATTCTGATGCGGGCGGCTGACCTCACGTCAAAATAACACAGATGGCATCTGTGTCTGTTAGTTCTCAAATTGTGCCCCTGGCCTGAAGGGCAGGATGGTGAGGGGAGAGGCAGGGGTCTGCATTCATCACGATCCCCTGAGAAGTTCTACTTATATGTAGTTTACTTATTTTGCAAAATATTTATTGGAATGTTATTATTTGTACTTCCTCCGGCAAAATGTACATTCTTTGTTTGTAGTGTTTACTCCTGTAGTCCTAGCACCTAACATAGAGATAAGATCTTACCCCCAAAATTATTTGAAAGGATATATTAATAAATCAAATGTTTCAAGTCTAAGTAAAAGCATGAAGGCCACTAATCCACTCCAACTGTTCATTTTACAGATGAGTAAAGTGAAACTCAAAGAGGAATCATTATTTGTCTAAGGTTGTCCAGGTTATTATGTTAGAGTAGAGGGCTGACTTATATGCCTGTGCCCACAGTCCGGTGTTGGTTCCTCCAAGTCCAATTTCAGCTTTTTTTTTTTTTTTTTTTTTTTTTGAGTCGGAATCTCGCTCTGTCGCCCAGGCTGGAGTGCAGGCATGATCTCGGCTCACTGCAACCTCTGCCTCCTGGGTTCAAGCAATTCTCCTGCCTCAGCCTCCTGAGTAGCTGGGATTACAGGCATCTACCACCACGCCCGGCAATTTATTTTTATTTTTTTTTATTTTTAGTAGAGACAGGGCTTCACCATATTGACCAGGCCGGTCTTGAACTCCTGACCTCATGATCCACCCACCTCGACCTCCCAAAGTGCTGGGATTACAGGTGTAAGCCACCGCGCCTGGCCTCAGCTTTTAAGGAGGACAAAATATTGGCAGAATCTTGCTTAAAATACAGGAAGTAAGTAAGAAATATGATGCAGTTTAAGAAGAACTTATATAAATTCATAGACTTGGGTCTCATAATGGGCAATTAGCTTGCTAGAGAGATTTTTGGGTTGAAAACAATCCTAAACCACATGTGGCATGCACATAGTGTCATAGAGATAGTTAAACCCGGAATCTTTGAGCTTAAGTTGCTTCATCTGTAAAATGAAAATAACCACAACCAGCTCCCGGGGTGCTTGTGTTATGAGTATTCATGCAAAGTGCCTGGCCCATATATAGGTGACCAACATATATTTATGCTTAAGCATATGGACCTGGAAAATCAAACATGTCCAATATTGGAAAAGAGATGTTATTTATCTCCAAGTCTACTAGGGGTTTAGGCAGTAAATACATGCAGGAGGGAGGGAGAGAGAGAGAGAGGAAGAGAAGAAGGAGGAGGGAAAGAGAGGAAAAGAGAAGAGAGGAGAAAGAAAGAAGAAAGAATAAATGAAGGAAGAAAGGAAAGGGAGGGAGGAAGGAAGGAAGGAAAGAAGGAAGAGAGAGAAAGAAAGAAAAGGAAGTAGAAAAGAGTAGTATTCTTCCTTCTGGAAAAGACCATGTGAGCTTGCAGAAATACCATGTTGGTTGTTGGCAGTGGCCTTTTGTAGGATATTGCCATCAAATACCTTATGCTCAAGAGGAATGGTAGTCATGTGTGGAGACAGGAAAAAAACGGGAACTGAGGACAATTTGATGGAGAGAAACCATTTTTATGTGCTTTAGAAGAAAGAACAGAATTAAAATTCAGACTTTGGGAGTAGCTCTGGGATAAAACAGGAAACTGGCATTTCTCAGTGTGTTTTGGAGTACTGTCCAATGAACTGAGAGCTGGAAAAACCTAAATAGGCTATCCCTACCATAACTTATCCATCATCTTGGTGCCTATGTGAGACTAACACGTGTCTATGGCCACAGCGATGACTAATTTTTGACTGAAAGATGTCCAGTTCACCTGGGTATCCAGAAGACAGTTCCTAATGTTCCATAAACATTTTTACTTTTCTGAAACTCATAGCATTTCCTAGTAAGTACGGACAACAATAACACTTTCCAACCGCCTGTTGGATTCTGAATCCCTCCTATAAGCATCTCTGTCAATCAGTTATGCAAACTCTGCTTCAGTATCTTCAAAAATAGGGACTCCTCTACTTCCCAGAGCAGCTTGTTCTATTCTGATCAGTTCTGACAGTCAGCAAGGACTTGCTTTATTGAGTGTAATTTTGAGAGTATTGAGAATATTTTAAATTAAATTGTTATTTAATAATTGCTGTCAATTATTCCCAGTCATTCCAGTTTTAACCCTCAGAGCCATGTTTTCATGACATTTACAACTCATCAGATCCTACCAACTAGGAAAATTGATGATGCCTTCCTTCTTATGATGCTTTGGTAATCAAATCAAATATCTCTAAGAATACTTTAGACGACCCCCGCCCCATCGTTTTTCTATTATCATTGAGTATACTAAATCAATTACCTTGTTTAATCATCAAATTATAAATGCCACTTAAAACGTTTATTTTCTTAACTCAGATGTGACCTGGGCAGTTTTTATCAGTTTCTTCCAGTGTATATATTTAAATAATGAGTATGTTATTCAGGTTTAAAAGTTCTCCAAGAAGGCTATGTGGGTAAAAATCCCTGTTTTCTAATTTGCTTCAGCCCAGTAGTTTTCAAACATTTTGGGAGCAAGAGAATACTTTTGTCAAAACAAAACAAACAAATCACTGATCTATCTATCTCTGTCAGTGGTAGTACAATATCTCAATCTTTGATCATCCTTGATTATTTCCTTAAAATATATTATTTGATGTCCGGGTCAATGAGATAAAACAGGATTAGCAAACTGTCTATAAAGGGTCAGACAGTAAATATTTTAGACTTTGTGGGCCTTCTGGTCTCTGTTGCAGCTAATCAACTCTGCCACTGTAGTGCAAGAGCACCCACAGAATATACAGCACATAAATAGAGGAGTGTGATAGTTTTCCAATAAAAACTTATTTGCGAAACGGACAGTGGGACACATTTGGTCTTTGGCCCATAGTTTGGTGCCTTGTGAGTTAATCTTTAAAGATGTTAGTGCATTGTGGTTAAGTAAAGTATGGTTTTAGATCCCTGGTTCTTGATATAGAGCCAGATATTCAGTGAATATAACTGAATGAATTAACAGAAGAAAAAGATATTTCTTAACTAGTTTTGAACAGGGACAGGGAATATTTCTTTATAGGAAAATGATGAAGGGTCTAGCTGAGAATGTGGATTTGGGGGAGGCTCTGAGATGGCAGCATGCTCACTAATCCTAAAATATCTTAACAAGAAAGAAATTGACAATTAAATGCAGTATTACTTGCCGGGAAAAAAGTTGTTCATTTTTCTTCTTAAACAAAGCACTGTGGCAGAGGGAATTAAGCAGAGACCTGGTGTGCGAGACCTGGATTTTAAAACCAGCTCTTATACTGACAGCTGTGTGTCTTTGAGAGAATTATCTCCTCTTTCAGAGTCCCTGTGTTTCCATCTAAAATTTAAGGCAGTGACAAAGACACTCTTTGTGGTCCCTTGGAGCTTTCAAATTTTGTGATCTGAAAGGAAAAAATTCATATAATTGCAATGTTTAATAGGATTTATGATAATTGGAAAATAATTGCCATTCCAAACTTTTATTAATCTATATTTCGTTATGAGTCACACTTTCACAATAGATGCTTTGGAAATAGGCAAAGAGACAAATTGAGTCAATAGAATTTTAAATATTTTGTTTATATGCAGTTTGTGTAATCCCTGGAGCCCGTAGGCATATTAAGATCATTTAAAATATCCATTAAAAGTTATGTGTTATACAACAAACTCTCGTTTTACAACGCCTTGCCACAGGATACGTAGCTAACATTTATTGAGTAGCTACTACTGCCAGATTAATTGCATTCATTATGTTTAATCCTTCCAGCAATGCTGCAAGGTAAATACTAATATTCCTATTGCACTGATAAAGAAGCTCAGAGATGCTGAGGGATTTGCAAATGTTCACTCGGCTAATGAGTGGCTTTATTGTAGGATTCAGAGCCAGACCAGGCCGACCGTAAAGTCTGTGCTCATCCCACGGTACCAGAATGTCTTTGTGAAAGGACCTGTTTTGCATCCTCCTTCCAGGTGCTCAATGGAATGAGCGTTTGCTTTCCTTGATATCCTCTATTTTGTTTTTCTGTAGAGCATTGCAGGGACTCCTGGCAGGGTGGGTTGCCAGAGTCAATGACTTCCCCCATTCACATGGGGGACACCAGAATGGGCAGATGAGTAGAGAATAGGAAGAAACAAGGAAGATCCCAGACTGAGAATCACAGAACCTGAATTTCTGTCCCAGCTCTGGTGCAGATTTTCCAAGTGGCCTTCACTGCTCTGGGCCTCGGTTTCCTCCACTTGTGATGGGGATGATCATACTCCCCATCTTCCAGGTTGTTGGGAGAATAATGTGCAGGCTGACAGAGATTTGTAAAGGACCAAGTGCACGACAGACCCCACAAAGTCAAGAAAATGGAATAAGACAGTGGATCAGAGTAGAGAACACGGAATCTAAGATGAGGAACTGATTTCCTAGTCCCTCTTGCCACCAATGGTGCTGTGGCCTTAGCAAGTCCCTTTCTGTCTGTGGGCCTCAGTTTTCTCATCTGCGAAATGACAGTGATGGCCCTGAGTGCCTAAAGGCCCTCTATCCTGATATTTTGGATTCTGTATGGCAAGGCAGTGAGCAGTTCCAGTGCATGGAGTATATCTCAGGAAACACTGGGCCCTTTGGGGTAAAATAAAACTAGTGCATTCTAAGCTTCCTTTCCCACAATTAACTCTCATAGCCACCATTGTGGCCCCCTGCCCTCGATAACGGTGCTTCAGGAAGAATCCCACTTGCTTTTCTGGAAATGGCCCATTTATATAAAAGTTGGGCCATTCCAAGTGTGCTTGTTGTGTTTCTATTTTTCCCTCTCAAGTTTATGTGCCATGAGAAACACATAGTCCCCTTCCAGTGTGCTCCCCTTAGATTATTTACCCCCATTGCTCTGAATTCAGCCCCGTAAGAGCCTTCAGAACTGCTATGAGGCTGGCATAAGAGTAAAACTATCATTACTTAAATGAACACCTTTGGAAAATAGACCTCTGTACACATTATAAGCAAGGAGTACTTTATTCTCTAAAGTTAAGTTGATATCTTTACTTGTAATTAAAATAATACTATTCATAATTACAGTTTCAGAGATAGTTCTTTTTTTCTTCTTCTTTTTTTCTGCTTTTCCTCACTTCACCCCTCTGGGGCCAAAATGCTCTGAGAGATCCGCCTGGATGCGGCTGTTTCTCGGCTGCCTTGCCAGTTGTGTTACGGGACACGAAGGCAGGCAGGGGATTTGGAGCTGACACCCTCTCGTTAAGATGCATCATTTCTGCTTCACATATGCCCTTGGGTTCACCTTTCTCTGAGCTGGCTGAGGATCGTGTGGGGAGCGAGTGGGAACAGCAGGCAAGAGAAATGCCTTCTTTCCTCTTTCAGCTCAATGATTTCATCTCACTCTTCTCCTCTGTGATTCCCCTTGTTCACCTCTGGGGATAATTTGCTGCTAACAATAACAGAAGCTGTCCCAGAGTTCTCCTCTATCACCCCGATACTCAGAAGCTTCTCTTTATCCATTTCCAAATGATTAGTTAATGCGACCAATGGGATAAGCCACTCAGGAATAAACAAATGCAAACATCCCATCACTGTAATCAATCATGCTTTCAACAAACATTTATTTGGGGTTCAATGTCATTGCAGTATTCCAAAATATATTCTTGGATTAAGCCAGACCACCAGAAAGCTATATATTTAGACTGTAATATGTTTGCCCCTCTTGGAGTTGCTTTATTGTTGCTTACTGTATGAATAGTGTATGAATAGTGCTTCATTATATGCATTAGGCTACCTTAAGCCCATCAAACTCACAGGAATATTGTTCAGAACATCTCCCACCAGCGTCAACTCTATTGATCTCTTCATGAGAAACCATGGGAAATGTTTGTGTCTTATTGTAGCATTGAGGGAATCTATTTCTCAAATAACTTCGAACAACTACTCTGCTGTCTTTCTGACTGTATGGCTTTTGGCTATAATTCCCCTTTTTCCTTCAGCTGCAAGGAAGCTCAGAGACACTTGCAGTTCACTTGAATCAAGTGTTCAGGACTTTATAGAATTAACTGTACAAACTTCATTTTCTATTTTAACCCAAACTTCGTTTTCTATTCTCCCTTTTATTTTTCCTATTTTATGTATATTTTAAAGCCTATAAGATGTGTATGTTTTTGAAAGTAACCTCCAACTACATCTGAGATCAGATTCATGTAAGTGAACAAGTCATAAAACATGTATGAGAAGAGTAAAAGAACCCTCCACTTCTTCAGAGGTTATTAGGAGCTCGATTATTTAAAAACAATGGAGGAAACACATTTATCCAGTGCTCCCTATAGACCCGAGACTGCTGGAGGCATTCCCCTTACAACTCTAAGGTGCAGAAATTGTCACTCCACCACCCCATTTTACAGATGAGGAAACTAAAATAGAACCTTTTAAGCAATAGAAACATCATAAGTGTGTCCTATACAAATAATTGTAAAAAAAAAAAATGCTAATGCCAACAGCAGCTAACAATTGTTCATACCCTGTTGCACTGTATAAAGAAGTTGTCTATTATTTCATCTAACTCTCCCAGCACAATTTGAGGAGGTGCATGCTTTTTGTCCTTATCACGTATACGAAAAAATAGACTTGGAAGGAGTTTATAAACTATTGCTTCATTTCTTCAATTCAGCCTTGCTACTTTCAGTTTACTTCACAAGAATCAGATCCCACCTTTCCCTACTGGTAATTTTAAAAGAGCATAATTTTGTCCTTTCCCTTCTCACTCCACCATCTATCCACTATCACCCAACTTTCTAAGGTAGCTGCTCATGTAATCATAACAACAATGATGATATTGATAATAACTTTAATATTGTATTGATGTTTTCATGGTTTAATATAATCCTAAGCCTATCCTTGTAAGGTAGCTACCATTTACATTTTACAATGTATAAACCAATAGGTGGTAGAATCATAACTCACAGTTTTACCCCTAGAGCCCAGGTTGGAGGATACAGGGTTAAAGATGATCCAGTTCAATCAGTTTCTTTCACAGGTAGAGACACGGATATCCAGGAATGAATACACCGTCCCAAGAGTGCAGAGCCAGTTCTCCTTCCTGTGTCATTTTTTTTTTTGAGCTGGAGTCTCGCTCTGTTGCCCAGGTTGGAATGCAGTGGCTCGATCCTGGCTCACTGCAGCCTCCGCCTCCCAGGTTCAAGAGATTCTCCTGCCTCAGTCTCCTGAGTAGCTGGGACTACAGGCACATGCTGCCACACCTGGCTAGTTTTTTGTATGTATAGTAGAGATGGGGTTTCACTGTGTTTCCCAGGCTAGTCTTGAACTCCTGAGCTCAGGCGATCTGCCTGCCTTGACCTCCCAAAGTGCTGGGATCACAAGCGTGAGCCACTGCACCTGGCTTCTGTTTTCTGTCTCGTAATCACGTCTCCTTCTGTGCACTGTGTCATTGAGTGTACATACGTGTATTTTTTTGCACATATATAGGAAAGTAGAGGACTAATAAAGAAGATGAAGGAGGATTCCTATACAGGCAATGCTTTGCTCTAAAAAGAAAGATTTGGACTTACAATTTTCTCTCCAGCCTCATCTTAAATCCAGCACCCCTGGCTGCAGTCTTCATCCATCCCCAGGCCCTGTCATCATCTGCCCTCCCACCTCTGGCTCCCCCAGTGGGATGGCCCTTGCTGCAGACACCCCATGACTTCCATCCAGGATCTTATTTTAATCTCAGTCTAATTGGTTTGCCCACCCTGCTGGGATGCTTAATTGGGCATAAGCATATTCCACAGATCCTATGCCATTGTGAGTTCTGCCTTCTCCTCCAAGGGGAATTTGCTTGTTCTGTGCACTCAGAAGGAAAGATATATTTTATGTTGTGCTCAATTCCCTGAGAACTGACATGAAATTGTTCCTGGGCCAGCAGGGCAGTTAGACAACATGGCAAGCAAGACTTGCATTCTTTCATGTATTTTCTTTTACTTTATTTTTTTTAAAGTGACATGTTGCAATGGAAAGAGTATTGCACTTGAAGTCATGAGCCTTGGGCTCTGATTTAATCCTTCCTGATCATTTGCTGTGTGATCTTGAGCAAATAACTTAATCTTTTTGACATTCAATTTTCCCATCAGTGGATGGTATTAGTTGGATTTGATTACTTCTATGAATGGAGTAAGAGTGAAGCTTTTAGGACCTATTTCCCGTGGGCCAAATATATCTGGGCACTTGCTTTTGTAAATAAAGTTTTATTGAAGCACATCCACACTCAGTTGTATTGTCTATGACTGTTTGCCTGTACAAGGACACAGTTGAATGGTTGCAACAGGCACCTGTGGCTGAAAAATCTAAAATATTTACTACCTGGACCTTTATAGAAAATGTTTGCCTACCCTTCCTTTATAATGTAAATCAGATTAGGTAGACTCAAAACCTTCTTTTGACTTTTCATGTTACTTAGAATTTTTAAAAAAGTTTTACTAAGGCTGACAAAGCCTTTTGAGGTCTGTGTTCTACCACTTCATCTTTTGATATTATTTTTCTTCCCATATCACCCCTCTACTCATTTAGGCTGCCCTTTGATGTTCCCCAAATGTGTCAAACACATTTCTACCCCAGGACCTTTGCGTTTGCTGTTATTTTTTTCCTGGAACATTGTTTCACCAGGTGGCCCTGCGGTCCTTCCCTCATTTCCCTCAGGTGTCTCCTCAAATGTCATGAAATCACGAAGGCCTTTTCTGATGACCTATATGAAATGACAGCCTCACCCCCTTCTGGACATCCCAGCCTCCTCCCCGTGATTTATTTGTCTTTATAACACTTATCTCCCCTGACACATTACATATTTGTTTCTTTGTTATCTGTCCACTGTCACCGGCATGTATGCCCCTTGAGAGCAAGACTTTCATTAATTTTGTTTACTGTGGTATCTTTAGAGCTGGAAAAATAGTAGGTGCTCAAATTTCAAATACGTAATTAACCTTTTTGTCTCTAATGTTGTTTAAATCTAGCTCTGAATAGATCTGGGTGCTATTGAGCCCTTTTACTTAAGTGTATTTTGGTAAAGAGTGTAAAAATCACAGAATCCTGTGATTATTACAGTCTTTGCTCCAACATCCCTGTAACGGTTGCAGAGCCACATAAACCTATCTTCAAAATGCTTTTAGCCTGGATGGTTGGCCAGTGAGAACAGAGTTTATAGACTGAAATCTACTATCATAGTTTGACACATAGTCATTCATCCTGTGGTCCTTGACAACCTCTCTGCCTTTAGCTCTTATCATTCATATATTACAGGTACACGCAGACACACACATCCCTTTCTTTCTAACTGTCCTATCCCCTCTCTTTCACCTCCATTTTTGCACATGGAGCTCATTGTTCTTTTTGTTCTTTACCATTTTTAAGTGTTCAGTTCCATGGTAATAAATGCGTTTACATTGTTTTGTTTTTCCCTTCATTCCTCCCCAGCTATCCTTCCCAGCCTCTGGTAACCATCATTTCACTCTCTATCTTCATGAGGTCCATTTTTCATCTCCCACAGATGAGTGGGATGTGTGATATTCATCTTTCTGTGCTTGGACTATTTCACTTAACATAATGGCCTCCAATTCCTTCCATGCTGCTGCAAATGACAGGATTTCATTCCCTTTTATGGCTGAATAATATTCCATTGAGTATGTATACCACATTTTCTTTATCCATTCATCCATTGATTGGCACTTAGTTTGATTCCACATTTTGCGTATTGTAAATAGTGCTGTGATAAGACATGGGCCTATCTCTTTAATATGTATTTCCATTCTTTTGGGTATATGTCTAGTAGTAGTCTGTGGTGCTGAGCAGGTAGTTAGTGCTTTAGGGTAACATCCCCAGTTACTGAGCTCTCTCCAAGTACCTGACTCTGTGCTCAGCAGGTCGCATACATTTCCTCACTTAGGCCGTACATCCACCCTGTGAGGGATAAACTGGGTACCTGGTGTAGGCATCTTTCTGAGTTTCTTTTCAAGGAAGCAACACAGATGGTAGGCCCTGGTCTATCGCTGGTGAACGTCAAAGACTGTGATGGCTGTTTCAGAAAAAGGAATTGAGTCATGCCTTGTAATTTGGTGGTGGGAGTGGCACCATTCTTCTGTATTGGTACTGGTTCTACTATGCTTTTATATTCTACCTCTCAATATTTACATTAAAAGAGTGATTTAAGAGTCAAGATGCCAGTTTTCTATACTCACTTCTACCACTCATTAGCTACCTGACCTTTAACAGTTACTTAACCTCTCTGTGTGAAATAAATATTGATTTTAAGGAATACAGGTGTGTCCATATGAAAAAAGCAACCCAAGACAGTAACTTATGAATAAAAGTGATACACACACACACACACGTATAACTATATATATTTTTCTATATACTGATATATGAGTATGTTTATATGCATATATATATAACCTCATAATTATATGTATATATAATGTTATAAATTTCTTGGATTAGCTGATAAGGAAATACTCTTTTCCCCATAGATATTTGGCATTTCTCATTGCTGTGTATTGATCAATTGCTGGTTAGCAAATTACCTCACAATTCAGTGACTTAAAACAATATTATCTCACAGTTTCTGTGAGTCAGGAATCTGGACGCCCTGTCTCTGGGTTTGTTACCAGGCTGCAGTCATCTCAAGGCTAGCTTGGGAAGGGTCTGTTTCCTAGCTTAAGCCCATGGTTACTGCCAGGATTCAGTTCCTTGCAAGGTCTGATTTCCTCGGAAGCTGTTGGCCGAAGGATTCCCTCGGCTCCTTGCCATGTGGATGTCTCCATAGATATTAATGTAAATATTGAGAGGTAGAATATAAAGCATGGCAGCGAGTGAGAGGGAGGGAGGAAGAAAAGATAGAAACAGAGACGGAGACAGCAGGACAGCCAATGCAAGAAACAGAGAGGGAACAGAGAGCCAGTGGGTGAGGCAGAAAAAGAGACAGAGAAAGACATAGAGGGACTTAGAGAACCAGAGACACACAGAACACACACAAAATAGACATCGAAGAATTTTGTAACTGAAACATGAAAGTGACACTCCATCACTTTCATATTCTATTAATTAGAAACAAGTCCCTGGGCCCGAGGTCATTGGGACTCAAGCCACAAGCTGCCTGCCACACCTGTAACATTTGTCTCAGCTGGCTGACAAGGTCTTTCCCCCATCCCCACATCCCGTCAACTACTTGTTCCATCTTGTTGCCTCCCACACCCTCTTTTTCATGCTCCCCCTGTTTTATTCTGCCCTTCTCATAACATTTTCTGTATCCCTGCTCACCGTCCTGACTTTTCCTCCCCATGGTTAGTTTTTTTTGTTGTTTTTGTGTTTATTTATTTCTCTTTTACTTTTAGAGACAAGGTCTCACTATGTTGTCCAGGCTGGTTTTGAACTCCTGAGTTCAAGTGATCCTCCTGCCTTGGCCACCTGAGTGGCTGGAGCTACAGGCGTGCACCTCCATTCTGGCTGTTTTTGTTTTTAACCACACTTCATTGATCTAAATTCCATGCAAACTTAAAAACTATGGTTCAAACATGACCTCCTCTCTGAAGATTTCCCTAGAGGCCTGAAAAGTTCAGGTTTCTCCTCCTGTGTCCTGTAGTCCTTGATTTATAATAAACTGAAAAGTCTTCCAGACTGTGAGCTTCTTAAGGACAGGGACTGTGACATGTGCATTCCCCTTCCGTGGACATCATATGTTGCCCTTAGTAGGTGTCTTGAAGGGTTCACTGAGTGCAGTTGATTGACTTAAGTACCTGCAACAACATGCAAGGTACTCAGTGGACTTCAAATTTGAACTATGTCTTGAATTATGGACAGAGATTTCTTACTCAGACACAGACCATGATCTCCGAATCTTGGAAACATATTCTAATGTGAAAGCTTTTTTCAGACCCAGTTTTCTGTGAATCAGGGGTCAGACACCACCGGTAAATTACCAGGGCACATTCCGGCCAGATACTCCCACTGTTCTGCTTCTTCTTTGCCCTGTGTCCCTTTCCTCATTCGTCTCTCCCATCCTGTGGCAGGAGAGAGAGACCTTTTCATTAAACTCTGGCTCCCATCATTTATCTCAGCTGACCTTACGGCCCTCTTGTCTAGTCTGTTTTCCCCAAGGGACCGAGAGCATGTAACTCAGGCAGGTCGGAGAGCTGGTCATTCTGGGGGAGCTGCATCTTTGGTGGGAACTGTGATTGTTACTGAGCAAAAGCAACCTTCACTCAGTCCCTCTAAGTTTTCACTTGTACTCGGTTTGTATGCTCCAAGTTGGCTGTATGTGAACTTTTAATGATTTACATGTACATGTCTGGGAACTTGTGAGAAAATAAAGTTATAAAACAATATTTCACATTAAATTAGCACCTTGCAGTTTCCAAAGGTATTTTGCATTCTGTGTTTCATGTAATTCCTGCCTCAGCAGTAGCAAATAGATAACATTAATTGAATTTTATAGATGAAGAAATGTAGGTCTAGAGAGGGGACAAGATCACAACACATAATTTGCAAGAGGCAGAGCAAGACTTGGACTTCCAAATTTGTTGTTGTTTGGTCTTGAGATCCTCTGTTATTAGTGAAAGCAAACATGGAAATTCTCCCACATGGTCTTTGGAACATAGCTTAATTGCTTTAAAATACTAGGTGCTCAATGAATACATGTTAACATTTTGGATTAAAGTGAGCTCTGGGCTCAATATTTGATTTCTGGATTATCCTAGAACAGGCCTCAGGTTGCTTTGTGCCTTAGGTCCTCTCTACTGTTATATATCCTCCTTCTCACCCTTCCTTCCTTCCTTCCTTCCTTCTTCCCTCCCTCCCTCTCTTCTTCCTTCCTTCCCTCCCTCCCTTTCTCTCTCCCTCTCTCCCTTCCTTCTTTCCCTCCCTCCCTTCCTCCCTTCCATCCTTTCTTCCTTCCTTTCTTACTTTCTTCCTTCCTTCCTTCCCTCCCTCCATCCCTCCCTTCCTTCCTCCCTTCCTCCCTTCCTCCTTTCCTTCCTTCCTTCCTTCCTTCCTTCCTTCCTTCCTTCCTTCCTTCTTTCCATTTGTTTATTTCTCTGTCTGGCATTATCATGAATCCTGCCATGTAACAGGCACTGAGCTATATACAGGGCTGGGTTAGGGAGTGCCTAAGAAGATTCTATTCTTGTGGTGTCATTTATAGTCTAGCAAGAGAGATGGACAGACAACTAGAAGACGATGGAGGACTCGGTCCTGTGATAGGTATCAGAAATGGATAATAATCCCCTGGCATAGGGCTAGTGTGATCATTATATAAGAGCTTAGACGTGATATTCTTGGGGACTATAAAATACCATGAAAATTTTCATCAGTACATTATCATCATCCATTTTATCATCAGATTATTCTTTTTATTACTCTTTCTTTTTCCTCAATCCCTCTACCCGTCCCCTAATAAAAGTAACTCCTGATATTTTTCTCCCTGGTGCTCTGTAAACAACTTGAGGACAAGGATGTTGTCTATCTAGTTCAATATTCCTGTGACGAGAATGGTACTCAATAAATATTTGTTGGTTGAAGATGATTGGAAGCTCCAGATCAAAGCATCACTTGACACATATTAAAATTGTAGGGCACTTTCCCACTTAAGGAGAGATGCCTGGATGGATGGTTGGGTGGACTTTGGCTTGAGGGCAGTGGTGGTAAGTTGAGGAGTGTTGCTCATTTCTCCTGCCCAGGGAGTTTGCCCGTTGGAAGGTGAGGAACACAGCCATCGAGAGGAGAGATCTGGTCCGCCATCCAGTGCCCCTCATGCCGGAGTTTCAAAGGAGCATCCGCCTGCTTGGCAGGAGACCCACCACTCAGCAGTTCATCGATACCATCATCAAAAAGTACGGCACCCACCTGCTCATCTCAGCCACATTGGGAGGTAGGTCAGCAGCCACTGGGCCAGAGCCTTCTCATGACTTTGGGTTTGGGATGGAAGGGAGAGTGGGCTATCTTAACGGCAAAGCCTTCTTAGCTTCTCTGCCATTCTACATCACACAAAAGCATTTATAGCCAGGTAAGCCAAATTGTCTTGGCTATTGTGATCATATCTGAGGAGATGATTCAGTTCTATGGGATAGTCTAATTTGAGAGTTTACTAAATTTTCTGAAAATATGGCTTAACCTTGGAATTGGCTCCATTTGTTAGAAATGCCTAATCTGATCATTTTCTCAGTTCCTTTGGTCTAATCTGGGAAAATAATTAAATTTCAGATATTGTTTAGGGAATATGCTTTGTTTAGTTAAGTCTACTTTAGAGACTGATAAATCGAGGTTATCATTTTACAAACAGGCTATCATTTGTAACTCCTGTGGGCTTAGAGTAGGTTAATGGGAAAGCAGATTAATTGTTCCACCCTGCTCAGCCTTACACATCCCTCCCCATCAGGGCCAGTAAGTTTTTGAGTGAGCAAGGGTAAGAGGGCTGGATAAAGGAGAGGAAATAAATGCAAAGACAATGAATGGAAAATAGTACAGACTAGTGCCTTTAGATGCTTGTGGATCTTGCCTGAATGCATCATTTAATATTATGAGCAATCCCTTAGTCACCAGCTTTGCCACAGTGACTGGATCCACTGAACTTTGAGGAAGACCCCTTAGTGATAGAGCACTGTGCCACATACTCACAAAGTCGCCGGCTGCATTTAGGTATGGCCCATGCCCACTAGGAGAGATTGGCATGTTGATACAGGCAGGGTGGACTGAGGTATAATTATAACAGGGGATCTTCTCCTTCAGAGACATGTTGAGCACTACCAACTGGAGTGGTCAGTACAGACTTCCTGGAGGAAGTGACAGTTTTGTTCACCAGGAGCTGGTTAAGTAAAGGGAGGTGGCAGAGCTTTCTAGGCTCAGCATACAATGTCAGAAGACCCGATTCATAATGTGGGGAATGTGGTGGAGAGATTGGTTAGGCAAATTTATTCATTCCTACAATAATATTATTCACTGCTTAACAGTTA
>NW_026652285.1:91330367-91405924 GCF_009828535.3 Hylobates moloch | reverse complement strand
TTTTTTTTTTTTAGTAGAGACGGGGTTTCACCGTGTTAGCCAGGATGGTCTCGATCTCCTGACCTTGTGATCTGCCCATCTCAGCCTCCCAGAGTGCTGGGATTACAGGCGTGAGCCACCGTGCCCAGCTGTCAGTCATCTCTTTAACCAACTCACTTCCCCACCAACCCAATACCCTCTCCACCAACCAACCAACCAGCATGTGTTAGTTGTCTGTTGCCAGTTAGATACTAAGTTAAGTAGGACTTTGAATATTAAATCATTAGTGTAAATTCTATTCTGTTGTAAAGTGAAAATGAATTCATTTCTACATTAAGGGTAGCATTAACCTAAGCTCTTTTCTTTGGACATCCCCCCCCCCCATCTCACTTGGGGGAGAAAAAGGCATTGAGACCAATTCAATTCTTCCATTAAAAGCTGTGCTCTTGTCTGAGTTCCTGGAAACCCCAAGTAACCAAGACCTTTCTTCCTCAATGAAATATATTTTTAATTTCTCTAAGGCAAGGTGGTGAATTATTCACAGAGCCTTGTTCCTCTCCTATTTTTACAACACAACATTTTAAAATATGCAAAGCTTTGGATTGAGATCTGGTGTTGGACAGCAGGCCCTAAATGTTCCCTCAGCCCTCAGTGTGGAGGAGTAGAGAGAGGGAAGGCAAAGAAATTTACTGTTGATTCGACACTTTATGCCATAAATGATGCAAAGCTCTTCTTACATCATCACTTCATTCATTCACTTATGGAAAATATGTTTTTTAAGCGCCTCCTCTGCAGTATGAGAGAAGGGAGGTGGGAAGTTGTAGGGAATGAAAGAGCAGGCTCTGGAGTTTGATCACCTGGCTTCTAGTCCTGCCTCCGGCTGTTCACCAGCTTAGTGTCACTGTATTAGTCAGGGTTCTCTAGAGCGACAGAACTAATAGGGTAGATGTATATATAAAGGGGATTTTATTCAGGAATATTGACTCACACGATCACAAGGTCCCATAATAGGTCATCCGCAAGCTGAGGAGCAAGGAAGCAAGTCCGAGTCCCAAAGCTGAAGAACTTGGAGTCCGATGTTCAAGGAGAGGAAACATCCAGCAGGGGAAAAAGATGTAGCCTGAGAGGCTAAGCCAGTCTAGTCTTTTCACATTCTGCCTGCTTTCCTTCTAGCCATGGTGGCAGCTGATTAGATTGTACTCACACAGATTATGGGTGGGTCTGCCTTTCCCAGTCCACTGACTCAAATGTTAATCTCCTTTGGCAACACCCTCACAGACACACCCAGGAACAATACTTTGCATCCTTCAATCCAATGAAGTTGACACTCAGTATTAACCTTCACCGTCACCTTGGCAAGTAACTCGATCCTCTAAGCCTCAGTTTTCCTTTTTTGTAAATAGTTACAATAATAGTCCTTCATGCATATTGCAAAAATTAAATAAAATCATCTATTGAAAGTGCTTAGCACACTGTCTGACACTTAACAAGTTGTTGCTATGTTACTATTCTTGTTCTTACTATTACTGTTATTACTTAATGGGGCTAAGAAACTTGGGAATCCAGATTAAGACCCAATTCTTCTACTCCCTAGATGAGTGGGAGACACTGAGAAATTCACTTTTCTGTCTGAATATAAATTTCTTTATCTATAAACAAGGAGGTGCAAAGAATTTTATTCACTATAATTTTTTCTAAGACCACTGTGTTCACTGAGAAAAAATGCTTTGATAAACTCTTTGACGTGTCAGGTAAGTTTACAAGGGGATAATCAAATACTAAAAGATGCTTCTTAACCTGTCATCTATGAGACAAATAAATGTGTTTGTTTCGCTCTTTAGGAAGAGGAAAGAGGAAGGGAAGGCTATGGGAATGGAGAAGCAGAGGTGATGGGAGGGCCAACAAATAAGAGACTTCCATGAGATCTCCAGATTTTTGGTGAAATTTATTAAACTAATAAAATACATCATGTGAATACTCTTATGAAGGGGGGTGAAGGGAAAAACACACAAGAAGACAGGCATAGAAATTTTCCTTAGTCCCCCTGATGACCATATCTTGGGGCTGAAGGAACCACCTTGGAGACTGGGTGCCTGTGTGACACGTGTGATGAAGCTTGGATGTATGACTATACGTGCATGGAAGTACATCTGTGTAAACAGATGTGCACAAATGCCTACCTGTATAGACAGATGTTCACAAAGCCTATTCCTGCTTAGATATGAGTTAATTTATACATGAGCATGTATTCATGCACGTTGCACACATGTGTACACATCACTCACATATATATGGTTGCAGCATGTATATGTGTGTGTGTGTATGTGAGCTTGCACATGCATATGAGTGTGTGTATTGCATGGATGTCTTTTTATACATGAGGGCTCATCTTTTTTGTTTATTTGTATATTCACTATTTCCCTCCCTGCATTTTGGGAGAGGTCCCCTTGACTAAGAGGAAGGCTGAGAATAAAATCCCCGGGGCTCAGAAGGAAAGGAAGAGTTATGTCCCAGAGGGCTAAAGTCCAGACACCTCATCTCCTATCTGGGAGCAAAATCTCCTATTGACTCAAAAAGTAACAGGATCAGCTTCCAGTCTTCCTCATTCCCTTTGAGAGTCCCCTTTTCTTCACCTCTGAAACAAGGTGCTGCAGAGTGAGGTGAAGTCTCCTGGAGAACAGAAAGACTCAGAAAAGGCCTATGTGGGGTGAAGAGGCAATTTGCAGGAATGCCCAAGGGGGAAAGCGATTCTAAACAGAACATTCTCTTAATAAACAAGAAATTAAGCCTTAATAATGCAGCAAGAAGCCCATTAACCCCTCTTGATCTAAAGGTTTGCTTCTGCCAGTTCTCAGTCCAGAGGGAACTGGGCTTGTTTCACCTTCTCCTTCACAGGTCCCTAAGAGAGCCTGAGCTGACACGTGGAACATTTATTTCCTCTGCCTCATGGCTCAAACTCTTAGCATATTCACTTGTTTAACTTTTGCCTTTCCACTCAGCTGTCTGTTCATCTATACACCCATCCACTCATCTATCTATCTATCTACTTATCCATCAACTGATAACTGAACATCTGTTCTTCATCAGACCCTAGGATAAGCATTGGAACATTAGAAAGATGAATTGGATGGAGTCCTTGTTCCCCTGCCCCACTTCCCATGGCCCCTGGAACTCAAAGTCTAATTGGATATAGCATCAGTTTTAAGCCAAATCTATTCAGGTTGCTGTGGGCCCAAAGGATAGACAATCATGTATTACTACGTAACAGTAAAGCTTCTGAGGAAACTGCAAACGCAAGTGCTTTACCATGAACTGAACTCAAGCCTTGGCCTGTAAAACCTGAGAGTTATTAATCTAGTTCAGGTAAGGAGTGAAGGACTAAGGGAAGGCATCCCAGAAGTGATGTCTTCAGTGATACCTGAAGGATGACTATAAGTTAGCCAGAAGAAAAACAGAAAAATAGAAGTCCTAACAATGAGGGAAAATGGGGCACATTTGTACAGGGTAGAGCAAACACAGAGAGCAGCAAAAGTTATAGCTGGAGTGCCCAGATCATCCAGGCCTTGTGGTCCACATTATCTACAGGATGCAGGTGCCCACCCTTTCTCTGGTCTGTGTTGCATTCTGTGCACTCCCCTACCTTAGCTATTCACCTGGTGTATTGAAATGATCTCCTATGACTCTGTATCCCTAGACCAGCACTAGCCAATGGATATATGATGTCACCCCAAGTGTGAGTCACATCTGCTCCTTTTAAATTTTCTTGCAGCTACACTGAAAAAGACAAAAAGGAGAAATCAATTGAGAAAAAAAGGACAAAGCAATTGAACAAACATTTTTACACTGTTGGTGGGAATGCAAATTAGTTCAACCATTGTAGAGGAGAGTGTGGTGATTCCTCAAAGATCTAGAACCAGAAATACCATTTGTCCCAGCAATCCCATTACTGAGTATGTATCAAAAGGAATATAAATCATTCTGTTACAAAGATACATGCACACATATGTTCATTGCAGGACTATTCACAATAGCAAAGACATAGAATCAACTCAAATGCCCATCAATGATAGACTGGATAAAGGAAATGTGGTACATATACACCATGGAATACTATGCAGCCCAAAAAAAGAATGAGATCATATCCTTCGCAGGGACATGTATGGAGCTGGAAGCCATTATCCTCAGCAAACTAAGGCAGGAACAGAGAATCAAACACCACATGTTCTCACTTAGAGCTGAATGATGAGAACACATGGACACAGGGAGGGCAACAACACACACTGGGTCCTGTCAGAGGGGTAGGGTGGGGGAGCATTAGGAAAAATAGTTAATGCATGCTGGGTTTAATACTTAGGTGATGGGCTTATAGGTGCAGCAAACCACCACGGCACACGTTTGTTTACCTATGTAGCAAAACTGCACATCCTGCACATGTACCCCAGAACTTAAAAAAAAAAGTTTGCACCAGTTTGTGATAATGTAGCTTCAGGTTTTCAACTGTTTACCAAATAAAGCATCTTAGAATGAAAAAAAGAAAGAAAAAAGAAACATGCCCTTGTTGACACAGTTGATAGAGAGTAGAGGCAGCTCCCTGGAGCTTCCTTTCTGGAGTTCTGGAGAAACAGTTCTTTATCCAAATTAAAAGTCATAGTTTAGCAGTGTTACTGATCTATGTGTGCGTGTCTAAGAAAAACTTCACAGAAGAAAATGTATACATTTTTATATTTGCATCTACATTTATTTAAACATGTCTATCATTCATCCATTTGCTTCCATCCAAATATCTATCTCTCTAGCTATCCGCCCTTCATTTGTCTATTAAGAAAAGATCGGGGGAGGGGAAAGAGAAAAAGGAAAGGAGAAAGAACTGAAGGAAGGGGAGATGGGAGAGTAGAGGAAAAGGAGGAACTGCATGATAATGAGGAGACAAAGGAGGAGGAGAAAAGAATGAGAAGAGAATGTCTATGCCACATTTGCCATTGTATAGAAGAGACTGAACTTTCTTGGAAGAGGGAAGAGGGTTTTGTTATAAGATGATGCTGGTGAGAAGCATGAAGTCAATTATTAGGGGCTGGACTTTGTTGTTGGGGGTTTTTTAATGATTCTTGTCCTAATGAAGCCTGGTGTTTACAGCCGCCTCTAGACAGTTTATTTTCATTGTGCCTTTGATTTTTAGAGGCAGAAGGAAACGTGGGCCACATTGGTTGGAGATTTTAGGCTGTTTTCAGCATCCAGGTCCCATACCTGTCCTCCCACATGAAAGCTCGACAAACTTTCTTACCTACTTTTCTTTCCCATCCAGGGGAGGAGGCTTTGACCATGTATATGGACAAAAGTCGCCTTGACAGGAAGTCAGGGAATGCCACTCAAAGTGTTGAAGCTCTGCACCAGCTCGCATCATCCTACTTTGTTGACCGTGATGGCACCATGAGGAGGCTTCATGAGATCCAGATATCAACTGGAGCAATCAAGGTACAGCTCTGGGGGGTACCTTGGTTCCACTTTGGGTGACAGGTTCTCAATACAACAGCAGTGCAATGCAGGCATTCTGAGAGTGGATGCACGGATGTAATTTCTGGGTTCATAACCATGTAGCCCGTGACGCCCTCTGCCAGCTGCTTTGACTGATATTGTCACATACCTTGTAATTAATATCAGTGTGCACTGTCATTCCAGTGGCCATATGTACTGATTTGCTAGAGTATCCTGGCTATAGTTATGGCATAATTATCAACAGTTCTCTCATTCAGTCTTCTGTATGGAGATTATCAAATCCCCTTTCTAGAGGAGAAACAGAGACTATGAAGAGGTAAATGATTTTCCTGAGGTCTCAGAGATAGCAATGATTAGATTACTGATGCCTAGCTCAGCAATATTTTAAACATCTATGTTTTTTATTCTTTCCTCCCCACTCACCATTTTACAGATGGGAAAACTGAGGCTAAAGGTTTAAAGCCTTTTTCTGAGGGTTACACAGTTAGAGAATAACTTAACAGGGACTAGAACTCTGCTCTCAAGACCAGCAGTCAGCAAAAGTTTTCTGTACAAGACCAAACAATAATTATTTTAGGCACGGTGGGCGGTATGGCCTGTGTTGCTATTACTCAACTCTGCTGTTGTAGCATAAAAGCAGCCATAGATGATATAAAAACAAATGGGCATGGCTATGTTCCAATATGACTCTATTTACCAAAACAGGAACTTTGGGGTTTGCTGATCTATGCTCGTCTACACCAGCGCTGTCCAGTAGTACCTTCTAAGACGGTGGAAAGGCCCTGTATCTGTGCTAGCCGAGATAGTAGCCACTAGTCACCTGGGGTTATTGAACACCTAAAATATGGCTACCAAGGAGCTCATTGTTTAAGTTTATTCCATTTTAGCTAATTAAAAATTAAATGGTCACATTGAGAAAAGCAGCCCTGGACTTCCAATTCAGTGCCTGAGAGCACAGGAACTTTAACAAGATTCCATTTTAAACACAACAAATTCAGACAGCCTCTATAAAGAGAATGTGGGAGGACATCCTCGACATAAAATGTTTGCTCTTCTGAGGGTTTCAGTACAGATGTTTCCATCTCAAATGTTCTTTAACCAGATTATGCCTGCATTTTACATCTCAGTCTTTAATTTCTTCTAAAGAAAATGCAGACCTAGCATTTTATTAAGACTTTCCAAGATATCTGTAGGGAAAAAGGGTGAGGATAAGGCCAAGGGGGTCTTACCCTGCCAAGGCTGGCAGATGAGTCAGAAATTGACTAAGGAGAGAGAAAAGTGTGGGAGGGAGAGAGTTACTGAGGAGGGAGGTAGTAAGGAGAGAAATAAATCAGACCGACAAACAAAGGGCTGGTTTATCCGAAAAGAATCACCTATATTTGGGGGATTATGTTGTTAGGGAACTCGGTGCAGAGAGATGGATCTTTATGAAGCCATTGGAGTCAGAGTGCCACAGAGACCTGGTTTTCATTATCAACAAATGGTTCTCTCCCCGCTGGATGGGATGCGGAATTGAGATATTGAAGCTCTGTCAGAAGATAATCCTCTTTTGTGTATCCTAGAGGTGCAGTCTGCCTCTTTAGGAGGAATTTCTCAGAGAAATTGCACAGAGGCCACTCAAGAAACCATTTATTATGGTAGGACTGTCTTCTGCACTTAATTTGGCCCTTGGATTTTTCATGCCATTTCTTGCCACTACGTCAAGACCAAGCTGTCTCAAACTTGTCTCACTACTGGGTCTGTTTTGGTGGTTGTTGTTGTTGTTGTTGTCTTTTTGAGATGGAGACTCGCTCTGTCACCCAGGCTGGAGTGCAATGGCGCAATCTCGGCTCACTGTGACCTCCAGCTCCCGGTTTCAAGCGATTCTCCTGCCTCAGCCTCCCAAGTAGCTGGGACTACAGGTGCGCGCCACCACGCCCAGCTAATTTTTGTATTTTTAGTAGAGATGGGGTTTCACCATGTTGGCCAGGATGGTCTCGATCTCTTGACCTTGTGATCTGCCCACCTCGGCCTCCCAAAGTGCTGGGATTACAGTCGTGAGCCACCGCAGCTGGCCTGGGTCTGTTTAAGACCAGCCACTAACCCGGGTGGAGAAGTTTTGCCCATTCACCGTTCTCCCCAGCATAGGTATCTTTAGGAAAATAAATTGGTAAGTTTAACTCTCTCTCAATAATAAATATGTTATTATTTTATATAAAAAGAAATTATGTGTAAAACAAAACAAAAAATACAAAACCTAATTATTCCCCATTTACTAAATATGACTGCACCCTAAGTGCTAAACACTTCAAAAATATAATCTCTTGACCCTATTTTGGTGACTGATAGCATTACTAACATTTTATAGATGGGGAAGTTGAGGCTTAGAATGAGAAAGTTACTGATCCAAGGTTTCACAGCTGGAAAAGGGCAGAGAAGGTGTGTGTGGCTGCCTCCCAAGTCATTGTTCCCTACAATGGATGCTGTGTTTCTATAGCTGAATGCAAACTTCAAAACAACCCTAAATAAGGGAAGCAAAGGCTAAATAAATGAAGAGGCTTCTTTTCATACTAAGCCCTTCTTATTTCAAGGTTATCTTTTTGAATAGCTGTTCCTCTTTTACCCACTACCTCAAGTCTTTCTAAGACAATGTTTTGGAAATGCGCGTCCACAGGATTGGGTCATTTTCTCCTGTGGCAGCACAATGCTTCTTGCTAAAACTTCTTTAGGAAAATGGGCATCGTTTTCTTGTTCTTGCCTAATAATGGTGTATATGTACTCATTATAACTTATAGAGCCATTTTGTAATAAGGTACCCATTATGGAACACATGCCATGTGCTAGGCGTTTAGACCCATTGTACCTGGTCTCACAACCTCTCTGGAAGAGATTTACTAGCTTTGGTTTGCAGATACTTAGAGAAGTCATTTGGCTTCCCTAGGTCCCAGGGTAAATACATGGCCTAGGCAGGATTTAACACTATTTTTTCTGATTCCAAAGCCAATGCTTTTGAAATATAGTGCGTCAACTTATAAGTTCATGTCTACTTGCAGCCACCGTGTGAAGTGAGAACCAGTGGTAGAAACAGGCATGCACTCTGTGTGCTTGACCACCCTGCTAACCTGTCTACTCAGTGACAGCTGTGCTTGGTCCCAGACACAAGCACGGAGCTCAGAAAGTGACCATTGACACAAACCAGGAGGCCTTTTCTGCTGGCTTTGCTCTGCTGAGGCATGACTCTTTGGGGTACGTCCTAGAAAAAGACTGCTGTCTCACACCTATCTTATTTGATATCTACCGCAGGTCACAGAGACACGCACTGGGCCTCTGGGCTGTAACAGCTATGACAATCTGGACTCTGTGAGTTCCGTCCTTCTGCAAAGCACGGAGAGCAAACTGCACCTTCAAGGTAGGAAGCCAGTGGAAAAAGTGGGGTCAGTTGGGGGAAACATCATGGATGTGATATGTGGGAGAGGGGATCAGGAGGGATGGAGTGAAGGGAGAATAAAGAAGAGGAAGCATAGAAAATCTAATGAAAACTGCAAATATGGAAATTAGACAGTTATGATACCATGTATACATATATATTTAGAATTTTAACATAGGCAGGACATTAAATTCATGATTATTAATTAGTTTTCAGATAGTAAGGGAATGTGAGCTTTAATTAATTTGTATTTATAAATATCTATATTTCTTTGGTGTCTGTATATGTCAAGTTTATGTTTGGGGCTCCATATACATTATTTTAAAGAAAATATATCCTTTAAAATAGTAATTTCATCCTTATTAATTCACATCATAAAAAGGAGAGGAGATTGCAGGGAAAAGTTGGACAAGGCTTTAAGTACACATAGCACTGTTTTTAAAAAGCATAATGTATTATATCAAAAAAGTGAGGACTTTAATTTTTCACGAGAAGACTAAGTGAATATATTGCATTAATACAACATAATATTAAACTGGTACTGATGTTTATAAAGAATTTCCAATAATATGTAAAAATAATTTGATATAATGTTGATAAATAAAAGATTTCTGATGGAATGGATGGCACGATCTTAATAATTTAAAGAGATAAATAAAAATAGGCCAGGTGCAGTGGCTCACGCCTGTAATCCCAGCACTTTGGGAAGCCGAGGTGGGTGGATCACGAGGTCAGGAGTTTAAGACCAGCCTGGCCAATATGGTGAAACCCAGTCTCTACTAAAAATACCAAAATTAGCTGGGCGTCGTGGTGTGCGCCTATAGTCCCAGCTATTCGGGAGGATGAGGCAGGAGAATCGTTTGAACCCAGGAGGTGGAAATTGCAGTGAACCGAGAATCACGCCACTACACTCCAGCGTAGGTGACAGAGCAAGACTCTGCCTCAATAATAATAATAATAATAATGGCCGGGTGCGGCGGCTCACGCCTGTAATCCCAGCACTTTGGGAGGCTGAGGCAGGCAGATCACAAGGTCAGGAGATCGAGACCATCCTGGCTAACGCGGTGAAATCCCGTCTCTACTAAAAATACAAAAGATTAGCCGAGCATGGTGGCGGGCGCCTGTAGTCCCAGCTACTTGGGAGGCTGAGGCAGGAGAATGGCGTGAACCCGAGAGGTGGAGCTTGCAGTGAGCTAAGATCGCGCACCACTGCACTCCAGCCTGGGCAACAGAGCAAGACTCTGCCTCAAAATAATAATAATAATAATAATAATAATAATAATAATAATAATGTGGCAAGGAAATATGCCCAGGTATTAGAAGAGCTTACCTCTGGATCTCTACGTTACTGATGATGTATTTTAGGCATCTATTTTCTTTTCTAACTTCGCTACAATGATCATGTATTAACTTTAGAGTCAGAAAAAAAATGACATGCTTTAACTTTGAGCAGACTAAAAATGTGACCTTCTAGAAAGGTATATGATAAAGGTGATGCTGAATGTCAGTGGGAGAAAGTTGGGTTGAGATTGGCAGGTAAAGCTAAGAAGAGACTACTGTGACTTTTATTTTCTGGTTCCTTTTGGCAACTCTTTGATTCATGCTCCTGTTACAGAAGGTGGTTGGAAAACATCTTCTGTTTTCTAACATGCATGGAGGGCTTGGTAGTGTCACTTGAGGGCAGTGAATGAAAATCCCTCGGGGAAATTCAGGCCAAGAAAGTGGTTTACTATTAAATAACAAAACACAACACACTAGAAACTTAAATACATGGAGCGTAACCCTACCCTCTTTAGCAGAAAAAAGAGTAGCCAGAAAAGAGTAGCAGAAAAAAGAGTAGACAGAAAAAAGAGTCGACAGAAAGATTTACTAATGCCTGTTAAGAAAGTAGATAAGAAAGACAGATCTTCCTTGTGTGTGCCAGGGTTTTCAATGTGTTAGTTCATGTGATACCTGTAGAGACTGTGTGAAGTGCGAGCCAGGATTTGAATCCAGGCAGTGAAGCTCCAGTCTGTGTTTGATCACCCTGCTGTGCATACTGAGGGTGGAAAGATTGTGAGTTATAATTGGAACAAAAATAGAAGGAATTAATGACATATTCCTATCAAGGAAATTACTGAGATCTTAGGGACATTTAGAGGTTGATTTACCTGAAGCCAATGAAGCTTAAGGTTCAAGGATTCTGCACCTTCCGAGTGCCCACCTTTTCTCATTCTGAATACACACTTGGTTTCCTGTCTAATTTTGAATTTATTTTTTAAATAAAACAGCTATTGTATAAGACTTATATTCTCTAAAATCTAGATCTGCCACGATAACATTATTAGAAGGATGCTATGAATGGAAAGGGTGGTGGCAGGCCTACTGTCCTACCCTAGATGGGTTAGAGTACAACCGGAGGATTGGATCCATGTTTGAGCATCACACTTCAGGAGGGATGTTGAGAAACTGCAGCTTTTCTTGAGAAAGTGTTTTACTATGATAAATAGTAAAAGAAGGTTAAATTGAAGCAAAAATGACTTGCTGCAGATATCTAAAAGGCAGACTTGCAGAAAAGATAATCAATCCCATGAATATTAATAAAATGGACCAATCCCAATCTAGTAGGAAGGGGGAAGTTACAAGGATCCCAGCTTTTAACTCAATGTAAAATGGATCTGTCTAGTACACATTTATGACCAAACCTGGAATGATCTGCTGAAGGATGCAGTGACTCCCTGTTATCAGAGAATTATAAGTAGATTATATTTGGTACAAATGTTATAGAGATTATTTAAGCATCAGTTAAGTTGGGTGATGGAAGCAGGTGGTTTTAAGTTCTTCTCAACACTGATTCTAGGATTTTTATGAAAATGATGAATTATAAAACCTTTATTGAGACTAACTGCATGCCGAAGCCAATACTAGACCCCGGGCATATAATCGTAAATCAGTTCAAGTCAACAAATGTATTTTTTAAAGAACTCATGTTGGTAATGAGATAGACAAAAAATAAAGTCGTGAACATTGTTTCTGCCCCAAGGAAATATACATTCTATTAGAGAAGATGAGCTTCAAACAAACAAGAGTAGGTGTAATAAATTTTAATGGAGAAAAAGTATAAGGTTTATATGGCACGAGATAGCATGGGGACTTAATGTACCAGGGAGTCAGGAAAGTTTTCTGTCAAAAAGATATATAGGATAAGACCTGAAGGATGAATAGGAGGACAGAGGCATGGATAGAGAGGCAGAAAGGATCTTTATGCAGGGGTATTCAAAGAAATAAGGAACTCGTGTGAGATTAAAGCACAGACATCAATGGTGAGAAAGACAAGATAATCTTTCAAGTCCTAGAAGGCTTCTGCAGCACATTAATGAGTTGAAAGTTAATTTGAGAGCAATGGATACCATGGAATGGTTTTTTAAAAAGAAGTAGCATGAAGAGATTGATATTTTAGAAGATCATTCTGACTCTTGTGTGGGCAGTTAATTAGAGGGGGTGGATGAGAGTTCAGTGACAGTTAGGGGGCTACTACAGAACTCAAGAGGAAATGCCATGGATTTAGACCATGGGGGTACCAGTTGAGATGGAAGGAAATGGAGCAATCCCAGAGTTACTTAGGAGGCATTGTGATGAGGATTTAGTGAAAAGACCATAAAGAATTTAGACAATTGGGTGAATGGCTTGTGGGGATGAGATAGAAAGGATAGATGGGCAAGTATCTATGATTCAAGGTAATAATATAACCTAATAGTCATAATAAAATAAGACATGGCATTATGGGGATTCAGAAAAGGGAGTGATTCATTCTGTCTGTTCAGGTAGAGGAGTCATAGGAAAAAATAATATCTGAGGAAGTATCATATTCTCCTAGTGGAAGGCCACACAAAAGTGCTTCTAAAATATAAGACAGATTATCTCATGATTTTTGAGTGAGCTCATATTTATTCAGTAGGATGCAAAAAAAAAAAAAAACACTAAGTATAAGGAAAAAAAGGCTGATAAATTGGATACATTAAAATTACAATTTATGTTCATCCAAATACTATTAATATCAGCATACAAGCCATAGAGTGGAAGAAAATATTTGTAATACATGTGCCTGACAAAGAACACTTATAGAATACAGAATATACATATTTTTAAAGCTTCTGAAGTCAAAAAGAAAAAGGGAAATAGTCTTGTAAGAAAAGAAAATGAATGAAAGACATGAAGAAGCACTTCACAAACAAGAGTGTCAAAATTCCAGATAAACACTTAGGTGCTCAACTCTCCTAGTCAGGAAAAAAAGTGTAAATTAAAGTCACAATTTAATATCATAACACAGCAATGAGCATGACTGAAATCAAAAAGACTGACAATATCAAGGAGGGACAATGTGAAGCAATGGGAACTTAGGCACATTGCTTATAGGAACACAAATTGGTACAAACACTTCGGAAAATTCTTGGCAGTATCTATAAAAGACTGCACGTGTCCTTAGCCTATGACCTATCAATTCCGACTCCTATGAAAACATGCTCACCAGAAGACATAAATGTTCACAGCAGCTCTATTTCAAATAACTCCGACTGGAAACAACCCAAATGTCCATCAACAAGAAAACTGATAAATAAATTGCCATACATTCATACAATGAGCTTACCATACAGAAATAAGAAAGAATAAACCACTGTTTCATACAACAATATGGAAGAATCTTACGAACACAGCATTGAGTGAAACAAGTTAGACGTAAATGAGTACAGGCTATGGGATTCTTTTCCTAGATGGGTGAAAAAAGGTAAAAACAAATATACGGTTTTAGGAGTCCAGATAGTGTTAACCTTTAGGGAGAGGAATGGGGTAGTGGCTGAAGGGGTGAGAGACATTTCTGGTGATATTGGTGATGTTCTGTTTTTTTAATCCGTTTGGTAATACATGGATGTGGTTGCTTTGTGAAAATTCAAAAAGCTGCACATGCTTTATTTGTACGTATGCGTTTCTGTGTATATAATACGTATCTGTTTAGGTTTTATTTAGTAACGTGTCCCATGTTGACATCCTCTGCAAAGATAGAACATGAATAAAGCAGAGAGGCATGGGAAAGTGGGAGGTGGTTCAGCCCAGCTGGAGGACAGGCTGCATGAACTGAGGTTAGAGGAGCCAGGAATGACAATAGATATTATTTTTTTCAATGCTTCCTCATATGCCAGAGATTGTGCTAATTTATTTTTATTAGATTTATTTTTGCTTATTTATGTATATTTTTATTTTAACTTGTTTTTATTTTATAATTGTATTTATTTTTAATCCTCAACATGATTCCCATGAAGAAGGCATAAATAACATTCCCATTTTTGCAGGTGAAGAAACCTGGATAAACATGACCTAGAGAGGTTATTTAATAAGTGGCTGAGCTGGAGTTTTAACTCAGCCTAACTTCAAGCTTCTTCAAATGTGTTTCCTCTGTATTTCTCTATTTCTCTTCTCATCTCTTTGAATGAGGCTGGGAGGGCAGATTCTGCAGAAGGCTACTTTGGTGGATTGAGAACAGTATCAATGGCTCTAAGGGCTCTAATGATTTTCACCTTGTGATGTTTCATGAAATGTTTATTAAAACAAGGCAAAGGTAAAGCAAAATAGAAAAAAGAAAGAACAGGATTGGAGGAGATTAGAAATGAGAAAAAAAGCATCATGAGAATGATCAGAGGCTATTAGTAGTCATAGCAGTAACAGCTCAAATAGTGGTAATGACACTAATGGCATAAAGATAACTTCTTATTTTCATACTTCTCTTTCCAAGAAACCCATCGAATATTTTACCAACATTGTCATGTAATTTAATCTAGTATCCATATGGCGAAGTATACAGGGAGCAAAGCTGTGCCTCAGTAGCTCACTGATGTGGAAAGGGATGCAGAGAGAATATTTTGCTGAAATCTGTGGATGATAGAGAAATTTATTCTTTCATACATTTACTCATTTATTTATTTAGCGATATTTATGGAGCACCAACTATATGGTCAGGTATGTTTTTAAAGCCAGATTCACAGCAGTGAATAAGATAAATGAATCATTTTTGAGCTTATAATTGATGTGTGGGTATGGCAAAAGCAGACAATAAACAAATAAAAAAACTTCTTTATAATCAGAGAAATAATGAAGGAGCAGGTCATGTAGAAACTTGTAGACCATGGCAAAAACTTTAGATCAGATTTTACTCTGGATGCAATGAGAAACAATTGAAAATTTAGGCAGTGAAGTAACTTGGCTTGACTTAAATTTTAAATAGATAACTATGGCTATTGAGTAAGAAAGGCTGTAGAGGGCAAGAACAGTTATACGGTATCAGTTGTTAGGAGGCTGTCATGTTTATCCAGGTTGAGAGAACATAGTGGCTTAGATCATGATAGTTACAATGAAGGTGGTGAGAGGTGACTGAATTTATGGATGAATTTTTAAGATTGTCCTGATATGATTTGGTAATGAACTCAAAAGTATTTGTGAAAGAGAGAAGTCAAGGATGACTACAAAGTTTCGCCTGAGCAACTGCCATGGTAGAATTGTCACGTTGCTGTGATGAGATTGGTAAGGACCAGTTTTGATGGGACATGTGAAATTGGGTTCAAACCTAGTTGAGTTGGAACCTAAGTTTGACAATTCTATTCGAAATCCAAATGTAGATGTTGAGTGGAAGACATTTGAAAGGTAAGAGGAGAAAACTGAAAATACAAATTAGGATATAAATATTATTTAATGATCTGAGATTGAACAAGATTACTTTGGGAGAGAGTGTAGATAGAGAAAAAAATTCAGTTATTGAGTCATGGAGAAATTAATGTTAAAAGGTTGTGATGATAGAATGATAATGAGGAACAAGACAAGGAAGCTGGGGAGTGGCAAGAAAAGTAGGAAGAGAGACAAGAGTATAGAATCTTGGATGTTATATAAAGAATATTTTTCAAAACAGAGATAGCAGTAACTGTGTCAAATACTGTTGATAGTATAATTAAAGTGAGGACTGAGAGCTGACTATGATATTTAGCAACACATGGGTCACTGATGACAGGATGTTTTCAATGGAATTCTGGGGGTGAAATTCTGGAGCAAATTCAAGTGAAATTCCAGAGAAAACTCTACAGAGTAGTATTACAGTAAATGGCACAATAGCTTAAGGTGATCAGGAGTAAAGTGGTATTTTTCCTTTCTTTTTAACATGGAAGCAACAAAACTTTTTTCCAATGTTGAGACTTATTCTGTAGAGAGGGAAAAATTGATACTGCAAGCAAGGGAGGAATGGTTTTACAATCAAAGTGGAGCAGGCAAGAGTAAATAGGGTCTTGTGCATAACTGGAATTATTTGCCTTAGATAGGAGCACATATTCTTGGCAGAGAGGGAAAGGAGAACCTGAGATCAGAGGCTAGTACAATTTGTAGATGTGGTAATAGGGGCATTTTCTTGATCTTTATTTCTTGGTTACCTATCATGGATTTTAAATTGTATGATTTTCAGATTTTAATACCTCTGAAATTAGAATGCTTTTTATTATTGATGATGTGTCTTAGTTTAATTTGGCAGGGTATTATTTTCTTAGTATACATAAAACAGTGGTGTGTTTTACAGTAAATATCATCTTAGATTTGTAGATTCAATGTCATAAGGTATTTCCCCTGAAAAATTGATGAGGTTGTTAGCTTATTCCCAATTTCCAAAAGGTAAAGATGAATGCAAGGAGGATAGAGATCATTAGCAGATGGGAGGCTAGGCCAGAACAGGGAGATGGGGTCAGAGACCACTAACTTGAGGTATCGTCTACCCTCTGCCTGAACCTCCAACAGGGCCACCTGAGACTTGTGTTTTGAGAGCCTTCTCCAAAGCTTCACATTCAAATGGTCTACCTGGTTTCTTGGTCTTAAATCATTTATCTTCCTTCTCTTCATCATCCTCTTTTTTTCTTCTTCTTCCCATCTTCATTGACCTTTTCTTTTTCTGTCTCTGCTTGAAACCTCAGCTCCTTCTAGACTAGAAGATTCCCTATCGCTCATGCACCCGGACTCTCCTTATGCCTACAATGACATCCTCACTCTCTTTTATTGAATGTGGCCCATCTCTCAATGCCAAGCACAAATGTCCCCTCATCAGAATCATTCCTTCTCCACCCTCCACCTTGGTTCAGTTCCTCATCTCATCATTTCTCCCCTCCCCGGATCAGTACAATGAGGGTCAAAGCAGCCTTCTTGTTCAGATCTCACTCCTGCTGATCCGTTGCCTCACAGCAGCCAGCGTGATCTTCTTAAAGCCGAATCAGATTCTCGCTTCCCTCCTCACAGCCCTTCACAGCCCCCGTGAAAGTTTTGGTATACAGTTTAGATTTCTTAACTTAACACCAGGCTGTTCAAATGCAAGCCTTGCCAATCTTCTTGGCTTTGCCTTATGCTATCACCCAACATATACCATATCCATGCTCCAGGCCCACGCCATTTCTTACATTTCACTACAGGCATCTTTTGAAAACTATTATTTTTATTTTTTTATTGCCCTGCACTTTTACACAGCCTTTCTCCAATTCCTGAACTTTTCATCTCTCTCAGGTAAGCTTCTCTAAACTCCCCTCCCCAGGCCATTAGATGGTCTGCACAACTTCTCTAGGAGTTGCCACACAGTAGTATCATCATCCTTTTATTAATCTGACTCTCCAATTGTCTTAGATTCTTGTTTGATAAGAACCATCTCTCTCTCTGGCACAATACATAGAGACTGATATATAGACACTGCTGAAAAGATATTTGCTGTATGACTGTATGAATGAATACATGAATGAATCACTCAGCCCATAGTGAACTCTGTTTTCTTCTTTGAACCCTTACACTTCTTCTCCCACATGATACTGGATTCAGTTCAACCTAATGACCATTTCCTGAGGGCCTACTGTATGCCATTCTCTGTGCTGCATTGCACGCACAGCATTCTTCAAAAGGGCATGTGCTTTTGCTATTGCTTTGGATGTTACATCTTCCAGGAAGGGTCATACCATTGAATTCTCCAAATGCCACCTCTTCTGAGAAGCCTCCTGGCTTCTTTTGCTTCTCTGACCTTCTACATTATGACCATTGTCCCTCTCTTTCTTACATAAGGAGATACAATGTAGAATAGTGGTTTCAAGAAAAGGCCCTGGAGTCAAACGGACCTTAGTTCCAGTACTAGTTCTACCATTTGCTGGCTGAGAGGTTTCAGATAAGTTACTGCAGCCTCTGAGCCTCTATTACTAACTTACTTCCAATGGTTGTTGTATTATGCATGTAAGAATATACATTATGTCTGGCTTAGATTAGGCATTAAAAAAAGTTAGGTATTATTTTTACCACCTCTATCAATGTGTTACTTGCAAAATATTTGCTTTATTTATATTTGCATCCTCCATGGCATATGTGCTTGGCCAATAACAAGTGCTCATTAAATATATGCTGAATGAATAAATGCAGTGTTCCTTACATAGTCAGGAACTCAGCAAATCCTTCCACAAAAACCACAGCAAGTATTTATGGTGTGCCAAATATTAAGAACAACCACTGTGTTAGTCACAGTGGAGGATCACAGTCTAGAGGATTAAACCAAATACATATACATAAAAAGCGTACTTGGCAACTTTAATCTCAGTTTGATCAGTTTATGAATCAATCAAGTAATTAATATTTTTCTCAATGGATCTTTATTCAATATACATCAATTCACCCCTTTGTATTAATCTTCCCAAGTCATAGCCTATTAGGACTGACGCTTGCCTGAAATCACTCCATGGTTTCCCCACATTCATGGGGTCCCAAATTCCCTTTCTAGCTTCAGTTCTAAAGCCCATTGGAACAATAGAGGTGGGACTCTCCTATAAGAGGCAATGATAATAACCAACATGTGCAATCATGCAGATTATCTTTCCTCCAACTCATCCTCTTCTTTCCCATTTGTCTTTGCTCAGCCGTATCCTCTACCAGAGATACCTTGCATTCCCATCTCAACTCACCGGCATTCTACTTAGTCTTCAGGAACCATTTAAAATGGTATCTTGCATGCACACATGCACATACACAGGACTGGATAAAAATTTCCCTCCTCTCACCCCATTATAACTCTTTGATTACCCCTCATTTACAGTATGATTTTTTTTTTTTTTTTACTCACCTTGCAACATATTCATTTATGTTTAGGTTTTTATCTTCTCTATTAGATTAGAGTATAGGCCTCTTTAAAAGCAAGGATTTTTCCTTGCCAATTTTACATTTCATAATATTTAATGTAGTGCCATGGGCATAGGAATTATATATTATATATATGTGTGTGTGTGTGTGTGTGTGTGTATATACATGTATATACATGTATTTGCTGAATTGAGTTTTTGAATATAATTGGTGCTAGAGTGACAGTGGAAGATAATGAGCTAAGGAAGATTAGGAGGAAGGGGAAAGGAAAGAAAGGAAGAGAAAGAAGTGTGGAAAGAGAGAAAGGGGAGGGGAAGTGAAGAAGGGGGTAGAGGGAGAGGACAGGGCAGAGCAAGAGGAGCAGTCTGATGAAGAGTAGTGTCGATAATCCCATTTCTCAGTAGCTAGATGTCACAGATGGAGCGAAGATGAGTATTTTCAAAATCATCTTGCAACAAGTAGTAGAAAAAGAAAGTGTAGGAGAAATGTTTAAAAATAACATTTTTTTGAGATGCTATCCTTCTTAGACATTGAGTTTATAACCATTAGCCCATTTATCCATCCCACCAACTAAGAGTTAGGGATCATGCTCCCCACTATACAGATGAAGAAATTGAGGCTCAAAGAGGATGAAAAGACAGAGAGTGAATAGGTCTCCTTTTTCTAAAGCCCCCTCCTCTCCCACACGACCATCACTTTATATGGACTTGGAACTTCAGGGTGATACACTAAGTGATTGTTGCCAGTACTTGGTCTCAGCAGCAGCTTTGGGGTGAATCATCTTTGTTAGGACTTAGTCTAGAGTCACAAGCAATGGCTCATGCCTACAGCCTCTCTTGTCCAGTTAGCAGGGACCTGGAGGCACTAATGGGAATTTATGTTTCTGGCTTCCTGTGGCTCTGCCAGTGAGGCCCTTTCAATGAAAGAGCAGTGCCTTTAGTGTCTTCATGAAAAATGAGATTACTGATTTCCACCCAGCTAGCTGCATCCAACTGTTGCTTTTACTTTATGAACATAGGAGCACCTTGTTCTATGCTCGCCAGAGGAGAAGGATTCTTCTCAAGAAGAAAGGGATTGAAGATACCAATCAAAGACTCAATCAGAAACCGAATAGAATGAGGAGGATGGGCAGAGAAGATTTAATCAGAAATCAAATAGAATGAGGAGGATGGGCAGAGAAGATTTGCTAGGGATAAAGAACTTTGGCTGGTTAATTAGGCCTCTGAGCTTACTTAGGTCTTAATCTGTAAAATGGGAATAAGAACACATGTATCTGAGAGCTATTGTTCTTCATTTATTTGGAAAACATATAGAAAGCACCTGATCTAAAAACCAAGAGGGTTCATAAAATAAGAATAGTAATAATCAAGGCTATTATTTTTGAACAATTATCATGTGCCAGGTATAGAGCTCACTTCTTTATATCAATATTTTATGTAAACCTCAACACAGTCCCATTTTTCAGATTTGAAAATTGAAGCTCATAAAAGTTAAGTAACTACCTTTTAGAGCAGGAATTTGAACCCAGATCCACTCAGTGCTGGTATTCTTAAACTCTACATCATTTTGCTTCCCAACCTGGGGCATATATATAATAGTTATGGTTTTTACTAGATCAAGAATTTATATAGCCCTTTCCATGTGCCAGCACCATAACCTTTCTAGGTTCTGCTATTTACTTTAGACAGTCTGTGATTTTCCTAAAATTACTTGCCAACTTGTGTAGGTGTGACCGATTTCCATAATTATTCTCATATTCTGAAATGGATCTATAACCGGAAAAGACAAAAAAACCCTAGAATAGATGATACTAGGCTTTGCAGCAATCCAGGAGTATATGACTATAAAAAGAGCTGCTTCTGACCTACAGAAACCTGGAATCTGGAGGGAACTTAAAGACTCAGACTTGGGCAGGAAGGAGTAAAGAATTCTAAGCAAGCACAAACTGATGGGGTATAAACTGATGCTGAGAGAAGGAGTATCAGGGAGTTACTTCTTGGTATGTAGCCATGTGGGGCTACATCTTTCAAATAAACTTGTGGCCAAGTACGCAGCATGGAAATCATGAGAGATAAATGGTCGATGTTGCAATTTGGTCTATTTAACAACCATGTCCCATTAGATTCCTTGTCGATCTCATTGATCGTGCAGAAATGAGGCATCAGGATGGCCAAAACCTAAATAAGTTACCCATGATAATTAGTTTATTGACTCCATGGAGATATGGTGCCTGTTTATTTTTTAAGATGATTGGGCCAATTCTTATCTTCTTCCTAACAACTTACCTTAGAATTAAGCTCTCCTTTTGCACTGTCAACAAAGTGTTTTTAATGTGCCTCTATTATATTCCAGATACATTCTGTCTTGTCTTATGTGTACAATTGTACACATCTGCCACTAAATTGTAACTGAGATTGCTGAGAGGAGAAACCATATGCTTTTTCATTTGTTCATTATTTGCTTCTCTTTCTCATAGTGTTTAGCTTATAGTAGGTGCTCAATAAATGTTTACTGGTTTAAAGTTATTTGAACTATCGAATCGATTTGTTTTGAATCTTATGTGTTTATTGTTGCAAAATATACACAACATAAAATTTAACACTTTAATCATTTTAAAGTATTAAGTTTTAATCATTTTAAAGTGTTAAATTTAGCGACGGTACATTCACAATGTTGTGCAAATATCCTTACTATTTCTACTACTTTACACAACCCCCGAAACAAATTCTATATCCCCTAAGTAGTTATTCTCTATTTCCCCTTCCCTTCAGCCCCTGATAACTACTAATCTGCTTTCTTCCTCTATAGATTTGCCTATTCTGGGTGCAGTCTGCCCTCTATACCCTTGAGTTCCATATCTGTGGGTTCTGGATCTGTGGCTTCAACCAACCAGATAGAGAATATTTAAAAATTAATAATGATACTACAAAAATAAAAAGTACAAAAAGTCAGTACAGTGTAACAACAGTTACATAGCATTTACATTGTATTAAATGTCATAAGTAATCTGGGGATTATTTAAAGTATAAAAAAGGATACGTGGAGGGTATATGCAAATACTATGCTATTTTATATAAGGGACTTGAGCATTCATGGATTTTGGTATCAGAGGGTGGTGGGAGGGTGGGATTCTAGGACCAATCCCCTGCAGATTCCAAGGGATAACTGTATTTCAAATCAATGGAATCAGACAATATGTGGTATTTTGTGTCTGGCTTCCTCCATTTTACATTTTCAAGATTCATCTATGTTGTAGCATGTATCAGTACTTCATTCCATTTTATGGCAGAATTAATACTTCATTGTATACATATACTACATTTTAGTTTTTCATTTATTGGTCAATGGACATTTAGGTTGTTTCCACCTTTGACTACTATGAATAGTGCTGCTGTGAACATTCATTTACAAGTTTTCATTTGAATGCTTGTCTACAGTTCTTTTGAATATATACTTAAGAGTAAAATTGCTGAATCATAAGGTAATTAAATTAAAAAAAGATTTGGTGTTAAAATAAGTGTATTTTGTGGCAGATTTCATTATTACATTATTGTTCATTTCCTCTAAGAGGATTATGTACATACAGTGCATTTCCATATGACTGGCAGCACTGCACTGTGGGAGGCTCTGTGACTTTCCATTTTAGTGACATTGGCCTTGTCCATGTGATTTGCTTTGGACAATGGAATGTGAGAGACATGGTACATGACACATTTGCGCAAGACACTTTAGGAGACATTGTCTGGCATGGCTTTTGCTCTTTTCCCTTTATCATGAGAATGGCATATTCCTGAAAAAAGGCTGCACTTTTAGCCTACATCTGAAATGAAGAAGACATCTGGAGCAGAGCCAAAGCACAGCTGACACAAAATATGAGCAACAAATCAACCTTTGTGGTTATAAGCCACTGAGATTTTGAGGTTATTTGTTACCACACAGTAATTTAGCAAAAGCACCCTAATATTAAAACGCTGGATTAAATAACATAAACCACATTTATTTACTGCAGGACTTCTCAGTGCCTTGACTGTGCTAATATGTATTATGAGTCTAAAGAGATGAATTAAGTACAGAGTTTTCTGAATGTATTTGGGTTTGGGCATATTTGCAGATTTGTGATTCTGTGGCATACAACTTGGCAAATGCTGGACCATGTATACTATTCAGGTTCAATCCTGTACAAAATGACTTTCCCAAACTCCTCTACTCTTATAAAAGTTAGAGAGGTCTTCTTTTTTGTTCCTATGCAAACTCGTGCATATATATATATATATATTTTATTGTCATTTTACATTTATAAATCTTTCTGTAGCGCCCAACTAGAGCCCCATGAGGCCATAAACCATGTCATATTCACTTTTTGTATCTCTAGCATCCAGTATAGAACTGGCTCAATAAAGTGCTAAATGAAAGGACTTTCTTAAGAGATATTCAATTGAGTACTTTTATTTTTGCATACCTACTATGATCTAGCACTGGGCTTGTTACCTTGGAAAGAATGCAAAAAAAAAGAGATAAAGTTATTATCCTCAAGAATCATAATCTATAGCAGTGGATCCATAACAAATTATGTGCTGAAGTTAGTGGCCAAGTCTTTTAGCACCATTGTTCTCTTAAGAATATTTTTGTGTCTATGTATTTTTTTACTCAGATCTTTCTGAGCACTTGTCTGTAACTACTGAGATGAAATTTAAAAAGCCTTGGGTCTCAAGCTGTAATATTGTGAAAGAAGATACAGGTTTTGCTAATGAGGGATGGCTGTAGAGATGGGGCATGCTAAACATAGAAGACAGAACCACAGTCCTCTCTGAAACACATTCTGTCTAAATTTGCCTTCATTCAAACACGTACTCTGGGTACTCAATAGTGTGCTAGATGACAGGGAAATGGTAGATGAATGAGCTGTGTTTGGCATTCAAGAAGCTTATAGAGTAGGAGAGACATGAACATGAGCACGCATATGATACTGTAAGTGTCCCATTGGGATTTGAAATATGTGCAAGGTGCTTTTGGTTGCCAGCAGAGAGACTACCTGAGACCACATAAGACTTCTGGAGAAAGCAATAGAAAACAGGACAAGGTCAGAAAATCCTGTCACTTAAACAACTACCCTGTACTAAGAGCTCCACATGTGCTATTTATGTGATTTTATTTTCAGGTTCATTGATATATAATTTACATACAGCCAAATATACCCTTTTGAGGTGGACTCTTCTATGAATTTGACAAGCATATTCAGTTATGTAACTCCCACCACAATCAAGATATAAAATAGCTCATTTAATTTTTACACTAGCTTTATGAAAGAAGCTTTGATAAGAAAACTGGGGATCAGAGAAGTTAAGCCTCTTAGCTTCTTCAAGGTCAAACAGTTAGTGAGAGCTGAAGGCAAAATGTGAACAGGAGAAAACTTGGCATGCTTGGAGAACAGAGATAATGGTATGGCAGGATATAACAAGAAAAAGAAGGGAGATGGGTAAGAGAATAATTTGAAGACATCAGCTGATCCAGGGATCAGGTAGCACAGACTCTTACAGGTACCAAATTTGGTTTGTATCATGATTTCTCTGAAGAAGCTTATATTGAAATTGAACCAACCTCTTCTTAAAGCTTCAAGAACATGTTCATGTTGAAATTTTATGAAATTGAAAAAAAAAAGTATGCTGGCCTCCTTATCCTTGGTGATTTCATAAATTAAACTATATTATCTTTTTTTGAAGTTAAAATTCTCATTTAGAAGTCCTGCTGGCCCAACACCTCTAATCAGTATAAATCCTTTCTATTTTTATTTATTTATTTGTTGTCTTATCTCCCTCGCTACAAGGTAGGTTCCATGACAGCAAGGATTGTGTCCTTGCCTTTCCTGGTTCCTTGTCTTTTCCCTAGAACCTAGAACAGTGTCTGCACATGATAGATGCCTTATTGATCTTTGCTTGACAAATGAATAAACAACAGCACAGAGCAGAATCATAGAAAAGTCAGGTTGGAAAAAATCTTGATGGTCATCTAGTAGAAGAGTTGGCAAACCTTTTCTGGTAGCAACCAGATAATTAATATTTTAGGCTTTGTGGGCCCCATGTTCTCTGTAGCAACTACTCAACTCTTTTATCTGCATGGCTGTGTTCCAGTAAAATTTGTTTGTAAAAATAGACTGCCGGTCAATTTGGCTATAGTTTGTCAACTCCTGTATCTGTTAGTATAAGCTAGGTTATGTGGTGCTAGCAAACAAGTCCTGAATCTCAGTGATTTGCCAAAGTGAATGCTTATTTCTTCCTTATGCTACATGGTGGTCACAGTTCTACTGTGATTCTACTCCTCCGATGGCCCCTATCTGGAACATTGTTGGACTCGTAAAAAGAGAGATTGATGAGCTCATATGCTGTTCTATAGCTTTGTTTGGAAAAGACACACATCCCTCACACCCATATTTCATTGGCCAAAACATGTCATGTGAACTTGTTTAAGTTTGGAGAGTGGGGATTTGTGGTTATCTCTAAGAGGGGACATTATAAGAAGGAGCACTGAATGTGGGTCAATGATAACCCACCCTACCACCTGCCATCTGAATATTTGATGGAACCAAGATTTGTTTGCGTCCTGTCACCTTTCAAACCCTGCTTCCACACTTCCAGTGTTGGGGAGTCCTCTGCTACCAAAGCAACCTGCTTCATCCCTTGAAACATCTGATTGCTGAAAAGGTGATTTTATTGTGCTGAATTCCATATACCTGTGTCTTTCACCTAAGGATTCCAAATCTTCTTAAGATCCTGCAGAGCAGATGATTTTATTTACAAACACAAAAGATTACTCTAACCAGGAGGGGGCATTTCCTGATTCTTATATCAAGGAAGTAGGAACCCACTTACCAACCCCCAGGTAGCTGCCTTTCTTCATTTTCCAGAGTGTAAATGACCCATCACGGAGACAGGGCTGAACTTCTGAATGAGCTCATAGCCTTTTCGCCCTTTCTGCACAGTTTCACCCGGTGAATTATTGTCTTATTTTCATTCCACTCCAATGAGCTGTCAGCAATGGATACTGTAATTCACAGCAATAGAAACACAAACAGATGGGTAATTGACCTGCATGCCTTCATTACACTGGAGTTCAGCATGGCTGTTGGAGCCATAAAGTCCTTTATCTGCCAGTCTGAAATCCCTGGGCTTTCACAAGGAAGGGGATCAGGCTGACTTTTTGCAAAAGGTACAGTCCTTGTTGTTGTTCTCCTCACCTTGTGCATTTCAGAAATGGACAGAATTTGACAAGCAGAACTTAGTGGTACAAGACAACAGCTGGGGCTCCTATAAAGCTCAGAGATATCTACAGGGGGCACATTCTGATACAAGAACAGGATAGAAAAATATTTATATTCAACTAAAATAGAACCTGTGTTTTTTCCTTCTTCCCTTAGCACTATAAGAAATCGTGTATTTAATATCTAATGAAATAGGTCAGAAAAGAGCAAATCCATCAAAAATACCACTGTATTAGGTAATTAGGATATAGAATAAAATAAAATAAAGCTTACCAAAAACAACCTATGATAATGCATGGTCTTTGCCTTGAATAAGAATTTCGGCTTAGATTGACCCAAATTATGCCCTCTGCTATGGCATACTGAGTTCACTTTCTTTATCTATTCAGACCATGCTCATGTTTCAAGATTCAACCCACATCCCACAGCCATTACAAAGTCTTCCATATTCATTATTTCCAGGCCTATTTTCTTGCATCTTCATAATAGATCACTGACTTATTCAATATTTGAAATACATTTATAAAAACCTACTATGTGCCAGACACAATACTACTTTTAATGTTTTAATCATCAATCAAGGACTTTCTTTCCTGTTCTTGAATTTTTTTTTGCTTTAGTTTTCAATATCTGAGTAACCTCTCTCTTTCTTTAGGAGGTAAGAAGCATGCATTAAACCTCTTCTTTATTTCCTCCAACAATTCCTAATGTACTACTTGTTAAAAGGAGAAAGAGGCTGAGTTCCTGTCAGCAAAAGAGCAGAATCAAAGTCAGCGATGAAGACTGGGCTATAATCTTCAGGTCTTAGGTTCACCTTCAGCTCCTGTTGATTGGATCTTCTTTTCCAGATACCTTTTCCAGATATTCTTCTTTCCCCAGCTTCACAGACCATGGTCAGTTGATCCAAGTGCCTGCTAGCAATATCATCAATGTTGTTGAAGGTCTCCAGAGATCCAACCTGAGGGTCCCCTAAAGTTCTTCTGTTACTTGAGTACTCCCAATGGTTGAAACTCAACAACACAGTGAGCCCCATTTTTTTCCTGAGTCTCAGAATCCCTTCTTGTAATGAATAAAGATCTTTCTTGTACTATAAGAAATGCTATTTCCTCTAAGGAACTCACAGATTTCTGCTGTGTGTCACCCTTCCCTTCAGAATTTTGATGTCTCGTGTGCAAGAACTCTTTCTCTTCTTTTCTAGGGAACTTGTAAGCAAACAAACAAAAGAAGACAAACCTTAGTCAGAAAGAAATGTGAGGGCCAAGTTGATTCTCAGCTGGAAGGAGTTCTATGCCCATGGCCTTTTCCATGCTCTTCCCGCTGTCTGGACTACTCTTTCTGTGGATCCTTCATCCCCTAGTGCCCACGTATCCATTAGGTCTCAGCTTAAATGCTTGCTACCCCCTAGGAGAGTGGAGAGTGCTTTTAACACCCCTAATCCATTCCATGCTGAGCTCGTTGTTCTTTCCCTATGTTCCCTGAAAAACTTGTACTTCTCATAGAATACTGGTTTTATTGCATCCAAGCAGCTAGTTTACATCTCTCTCTCTCTCCCTGTCTGTCTCTCTTTCTCTCTCATTCTCTCAAACTAAACAGTAAGACCTACAACAAGAGGGAGTTGTCTGCCTCATTCACCCTAGTATCCACAGCACAGCTGCCTGGCACATAGTGGGGCTACAGGAATGTGTGTGAAAGAAGGGAAGCAGAAAGATGGGAAGAAAGGAAGGAAAGAAAATTGGGAAGAAGGAAGGAGGGAAGAAAACGGGGAAGGAAGGAAGGAAGGAAGGAAGGAAGGAAGGAAGGAAGGAAGGAAGGAAGGAAGGAAGGAAAATTCATAGAATTTTCATAGAAGAAAAACGATGGAGTGATTAAAAAAGACGAGTAATAATTATTTTAATGCTGATATGAGAAAATGCATTCTTGGCATGTTTCATACTGGCTCGAATGGTGCTATTCAAGGAGGATTTTTCAAGATGGGTTCAAGTTTGGTCCAGGTAATGAATGTGATCTGATATCTGGTTAAATGGAGGGCAACCTAACATGTGTTGAACACTTAATTATGACAGTGTCTTGGTCTGCTCAGGCTGCTGTAACAAAATTTCACAGACTGGGTGGCTTACACAAAAGAAAATTATTTGTCACAGGTCTGGATGCTGGGAAGTCTAAGATCAAGTACCAGCAGATATGGTGTCTGGTGAGGGAGGGACTGCTTCCTGGCTTGTAGACAGCTACAAGCTGTCTCTTCTCCCATCTCTTCCTCTTCTTATAAGGGCACTTAGTCCCATCACAAGGGCACCACCCACATGACCTCATCTAAACCTAATGACTTTCCTAAGTTTCCGGCTCCTTATACCATGGCATTGCAAGTGAGGGTTTCAGCATATGAATGTGTGTATGCGGGGGATGGGGAGTACAAACATTCAGTCCATGGCAGCCGAGTTGTGGCTTAGGTTTATGCCTTTTCTCTGTTCGTTAGTATACAAGGAGATTGGGGTTTCAACCTCATAGGCAAAAAAAAAAAAAATCCCTGAGTTTCTAGGGGTATAAAACTTTTCCAGAGGTCACACTGTGCTGGAGCCACCACAGGGGTTGTAAGCCAGGTCACCCTTGAGTGTCAGAACTCAAGTTGAATTCCTAGATTGGAGTCCTGATTCTGTTACCTTAGTTGTGAGACTTTGGCCAGGTCATCTGATTTTTAAATTCTAACACCCCAGAAGCCTCGTGAGACACCTTTCTTCTCATCTCAGAGAAGGAAGCGTTTAAAGTTCAAAGTTCCTTTGATTGGCAGAGCGCAGTGGCTCATGCCTGTAATCCCAGCACTTTGGGAGGCCGAGGCAAGTGGATCATGAGGTCAAGAGCTCAAAACCATCCGGACCAACATGTTGAAACCCTACTCGGGAGGCTGAGGCAGGAGAATTGCTTGAACCCGGGAGGCGGAGGTTGCAGTGACCCGAGATTGTGCCACTGCACTCCAGCCTGGTGACAGTAAGACTCGGTCTCAAAAAAAAAACCATTTATTTGATCAACAAATGAGTGCCTGGAGCCTACACTGGGCTTGACCTTAGTTTATACTCTGGGGGCCCTTAGAGGGCAGACAGGTCCCTTCTTCCCTAGAGCCTACTCTCTAATGGGGATGATAGAAAAAATATTAAAAATAAAACAAATTCAAAAGATAATTTCAGCCAGGAATTAATCCTATGAAAAAACTTGAAGATGCCTTTTAACCTGGGTCTGGGAGGGTCTAGATTGCAGGACAAGGGATCAAGCAGAAATCTGAGGAGAGAATATTCGTTGCACAGGGAAACGCAAGTGCAAAGATTATGGGAGGAACAATATTGATGTGTGTATTGCAGGTACTGAAAAAAAGGCAGGGTTTTTATGATGTATTCTGAGTACAGAAGAGAATATTAGGAGATAAGAGGAAGGAGGGAGGCGAGGAAATGGAGATAACCCATCACGTGACACAGAGAAAGAGAAATAAGATCTCAGCACACAAAGACTGTATACAAACTACAAAACATATTGTGAGATGCACCTGTCAAAGGTGAATTGAAAGGAAAAAGAATGAGGCACAAATCAGGAAAAGAGAAGGAAGACATCTTGGGTGTTCCCACATATACATTGCCCACACGCTCTGCAGAACAGTGAAACATTCCATTTTAAATTATAACAAGATTTTTTTTAATATATAAAAAGATTGGGAGAAAAATATTCCATATGTTCAGAGTGGGTGAGTTGATGTTCAAATAAAACTCTCAACTATTGCCTGCCTGGGTTTTCTAAGGCAAAATTTATATGCTTGGCAATAACAGTAGCCCTTTTCTCTCTCATTTTCTCAGTTTTCTTTTCTCTCTCTCTCTCTCTCTCTCTCTCTCTGTGTGTGTGTGTGTGTGTGTGTGTGTGTGTGTGTGTGTGTCTGTGTGTTGTGTCTTTGGGAACTGTGGGGACAGAATATTTCACCCCAGCCAGCAGCTGTATATCTTTCAAACAGTGGTTTCACAAGCCAAATCCCCCTCCAAATTATTTATGGTTCCCATTGAAGCAGGCAGGATTCAGGCGCCCAAGTAGGAGGTCAGCACTGGGCCTCTTTGTTGGACACAGGCCATCAGGAGACGACTCTGGCTGTGACTGCCATGTGAACCTCCGCTGCCGTAGAAATGGTTATGTAACTTTAAACAGTAATGACATTTTGCAGAAAAGTGCTTTTTAATTGCTATGTCTTCATTATTCTCTTTCGAAATTGCCCAGGAGATTCTGCCTCCAAGACAGCTCGGCATGTTCTGAGTTTCCATTTTTAAAGAGCAGCCAGTTTTGTATTTTAGCTGCTCCCAGAAAACCCCCAACCCCAAACTTCATCTGTTTTCAGTTGCATTAAATGGGGTAGGTAATACTGCCTTTTGTATCCTTGCCAAATGGAAAAATGATTTGACGCAATTTTCTATAAATGCTCTCCCCAAATTCCTTTTGGGCTGGGACCAAGAATAGAATATTTTATCCCCTACAGAAGGGAGAAAGAAAATGATGAGCAAGCTAGAAAAATAGAACTGAGAATATAGTCTGTAGAGTTCCTTTAAGCAACAGAAACTTAACCCCGATCCATACACCCGGTTGCCTATGGGGGATTGGGATCAGCTAAAAATAAATTTGGCTCTAGAAGAGAAAATGGTGATATAGATAAAATGACTAAAAGAATTGTAGACTCGGAAAGAATTGCACACTCTGAAAGAATTGTAGACTCAGTTCAGAAGGGACTTTATTCTTGATTTGTTTTACCTCACGTTTTGGTATGTGTGTTATGCCCTTGTACAGTAGCCCTCCCAAACAGTCACTCAAACCCATACAGACTCATTGCTCATCAATGTGGAGCTCACTCAGTCTCACAGCAGCCCATTGTTCAACTGTATAGCTTAATCTGCTAGAATCCCTTCCGTGCATGTTGACATATACACCTTTCTCAACAGCCCTGTCACCAATGCTGGTTCAACAGGCACAGAATTCTAAACCCTCCTGCTTATCAAAGCTCTGCAAATATGTGAAGACTGCCTTTTGATTATACACCCACACCTGTTTTTCTTTCATTAATCCTGAAGATTCTGTTAAACCTTTAACCACTTTAATCAGATGAGTGGCATCATCATCAATATCGTCATCATCATCATATCAAAAATAAGAATAGACAACATTTATTATTTGCTTGCTATGTGCCAGGAGCTTTTCCAGATAATTTGCAGGCATTCTTTCATGTAGTCCTCTCGATAATCCTTGTACAAAGATAGTAAGTAGAACCTAACAGGAGGCTGAATATTTTGCTTGAGAGATGACTTAGGTAGTAAGAAGAGGAGCCAGTGCAGCCCTGCCCAGGTTTTTGACTACAGCGTGTAGTTTCCTGCCATAAGGCATGCTGGAGGAATCATCTTCTTTCCCACAATGTCTCTCTGAAAATATTCTCCTTTAGCTGCCATGTGAAGACAGGTTGAAAGGATGGGGCTTATTTAAGTATATATAAAACCTGAAGAAAATGGAAAAAAGATAAAAATCTAGAAACAACTGTGAATAGAAAATGGAAGAAATGCTGACCTTGTTCAGCAAATCCCCGATGAGTTGGATTAAGGAGTGTCCCTGAAGCATAAATGAGAAAAACATAATCCAAATAAGAATACAGTTCTCTTTTACGCAGTGAGTAGTAGAACCATTATCTCATATTGGAAGCTAAAACTGTTTGCAGCTCCAAATGAGGTGGAGAGAAATGTCCTAAGCAAAAGTACCCTAATGAATTAAGTTAGCCCAGATCTATCCTTCTCTCTGGGCACCATAGACAATAGACTACTCTGCTGACTTTTCATAGGTACCAGAGTAGTGCTCATGCCCAAATAAATCCTTCTCTATCGTTGGCTCTCTGTATTAAGACTTTGAATATTCAAGTATAAAGAGAAGATCATGAGATGTAATCCAGAGTGCTCATCCTGTAACCATGGGCTGGTCACTTCCTATTGGTAGACCACGGCTTCCTCACTGTTAGAGCAAAGAAGAGAAAATTAATTATCTAGTGATGCTTGTGTCTAGTGATGTGTTAGTTTTTATGTTACAGTGGTCCTATTAAATTATATCACTCTAATTATGTTACTCGTACCCTTCAAAACTACCAATGTGTACCTATGATCCACAGAATAATGTCCAAATTCCCTAGCATATAATAAAGCCCTTTGCACACTGGCCTCTGTCCCTCTCTACAGCTATTTTCTACAACATGAGCACCTCCATTCGTCCAAGTTCCTTTATTCACTAGGAATTTTCAGACACATGATGCCTTTCCTCTTTTAAGAATGTCCTTCCTGTTCTTCTTCTAACCTAGTGATCTCTTACTTGCTTTTCAACCAGCCCCAATTCTGTCTCCTCTGTGAAGGTTTCCCTGCTATCTAAACAATGTTATTTGCAGTCTTCTGCTGTTCAGTTGCCTCATATGGCTCTCTCTGCCATAGGTCTATAAAGCCATGTTATGATGATGTGTGTCCGTGTCTATGCCTGCTAATTATATTGTAAACTCCCCAAGGGCAAGGATTGTGTCTTTTTTTTTTTTTTTTATCTCTATAGGCCTAGTGCCTAGCTCAGGACTTGTGTTTCATAAATAGGGTTTATAAATACTTAAGGAAAGCAATTTAGGAAATAAAGAATAATAAACAATAATGTTATATTTTCAATAAGAGTTTTCTCCACAAAGGGAAAAGGTATATGCCATATGTGGCTCTAGCCTCAGACCTACTATAACAGAATAGAGTATGCCTTTCAGAGATGGCCAAAGTCATGACCTGAGAAGTTTAAGCAAAAGTGATGCAACTGGAAGCCTCACCAATAATACCCTGTCTGGATCTAGGTTGGCCCAGAAATATATTCGTTCCAATACACAGGGAGAAATGTAGCAGCTTCAGATTCCTATGTATCACCTTTGGAAACTGTTAATGAAACACCTTTTTTTAACCTTTCTGTTTTCCCTTCTTGCTGTTCTCACACAGGTCTTCAGATAATCTTTCCTCAGTATCTGCAAGAGAAGTTTGTCCAGTCGGCCTTGAGCTATATCATGTGCAATGGGGAGGGGGAGTACCTGTGCCAGAACAGCCAGTGTCGATGCCAATGTGCCGAGGAGTTTCCACAGTGCAACTGCCCCATCACAGACATCCAGATCATGGAGTACACTCTGGCCAACATGGCCAAGTCTTGGGCCGAAGCTTATAAGGACCTGGAGAATTCAGGTAGGAAATCTCACTCAGTGCCACTGCATGAGTGGCCTTCAGCCAAGTCTGAAAGGGAGCTAATCTAACTGCAATTAGGACTGCTGAGAGGGAAAGTTCAGTGACCCTGACCCTTTCACTTTGGAGGGTCCAGATGCAAGTATAATAGCTGTCACAGAGCAGGCACTCAATAAATCTCAACTGAATAAAATTAATGAATAGTATAATCCAGTTTGTGGTCATATGATGTATTGTTTCTGTTGTACCCAGAAGACAGAAAGAATAAATCTGCATAGGAAGCCTCTGGAGAGGGAAGAGTCAGAGGTAGTTGTATTGATTCCTTGGGCTGTGTACTTCTGTGTGGATATTTGTGTGTGTGTGTATATATGTTTGTGTGTACCCACACACTTCTGTCCATCTCTATAAATAGATAAACATATCTCTACGTGTGTATTTATATGTGCATATACATAGAGATATAGATATCCTAAGAATCTACAGACTATCAAAGCTCAAAGTCACTTTTCTGATAACTTAGTTATTTTCTGCCTTTCATAGTTCAGAAAAATGAGTTTCAGGGGAGGAAAGACAGTCACCCAAGCTCCTAAAGTGGATGAAGTCCGAAGTAGGATCTCTGCCTCGTGGACATTTGAGTTTGTTGGAAAGCCAGGCATTAATTATGTAACCATGCCAATGATTAGAAAATGTCAAGGATACATCTGTAAAGAGGGAGGAGCTGCTGTGAACAAACAATGTAGAGTTGGGGGTCAGTGTAGTCAAGGAAGTCTACCTTAAAAAAAGAGCAGAAATGGAAGGATCTGACTATGGTGCAGATATGAGACGGTGATTGCAGGTAGACCCATGGGAGGCACAAAGGGCCTAGGAGAGAGATGACCATGATGTGGGTTAAGGAGATGGTACAAGTTGTAAAAACAGGAAACGTGCAGATATGCCAAGATATTTAGAAGGAAAAAATGGCAGAGCTTGATGTTAGATTGTCTATAAGACTTGAAGAGACAAGGGATATTGAGGTGATATTCATAAACCTCCTTTAGATAGACATGTTAGACAACTCGATAGATGTTGATATCTTTCATTGAGCTAGAACACCCTGAAAGATTTGGAAAGAAGATTTGGAAAGAAGTGCTCACATGCTCGCTTTTCTATAGGATAAGCTTGAGAATCCTTGAGACTTCCAAGAAGAGATTCCAAGCAGGTGCTTAACCTATAATATGTGCTCAAGTACCTGTTAAATAAATGGACTCATGCATAGAGCGTTACTGTCTTTACAACAACATTATATTTCTGAAATCTTTTATAATAGCCACCTTAAAGGGAGTAGTAACATTTCTGAATCACAGAGAAGGGAACACCTCCTCCATAATCCTCCTTCAAGACCCAGTGTTTTCCCTAGGGTTGAACAGTTAGTAAATGGCAGGATTGGTAATGGAATTCCTGATTCCAAATCTAGTGCTCACAGCAGATATGGTAGCTTAATTTTACTTTGTCCCCCGGGCCGGAGGTTCCTTCATCTGATAAATGAGAAGACATGTTTGTGTTTTTAATATTTGAATTTATTCAAGTCTTTAGACAAGAAATTATTTGATCAAGCAAAATCTTACCTAGGAGCCACTGTGTACCACAGATAAAAGCAGAGTTCTACGGAATAGCATTTGAAAATAACTGGTTTCCGTGAACTCTAAGCCCTAACCCAGCTCTGGGAGCCCAGAATGCATCAGGGATCCTGCTCCTACAGTGCTGTTCAGCTCAAATGGAGCTGTGGGTGCCTTATAACGACACCCATTAGTCCACTGAAAATCCTGGGAGCCCATAAAAGAGAAAAGTTCATGATGGAAATGTACTGTGATGATTATTTGGCCCCAAACAAAGGAAGCATTTGATAAAATGCTTTTGCAAAAAGATTTCGCTGATTACTACAACAAACAAAAACCGAACAAACAAAAAAAACAGAGGGAATTTAGGCTATATGCACAAGGAGTAAGACTCTTTAGCATACAATCCTTATTCCCAAGGAAAAGAAACCACTTTAAGTGGGTGGGTGAGGAAACGCAGAAAACTGAGATGCTGCTGAATAAGCTGAACAGGCCAAGAAAATGATTTATGTCACACTTTCTCCCAAAAAGGCATACACTCCCTCTAGATTTCCTGTGCTTCTCCATTTGAAATGGTTTTACCCTTTAAGACAAATCCATTCATCTGTATGTGCATCAGAGCCTTGTGCGTATGAGTTTTCCTTTGGTCCATTTTTAGCCCTTAGCCTTCGCTACTCAGCCCAGGTGATTTGGAGAGATTAATGACCAGCCCAAAGTAAAAGGCATTGGTTCCTTGATGGCTCCGGAGTGTGGGTGGCCAAATAGGACCTAGTTTCTATACACAAATGGCAGTCTACATCTCCTTGCTGGGGGATTCGTTGTAGTACTTCTACTTTTATTCAAGAAAGTTGGCCAGGTGCAGTGGCTCATGCCTGTAATCCCAGCACTTTGGGAGGCCAAGAAGGGTGGATCACCTGAGGTCAGGAGTTCGAGACCAGCCTGACCAATATGATGAAACCCTGTCTCTACTAAAAATACAAGCCTGTAATCCCAGCTACTCGGGAGGCTGAGGCAGGAGAATCGCTTGAACCCCGGAGGTGGAGGTTGCGGTGAGCTGAGATAGCACCATTGCACTCCAGCCTGGGCAATAAGAGTGGAACTCTGTCTCAAAAAATAAATAAATAAATAAATAAATAAATAAATAAAGTTAATGTATTTAACTCTTAAATTCTATTTTCTTATCGGACCCAAATTTGGGTTCATTGGAAGGCCTGCGTTCCCCTTTGACATCCACAGAGCCCTCTGCAAGACAAGCTTTATGTTTTCCATGGGAGGAGAGTCCAGCTGTCCCAAACAGAACAGAGTCATCAGGGCCCGTCTCCTGCCTTCAGCCAGCTCACTGAGTCAATCAATCAGTGTAGAGTATTGCATCATCCTGTCAATCTTATGCTACCATCAACCGAGTACTTTCTGTGTCTCAGGAACTAGTTAGGTAGATACAGTCCTATGCCACTATGTCACTGTCAGCATTTGGATTAGATACTATCATTCCTGTTAGCAGATGGGGAAACTGAGGCCTTGAGAGAATAAACAGCTGTTCAGCACTTAAGATGTGACTCCAACTCTTGCCTGTCTGTCTATAATGAAGTGCCTGAGGTTTTTCTAGGAGTCAGAGACTTCTATTTTTTTTCACCTTTTATTTACTGTTTTCTCCTAATGTACTGAGCCTCGGGATTGCCCTTTTTATGTGTCGAGAGGAAATATAATATACTAAGTAAGAACAGAGGATTTGGAGCCAGACTCAAGTCTTAATTCTCCTATCTACTGGCCATTTGACCTTGGGGAACTTCTCTGTGCCCTATTTTCTTTAAAATGGGGGCTCTAAAATACCTACCTCATAGGTTTGCTATAAAATATGGTTATATATGTTAGGTGATTAGGACTGTGCCTGGTGCCTGTCAAGAGCTATGTAAGCATTTTTAAAAATAAAATGAAAGCATAAATGCATAGTATACCTAAAATGTCCTTGGAGGTTTTATAACATGAAGTGAAAGTGTTAGTCTGAAGATTTATAATATTTATATAAATCCAACCATTGGGCTTTTTTTCCTACAAAATGATCAACCCCTTGATATTTTTAATTTTCCAGGGATGGGGTGATAGGGATTAGAATTACAACAGATTGGATTATTAGACTGGAAAACAAAAACTCAGGACACAGACCTGGATCTTGTCATTTATCAGCCCCATTACCTTTAAGAAATCATCTTCCCATTTTGGGCTTCGGTTTTCCTATTCATAGAACAAAAAAGCTGAACTAGATAATTTCTATGGATGTGCCAAGTTGACACTCTGAAACTGAGCATCCCAAACTGAGGCAGAAACTTTTACCCGGGAGGCCCAAGAGTTTGTCACCATCTCTTAAGCTGGAGTTTTTTTGACATGTGAGATGATGCTAGATGGGACACACATACGACTTCAAACAACACTGGATCATTGGGTGGGGAAGTTGATCCATTTCAGTTCTCTGTGGAACCTGCAGATTACATCAAAAAGTTTCAGTTTGGTGCTAGCATGCCTGTAACACCTCTCTAACACTTGCTAATTTCCTGCATTTCAACGTGAGAGCAGGCATGGAGGTTTGATCATTTAGCAGGCAACAGTGTCTGACTAGAATTTATTAACATTATCTTCATCATATTTATTTTTACAGCTACCATCTTCTGAAGGCATGCAATAGTGATTTTCTTTGGAGAATTCAATAAACATAAACATTTTGTTTTCTTTTTTTTATTTCTTTTTTATTATTATTATTATTATTATACTTTAGGTTTTAGGGTACATGTGCACAATGTGCAGGTTTGTTACATATGTATCCATGTGCCATGTTGTTTTGCTGCACCCATTAACTCATTTAGCATTAGGTATATCTCCTAATGCTGTCCCTTCCCCCTCCCCCCACCCCACAACAGTCCCCGGAGTGTGATGTTCCCCTTCCTGTGTCCATGAGTTCTCATTGTTCAATTCCCACCTATGAGTGAGAAAATGCGGTGTTTGGTTTTTTGTCCTTGCGATAGTTTACTGAGAATGATGGTTTCCAGTTTCATCCATGTCCCTACAAAGGACATGAACTCATCATTTTTTATGGCTGCATAGTATGCCATGGTGTATATGTGCCACATTTTCTTAATCCAGTCTATCGTTGTTGGACATTTGGGTTGGTTCCAAGTCTTTGCTATTGTGAATAGTGCCACAACAAACATACGTGTGCATGTGTCTTTATAGCAGCATGATTTATAGTCCTGTGGGTATATACCCAGTAATGGGATGGCTGGGTCAAATGGTATTTCTAGCTCTAGATTCCTGAGGAATCGCCACACTGACTTCCACAATGGTTGAACTAGTTTACAGTCCCACCAACAGTGTAAAAGTGTTCCTATTTCTCCACATCCTCTCCAGCACCTGTTGTTTCCTGACTTTTTAATGATTGCCATTCTAACTGGTGTGAGACGGTATCTCATTGTAGTTTTGATTTGCATTTCTCTGATGGCCAGTGATGATGAGCATTTTTTCATGTGTTTTTTGGCTGCATAAATGTCTTCTTTTGAGAAGTATCTGTTCATGTCCTTCGCCCACTTTTTGATGGGGTTGTTTGTTTTTTTCTTGTAAATTTGTTTGAGTTCATTGTAGATTCTGGATATTAGCCCTTTGTCAGATGAGTAGGTTGCAAAAATTTTCTCCCATTCTGTAGGTTGCCTGTTCACTCTGATGGTAGTTTCTTTTGCTGTGCAGAAGCTCTTTAGTTTCATTAGATCCCATTTGTCAATTTTGGCTTTTGTTGCCATTGCTTTTGGTGTTTTAGACATGAAGCCCTTGCCCATGCCTATGTCCTGAATGGTAATGCCTAGGTTTTCTTCTAGGGTTTTTATGGTTTTAGGTCTAACATGTAAGTCTTTAATCCATCTTGAATTAATTTTTGTATAAGGTGTAAGGAAGGGATCCAGTTTCAGCTTTCTACATATGGCTAGCCAGTTTTCCCAGCACCATTTATTAAATAGGGAATCCTTTCCCCGTTTCTTGTTTTTGTCAGGTTTGTCAAAGATCAGATAGTTGTAGATATGCGGCATTATTTCTGAGGGCTCTGTTCTGTTCCATTGATCTATGTCTCTATTGTGGTACCAGTACCATGCTGTTTTGGTTACTGTAGCCTTGTAGTATAGTTTAAAGTCAGGTAGCGTGATGCCTCCAGCTTTGTTCTTTTGGCTTAGGATTGACTTGGTGATGCGGGCTTTTTTGGTTCCATATGAACTTTAAAGTAGTTTTTTCCAATTCTGTGAAGAAAGTCATTGGTAGCTTGATGGGGATGGCATTGAATCTATAAATTACCTCGGGCAGTATGGCCGTTTTCACGATATTGATTCTTCCAACCCATGAGCATGGAATGTTCTTCCATTTGTTTGTATCCTCTTTTATTTCATTGAGCAGTGGTTTGTAGTTCTCCTTGAAGAGGTCCTTCACATCCCTTGTAAGTTGGATTCCTAGGTATTTTATTCTCTTTGAAGCAATTGTAAATGGGAGTCTTGCTCTGTTGCCCAGGCTGGAGTGCAGTGGTGCAATCTCAGCTCACTGCACCTCTGCCTCCCAAGTTCAAGCGATTCTCCTGCCTCAGCCTCCAGAGTAGCTGGGATTACAGGCACCTGCCACTACGCCCGGTTAATTTTTATATTTTTAGTAGAGATGGTTTCGCCATGTTGGCCAGGCTGGTATAGAACTCCTGGCCTGTTATCCACCCGCCTTGGCCTCCCAAAGTCCTGGGATTACAGGTGTGAGCCACTGCACCCAGCCTTGTTTTCAATTTTTAAGTGAGAAACAATGATTTGATTCAAATAACGTGTTAAGTAAATGTAATAATATACGAATATTACTATAAGGTTGGTATTCCGATGCCAGAAGTTTGGGAAGCCCTGTCTTAAGCCAGAATGCAGTATGCAGATTCCCTTCATAAGGAAGCATAATAGCTTTTGCCCTTTCTAGTAGGGGCAGGACAGACTAATGCAATGTTCTATGGCCCTCAGGAAAAAAAATTATGTTTGCAGGCCTGGTTTATTGGAAATTGAGACTAAGCATTCAAGGCCACTTTAGATGGGTGTTATCATGCTTAGCCCTTCTCTCTCGGCCTTTGTCTCTCACTAGATGAGTTTAAATCATTTATGAAGCGCCTCCCCAGCAACCACTTCCTGACCATCGGGAGCATCCATCAGCATTGGGGCAATGACTGGGACCTGCAGAACCGCTACAAGCTCCTGCAGAGTGCCACGGAGGCACAGAGACAAAAGATCCAACGCACTGCCCGCAAGCTTTTCGGCCTCAGTGTACGCTGTCGCCACAATCCCAACCACCAGCTGCCTAGAGAGAGGTAAGTGTTGCCACCACCTCCACCTCCGCAGGCACCTACCTGGCGTTAGCTACATTATCTTGCTGCAGAGTGAAATGCAATGCAGATGGTGCGTTTGTGGGGTGGCAAGCAGGACCTCGCATGGTCCAGACCAACAATTCTCTGGATTGCCTCTGGGTCCCCACCTACTGGCTGCACATTGTTTCAGATTCCACATTGTTTCCTGAATGTACCATGAATTTTCAGCCTCTGTGTTCTGTCTGATTCACCTGATTGAGGAGAGGAACACTAGCCCTGATAGTTATGTGGCATTATCCTGGCTGTTTAAAATATATTTCCTATTTAATTTTAAAATTACTGAGCAAAGCCGATTTTAGCATCCCCATCTTAATGGTGAAGAAACTGGATTAACTAATTAATCAGTCGCCACCTTATTTATGAGGTCCTTTGAGCAGAGCCAGGAGTGACTGACACAAATAACAAAATGTAATACAAAATGTCAGGAGACACTCACTTGTGGGGTCATTGAGTGCAGGGTCCTCACCTGAGAGAGTGTCACCTTCAGTGCCTGGCTACCTTGCTTGCCTCCCCTAGTTCCAGCCCTGTCCTGGATATACTGGGTATTCTAGATGGTGGAGAATACAGAGATGGACAAGACAGAGCCCATGCCTCCACAGAATTAGGGTTTACTACTCTCTCAGGGGCACACAAGGAAGGAGCCAGGACTTGAATCCAGGTTTTTCAGACACTATTCTTCCGGGGCATTTCTGATTTTCAGCTGGTAGTCCCTACTGTAGAGGTGCCTCCAGGGTTTCTAAAAGGGCATCACAGGACAGCAAAAGGGCAGGTTGGGGCTCTCTCTCCACCCTGCTTCAGACAGAGCAGCTCTGCTCTTATTTGTTGCATATTTGGGGGTTCTACCTTCAATTTAGTTCTAAGAAAGAGATCCACTCTTAAAAAGAACAAGTCCATTCACATTCACCTAGCATACTCTGTGTCAGTGATATATTTATATATATGTTACCCTGTTGTACAAATCCAGAAATGGAACCTGAGAGAGGTCAAGTAATTTCTCCAAAGCTACAGTGTAAATCAGTGGTTCTCACTTTGGAGGGGGTGGGGGGGGGGGTGATGTTTTCCCCAGGGGACATTTGAAAATATCTCGAGACAATTTTGAGTATCGTAACAAGTGTTAGGGATATTATTGCACAGGCAGTTCTCACAACAAAGAAATATCTGACTTCAAAAGTTACTGGTGCTCAGGCTTAGCAATTCTGATGTAGGAGAGATAAGATGCCAGCTATTTTAGGTTGATGCAAAAGTCATCGCGGTTTTTGCCGTTACTTAACAGTAACGGCAAAAACCGCGATGACTTTTGAACCAACTTAAATAAATCTATAAATCGAAATCTTATCCTCCTAACTAGTCTGTTCTGCTGGCACTCAACATTTAACAACAACGGCAGTCTTCTACCACAGTCCATCCACCTAATTACCCCGATGGGGCGCACCCTTTTTTCTCTCATTTTTCTTGCATCAGAGCTAATGCTGCTATTCCCTTCATAAAGTCTTTCCTGATTGTACTAGCCAATACAGAAAGCTTCTTATTCTAGATTCCTACTAATCTGAAATCCTTTCCTTAGCATATTTCTCCCTTTACCCGCTTATGAAACCTCCCACTTGTACAGACATTCAAGCTCATCTCTGTCTTCCCTATTGCCTCCAAATTTGAGCCCACTGCTTTGCGTCTAGCTTGTGATAATTATATTATTTTGTGGATCAAACAGAATTTCTTTTGCCAGTTTCTTGTTGCAATGCTGCTGAAGCAGGGACTAGAAAAGGTCACAAACTCACTTTCTTGTCAAGCACAACAGATTCTCAGACTGCTACCACGAGCAAGTCTCTGAAGAAGAAGCTTCCTTTTAGATCCATCGCACATCTGCCATGAGACCCGCATCGAGCACTGTGGGAAATTCAGAAATGCACACAGCGAACAGTGCTGTGGAAGATGCCTTGTAGCGCAGGAGTGGGGAGGGGTTCTTTTGTCAATCAGACCCCAAATGTATTAGTTTATGATGGTTGCCATAACTAAGTACCATGGACTCAGTTGCTTAAACAATAGAAATTTATTTTCTCATAGTTCTGGAGGCCAGAAGTCCAAGATCAAGGTGTCAGCAGGCTTGGTTTCTTCTGAGGCCCCTTTTTCTGGCTTGTGGATGGTTACTTTTTTCTCCCTGTGTTTCCACGTAGTCTTTCCTCTGTGTGCATCTGTGTCCTAATATCCTCTCTCTCTCTTTTTTTTTTTTTTTTTTGAGATGGAGTCTTCGCTTTGTCACCCAGGCTGGAGTGCAGTGTCGCGATATTGGCTCACTGCAACCTCTGCCTCCCAGGTTCAAGCGATTCTCCTGCTCAGCCTCCCCTTGCGAGTAGCTGGGATTACAGGTATGCACCACCACACCCAGCTAATTTTTGTATTTTTAGTAGAGACGGGGTTTTGCCATATGGGCCAGGCTGGTCTCAAACTCTTGGCCTTAGGTGATCCACCCACCTCAGCCTCCCAAAGTACTAGGATTATAGGTATGAGCCACCATGCCCTGCCCTAATATCCTGTCTTAAGAGGATACCAGTTATATTGGATTAGAGCTGACCTAAATGGCCTCATGTTAACTTAATTACCAGTTTAAAGACCCTGTCTCCAAACACAGTCACAGTTTGAGATCCTGGGGGCTAGGACTTTAACATATAAGTTTGGAGGGGTATGTAATTCAGCCCAGAATATTATAGGACGTGGCTTTTGATCAGATCTTTAGGTGAAGAAGCTGTGCATCCCAAGGAGCAACAAAGCTCGATGCAAATCTGGTTGAGGAGGGCAACGTTTGACCGTTATGAGAATTCAAACAAATAACCTCTTTCAGTTATGGTGATTGTCATCTCAGAAAATGGAGAGTAAGATCCAAAGGTCCCAAAGACATTGGGAAGGCATATTTATTAAAGGTGAGTGAAATCTCCAGAGCACCAAGCATCATCAGATATGCTAGTTCAAGGGAAGACTCGAGAGGATTTTAGAAGGAGGGTAGCTGGATAGGCATTACAAGGGAAGAAGGAGGGACAAAGCTGGGTAATAGGAGTAACACTGGGAAAAGTCAAGGAGTCTGGATTTGTCCTACCATTAGTAAGCTGTGTGTCCTTGGGCAAGTCACTTCACCATGCTCAGTGCAGGTGTCTGCATCTTTGAATAAGTCTCTGCTCTCCTTTTGCAAGTCGTCAGGTGTAGATAGCTAAAAGTGCTCTACCATCACTGGGACCTTCAAAGAAAGAGCTCACAGTGTTGCCATCTCTCCTCCTAAGGAGGAGAAAACCTGCCCTAATCATAATATTCTTCTCACCTGGAGAGGATGTCTGGCGTTCCACCATTAGCAGGTCACTCGATTATATTAATTTGAGGAGTTTTGAATGCTAGGTACTGAGAGGAGCACACAGACACTAGGCTCTGTGGCTAATTCCTCTGAAGCCTTCCCTGGAGAGATGAACTTCCTTGGCCGGTCTGTGGTCTGCTTCCTGACATCTGAATCTGAGGCTTTAATGAGCATTTCTCACACCGCAGGGCACCTCTCTGGCACGGAGCAGTGTCAGACAGAGGTGCTAACACTGGGAACCTTGGGCCACCTCTAGCTGCACAAGCTGGTATTTGCAAATGAACTGATTGCATGGTTTCAATGTGTCTGCTTGCTGAAGTCTGTGGAAGATGAGTGTGCTGAGCAGGTGCCATTACTGCAGCAGGTGCCACAGAGATGTTTACTTGTCTCACAAACAGGTGGCATTGTTAAGGTAAGATGGGAGAGGGAAAGAGGGAACAAGCACAGGGCCTTAGCCACACATGGACTGGTCCAAATCCTGGCTCCATCACTTACCAGACACAGAGCTTTATGTAAGGCCTGCACCTCATTTGTGAAAGGGGATAATAACACTTGCCTTCAGGTTAAGTATGATGATTAAGATTTTAAAATTTAAATAGCCTTGGTAAAGTGCCTGGATCAGTTAAAAGGAAGGGAGGAAGGGAGAGAGTAAGAGACAGAGGGAAGGAGCTGTCACTTAGTATATGTATTCTAAAGGTCAGGCACTGTTCTTTAGCATCTTATGTGAGATTAACTAATTTCCTCCTCACTACAGTCTCATGAAGCGATACTGTTACCCTTCCTATTTTACAGATAAAGGAACTGAGGCACAGAAAGGTTAATAATGTACACAAAGTCAATAAATGTTAATTTATTGTTACTTCAAAGAAATGTTAAGATTTAGATTTAGTGAGAGGTCAATTATAGCTAATTAAAACTTGGCTTCAATGCTTGCTAGAAACAATATTGGCTGGAAGGCAAAAGGAGTATTTTGGCTCTCTATTGGTGTAAAACAATTCACCCCAAAATTTAGTGGCTCAAAACAACACTATGTTATTATCTATTAGGAATCTGTATGTTGACTTGGTACAGCTGAGGATCTCTCTAGTTGGCTGGGGCTCTAGTCATCTGGGGGCTTGACTGGGCTGCATCTCCACAATGACACACTCTTAGAGCCAGTTGATGCTGGCTGTCAGCTGGGGGCTCAGCTGGAGCTGTCGCTGGAGTGCCCACACAGGACCCCTCCACAGGGACTGGACTTCTTGCAGCATGGCAGCTGGGCTCACAGAGGGAGTGTTCTGAGACCAAAAGAAAGCTGTAAGACTTTTTCACAGCTTCGCCTTGGAAGTCGGAGAACATTATTTCTACCGCATTCTGTTGGCCAAAAGCCTAACCTAGCTTCAAGGGTGTGAGTGTTGGGAGGTGCAGTTCATTATGGGGGCGGGGGACATATATTTTGGAGATGAGGTACAAGAGCAACTGAGTAGAATTGGAGCTAGAGGTGACTATCAGATATAGGGAACATAAGATTAATAATAACAACAATAATGAAGCAATAGCAGTTACTTACTGAGCAGCTAGAGTCACAAGCAATAGAGCTGTCTATGTGTAAAGATTCTGGAGTTAGACTGCCTTGGTTCAAATTCCAACTTCGTCACCCGGTTTGGGTGTCACATTGTAAGTCTGGAGGAAGTTACTGAAACCTTTGAGCCTCAATTTTCTTATCTGTAAAATGGAGCTAATAATAGTGCCTACATTATAAGGTTGTTTCCAGGATTAAACACTTTAACCTACATAAATTTCTTAGGATGGTGAGTAGCACATGGCTAGCACTCAACACATGTTAGATATTGTTCTTATTTTTTTCCCCCAAGCACTGATAGTTGGCATATAAATTTCTTAGCACTCAGTAATTTGTTACCCAATGAAATTGAGCATTGGTGACATGTTTTTTTTAATCTAATACTCATGCCATCTCTGTGAAATAGATGCTCTTGGATCATTTATGGGTTAGGGAACTGATAAGGCAGATGTGATTGATTTATCCAAGGTCACATGGGCAGGAAAGGAGCAGATTAGATTTATTTTGCTGACTTTACTGTTGGACTTTACTGATGGTCAAGATCCCTGTGCAGAGCAGCAAGAACCCATGTTGTCTAAGCAGTGTGCAGTGGCAGATAGGTGACTGCATTGGGTTTGGGACGCCCTGGTTTAGTGTGTGGTAAAGCCAAAGGCAGGGTTTGCTCATCAAGGTTGAGGGTAGTAGACCAACATTGAAATATATAGACTCTAGTGTGCCGAGATGCAGGAAATGGCCCTGAACATGGAGCCCTGAATTAACTCTCAAGCCCAGGCAGAAACCCAGAAAGACATATTCCCTGTAGGTAACCAGAAGAGGCCTGGTTCAGTGCAGTCCAACTCAGCATACATTTCCTGAAAGCTTACTATGTGCCAGGCTTTGGAAGCATGAACATAAGTAAGATTCATTCCATTCCAAGGCCCAGCACTTGTTGAGAGGACAGCAACAAGATAATTCCAGACCACACCTGTTGATGGGGACCAGCAACGGGTCGACCAGATATTTATTGTGTAATCATTATATATTAGGTAATGTTTGAGGATCTGAGGATACTGTGATGGATTTCTGTTAGCCCGCAGGAGAGCTGGCCCTAGTGTCAGGCCGCAGCTGGTCATATCAAGAGAAGGCAGGGACCCACAGTAAGATTCCTATGGCTTGTCTTGCCACCAGGAGATCCTTACACTGTGCAGTTAAAAAGGGAAAGATGGACTTTAAGTTTGGTCTCAGCTATTACCGTACACTGAGACTTTTTAAGCCTTGGCTTTATCACTTATAAAATGGGTATAATAATTTCTGATTGCCTATCTCAGAGGGTCACTATGGGGCTCACCAGGGGTAGTGTATAAACTTGTAAACTCTGAATGCTGTAGAAAGGGGGCTATGCAATTGGGATGAACTTGAAGCCACACACATCAGGATGGGAATGGGAATGGGCTGAGTTCAGGATCATGGCAACATTTAATAGTTAACACTTCTAAAGCATTTACCATGCACCAGCCACTGTCTTATGGCTTTCATCTTATTTAATCACTGTAACAACCCTATGAAGTAGCACTAATTTATCCCACTTTATGAACAAAGAAATTAAGGCATAGAGATGTTAAATGATTTGCTGATGATTAAATAGCAGGTAGAAGACAGGCTTCAAGCCCACCAGAATCCCTTCTTGTTACTCCTCTGCTCTTCTACCAATCCCCGAGACAAGATGATCCGAGGTGTTTAAATGACCTGCCAAGACTAAAAACTGCATTGCATAGTGGTGGAAATTGCCTGTCGTGGCAAAAGGGAGATGAAGGAAGAAGGGAGGGATGCAGGAGAGAAAAGGAAGAAAAAAAAGAAGAGACAGGGAAATAAGGTAGAAAGGAAGGGAGGGAGGAAGAAAAGCACAAAGTCATCTTGGGCAATGCTGAATTTAGCTGGGTCCTGTGCAATTACATGAATGTTTGCTAACCACCTCATCTTCCAATCTCGTGTCAGCCACTGGAAGGCATTTAAAGATACAAACAACTGTGCCTTGGTCCTCCAACCATCATTATCTAGCCTCTGGGTGTGCTGAAAAGACATTGTTTAGTGAAGCCAGAGACCTGAGTTCAAGTCCTATTCTGCCCTGTGTGGGCTGGACTATACCTATAACTCATACTCTGGAGAGCACTGGGTACAGAAATCGTGCCTTGCAGAGGTGGGGTGCAGGTTGAGTAGTGAAAAAATTGTACCTCACCTTAAACTAGAGCAGCTGTTTAGCGGTTTTCTTTGTGGAAATTCTGAATTAAAATTCTTTCGAGAACATAAGGTGATTTTTCTTTCTTTCTTTCTTTTTTACTAAAACAAAAACAACAAGTCTCAATTATCTCTGAGGTCCTTCTCAACTCTAAGAGACATAACATTTACAGAGAATGAGAGTAATAGTTCAATTCAAGAATATTGGTAGAAGGTCAGTAATTGAGTCTTTGAGCAGCATTGCTTTCAGATGATGCTAATTAGTCAATTTTAATGAGTAGCCTGTAGTTCAAACTAAAATCTTCTTTTGCCTGAAATTACAATGGCCTTTTAACTAAGTCTCCCAGAATCTACTCTAGTCACTTTCCAATCTATGTTCCATGGCAATCAGAATTCAAATTCAATCTTGTCACATCCCTGTTCAAAACTTTTTGGTTACTACTTACTGCTTTTAGGAGAAAGAACAAAATCCTGAGGTGGCTGACAGATCTGCCATGATCTGGTTCCCACCCACCCCTTGGCTGGGTTCCACACCATTTCTTGGCTCTGTCAGTGACAGGACAGTTCTGCTAATTTTCTCTGAGTTAACTAAATGCCTAATTCCACCCCCTCCCTGTAGCCCTTCACTTCAAAGGATTCACATGGGCTGCTCCTTCTGCTTGAATGTGCTTCCTTTTGTTCTTTGCTATGGTAGTTTCCACCTGCCCTTCAGATCTCAGTCTCAAAGATTCCTTCCTCAAGAACATGGTCCCTGTATTGAAAGGCTGTTTCAGGACTTATTTTATATGCTTCCTTATCATTCTAATTTTCTAATTGAACCCAAGTTCCAGTTTACCATCCAGTTTACCAGTATATCTTTTTTCTTTTCTTTCTTTTTTTTTTTTGTTTTGAGGCAGAGTCTTGCCCTGTCACCCAGGCCGAAGTGCAGTGGTATGATCATAGCTCACTGTAGTCTCAAACTCCTGGGCTTAAGTGATCCTTCAGCCTCAGCCTCCCAAGAATCTGGAACTACAGGTGTGCACCACCATACCTGGCTAGCTTATCTAATTCTTTTGCATAGCCAGAGCCTCGGTATGTTGCCCATGTTGGTCTCAAACTTCTGGACTCAAGTGATAGTCCCTCCTTGGCCTCTCAAAGTGCTAGGACTACAGAACTGAGCCACTGCACCTAACTACCATTTTCTGTTTTTAAATCTATTTATTAATGCCTATCTCTCCCATGAGACTATCAGCACACTCATACATCTTTTTCTATATTCTTCATAACTTTGTTCTTATAACTTCCTACCACATGACCTGTCACACAGTAGCCATTCAAAAAACTTGTTCAATGAATGGACACATAGATTATTTGCTTCTCCGAATATGCCACAAAGGCATGTTGACATAATCTTCTGCAAATTGAGTTCCATGTTCGTATATAAAGTGTATGTATTTTCTGCATATATTGAATATATTTAGATTATCTTCCTCATTCACAAATGAAGAAACTAAGATCAAAGGGAGGTAAGCGACTTTTCCAGGGTCACTCAGGGAATTTGTGAACAGATCGTAACCAAAATTCAGGCCAGTAAACTGACAGTCCAGACAGTTTGGTAAAATCGAAACTGCAAATGGCGATTGTCTTCAACTGACCTGAATCCAAATCCTAAAGTTATTTCTTGTTAAGTCTATTACTTTGGGCAATGTTCCCTACTGAAGAAAAAAAAAAAGAAGAAGAACAAGAAAAACAGATACTATTCAATTCAATGAAATGAGATAAAATTCCTAACATCAAGTCGGCGTTTAAGGTCAGTGTGATTTGATATTTCTTACTTGTATCTGGCTATCACCTGGGTTTCTTTAAAGATGAGAGTATTGTGAGGCAAATAAGATCCATGGAAGCTTAACTTGAGGGCATACAGTAGAATTATTAGCATTTTCTGATGATGCTTGGTCTTTGATTTCTTTTTACTTCTCAAATTCACATGGCCTTGACCCAGCAGTCCGAGCCTTAGCCAAGCACAATGTAATTATCCATTGTTGAGATGAAAATGTCTTGGGGGCATCAACTTCAGGCTCAGATGCTGGGGCCGTAGCTTCTGAACTCATGTCAGCTTTTAACGTATTTCCTTCCCCATACAGTGTTTAATTGATGTCTATAGAAAGACTCTGGCTACCAAGATAATCATTATCTCTATTCTGATGAACCTCAATATTCATACTGATTTTGATTCTTCTCTGTGAACCCTGTACTTATTTGTCTCTGGATTTCATCTCCATAGATTCCTGCAGTGGGGCAGAGGGATATGGCTTCTTATATTTTATTGAACTCAAGTCAGTTTCAGTTTATTAGACTGACAGTCCCGGCTCTGTCATTTATTAGATGTGTGACCTCCAAAAGTCTCCAAACTTACCTGATCCCTCTGTTTCTTCATCTGTATGGTTAGGATAATAAGAATAGCTACACCGCCGAGTTGATGTCCTAGTCAATTCATATGATATATGTGAAAATTCTTCACAACTTGTAAAGAAATATACAGACAGAATGTTAATATATTCAAGGCTGGGCACGGTGGCTCATGCCTGTAATCCCAGCACTTTGGGAGGCTGAGGTTAGCAGATCACTTGAGGCCAGGAGTTCAAGACCAGCCTAGCCAACATGGAGAAACCCCATCTCTACTAAAAAATTCAAAAATCAGCCTGGCGTGGTGGTGCACACCTGTAATCCCAGCTACTCGGGAGGCTGAGGCACAAGAATCAGTTGAGCCTGGGAGGCAGAGATTGCAGTGAGCCAAGATCACGCTACTGCACTCAAGCCTGGGCAATAGAGCAAGACTCTGTCTCAAAAAAAAAATTAATATTTTCAAGAGCACAGCAGTAGTAGACCCTAGATATTTGATGACATAAATAATTGATGACAACACTTTCTATTTCCAAGAAGCGGATGTTTCTGTTGCGTAAAATAAAGCATGAGCCTAACAAACAAAATGTAATCATATGATAAAGAAACAAAAGAACTTAAGAACCTTAGGACTTCAGACTCTCTAGTCTGACAGACCAAAGTGTGTGACTATCATTTACTATTGATAGTACTTGGCATAGTATTAAGGCATTCAAGCTTCAATTTTCTACATAGCATGATGGAGAGAAAAATAGTAGCCAGCCTTGGAAAGCCAATAATAGAACACAGATGCCAGGGTTAACACATAGCAAAATGGCAAAGCATGGGGCTCTTTGTTGGACGAAATTGGAACCAATAGTTTGTTGGCTAATTGAAAATGTGAAGTTAAACTAGGAAATCCTAAAATGTATACATGCTATACATATATGAACCATTTTATTTTAACTTAAAAACATATAAATGCACATTTCTTGGCCAGCCTCTTGAAGTAAAGCCAAAATCTTTTTTGAGGGTAGTGGTATATCTATTTAACATTCTACTGGTGTTCCTGCATAAACCATACCATAATTGCGTAACATTTCAAACCTCGGTTTATTCAAAGTGGAGCAACAGCTTAGACTCTTAAAAAACAACTTAAATGTTTGCAGATTTTTTGTTACTTCCCCTTTATTTAAATCGATAGTCATTTTTGTCAATAACTCATCTTTATAGAATTTTCCCACTGAATTCAAATTAGTTTCCACAGAAAAAAGCAATTCACATTTCATTGATTTTAGTTTTAATTTCGTTATTTTATAGCTTTTTAGCTATAAGATATAATAATAGCAAATACAACGGGCATAAACAGGTTTGGGAATAAACGAAACTGACTTTCAGCTTGTGTGCTTGTTACTTGGTGGAAGTAGAAACATGTGGAAGTGTAACCCACCAGCCAGGAGTGTTCAGTGCGCCATCAGCTTCACACACCACATTTATCTGATGGGAGGAAGAGCCATTTTCCCAAAGTTACTTCATGGAGGTCAATTATGAGAACTTGTCCCACTTGACAGAGAAGCTGTGATTCCTAGTAACTTGCCACGCTTAGTGGAACAACTTGCTTAAGGTCACCTATTATAGTAAGAAAAAAATGATGATAATAATACCTGACATACATTGACCATTATGTACCAGACAGCTGTCGATGCTTTACATTTATTAATGTGTGTAATCCTTACGATAACCTATCAAAAGGTTCTACTATGCTTCCCATGTTATAGACAGAGAGTTTGAGTAGCAAAGGGAAATGCTGCAAGAGAAGAGGAGAATGAGAGAAATGCATTCCTGCTGGGGAGACTGAAAAAAATACTTTCCTCTGTCTGGATTACTTTATTCATCCTTTAATTTTCGGATTCATCCCTGACTTCTTAGGAATATTTGGTCTGACTCAGTGGACCAAGTTGCACCATCCTATTAAATGCCTTTACTGCATCTTCCGTTTCATTTTTTTTCTAGCACTTGGCATATTTGCAATGCTGTGTTTAAACCCAGACTTCCTGTACTTGACCACAAATTCGGTGAAGGCAGATAACTTGTTTTCCTTGCTAACCAATGTTTCCTCAGTGACGGGTAAAGTGCCTGGAATATCACGACGTAGCCTTTGCTGCAATGAAGTGAGGGGACATTTCACATGGGAGCTGAGGGATGATTATGCTTTGTACTTGCAGTGAAAACAATGATTTTCCATTCAAGAAAGCAATACGTACCTATGAAGAATAGAGTGTGGGATTAATTTTATCCAGAAATGTCAAATCAGAAATCAGAAACAGGATATAAGTCAGGATTAAATACCTGGGTTTGGAACCAGAGGACTGAGGTTAAATATTGGCAAGCAATGTGCTGAGTGTCCTCTGGCCCTGAGTGTCCTCATCTGTAAAATAAGGATAATATCTCCTCCACAGGGTTATTGAGAGGATCACCCAAGATACATATTCACTATTCCTAGCATGTAGTAAGTGGTCAATGAATATTAGCACTTAGCGCAATTGTCCTTATTGTTATTGAATAAGGTTAGACCTTTATGTTGGGAAATTATGGAGGGATTGAATACCTAGTGGCGGAGTTTGCATCTTATCGTTAAGGTGACATGAAGCCAGCGGGAAAAATAATAGAAGGGATGCTGTGGTTTAGTAAATGTTCTCTGATAGCTATTAGAAAGATGAATTGGAGAATCGTTGGGATGTCTCTTTTGGGTGTAAGAGGATTCAGTATTTCTTCTCTGTGCTGATATGATCTGTGGATTAAAGCACTGCTTCCCAAACTGGGATTGGCATCACAGTCACCTGGAGTACTTCCTGAACATAGATTCCTGGGCCTTGTGTCCAGGGTTTTTGATTCAGTAGAACTGAGGTGGGTCCTAAGTCCTGGGTGATACTGATGCCACTGGTCTAAGCGCCATACCAGACTTGGATTAAGTCTGTCTTCACTGCCTCAAGTATGGTCGCACCTCTCTTTCTATGCACTTGGTAGAAACTGAGGAAAAATGAGTTCCCCTAAGTGAATACTATAGGACTTTGAAAAGGAGGAAAATAAGGAAGTGGTATCTGTGTTTGAATAAGTTTAGAAAATGCTGAATTACAAAAAAATGCTAAATAAAGAAGAGGTCAAGTTTTCATGTTTCAAGTTTATTTGGCCATATAATCTTTCTTTTTGAAGTTTTTCAAGAGATTGGGCTCCTCAAAACACAGGTTTGGAAAAAAAAGTAGTTTACACCAGATTAAGAAGCTATGACCCAGATTATTTGGTGTGATACCGCAGGTTGTTATATTCCCTTCTTGTCAGTAGAGATCGTCATCTTTCAGTAAGTCTTCTTTGAGTTGAGTTTCTAACACCTTCTGCTGAAGCAGATGCTAATGGCTTTGTCTCCCTGCAGGTACCACCCCTCCTGAGAGGTGGCATGACTGCTAACCAGCAGCTGCAGAAGTAACAGCAGGAAGGTGCTCCATTTCTGGTATAATTAGGGAATAAATTTACCCCATGTGGCTTAGGGACATTCCTAACCTTAAAAAGTAAACTATTACCAAGACAAATACCTTATGTATAGATTACTTTAAAGTTTGCAAAGGGCTTTCACACTGATGATGTTATGTGATCGGAATAACCAGTGGATGAGGTAGAGTGAGGATCAGTCGGTCTCCCCGTTTACAGAGGAGAAAACTAAGACTCACAGAAACGAATGACCTGCCCAAGATTATAAAGTAATACTTATTATCCTGTTGCCATCCTACATAGGCATAGGCCTTTTTTCTTGTCAAATAATATTTACATTAATATTTATACTGAATCTTCATTTATTCATTCATTCATTTATTCATTCAACAAATATTTAGTGAATACTCACTAAGTGCCAGGCAGGATACAAGTGGTAGGGAGGTGAGCAAGACAGCGAGTGCCCCTGTTCACAGAGAGCTCAAGATCTAGAAGATAGACTACCTAGAAGATACAACTGGCCCAGAATTGGTTTTGCATCCATTTTTACTTTAGAAACCTGAGGCTCAGGAAGGCTAAATGACCTAATATTATTTGAAATCATAAAATTTTGTACCTGAAAGAAACTTAAAAGATTGTCCAATCTATTGTTATCATTTTCTTAAGGAGTAAAATGAAACAGAGTGTTTTGTCCAGAATAACGATGTTAATTTTTATGATGTAGCAAATTACCATAACTTACTTAAGAGACTTCACATAGATTTATTATGTTATAGTTTCCAGGGGTCAGGAGTTTAGGTGTGGTATAGCTGGGTCTGTGGGCGGCAAGCCACCCAGGCGCCGAGGCAAGAGACCGAGGACACGAGCTGTTCCAGTATAATCTAAATATAAAACAAGAATAGTTATACCAGATATAGATCTTAGATATGATTATATATGAATATCAATAATCATTAGTTGGTAGCAATTACTCTTTATTCCAATATTATAATAATCCTTGCTCTATAATCATAACCCAGGAAAAACCAGGCCATACAGAGATAGGAGCTGAGGGGACATAGTGAGGTGTGACCTAGAAGACAAGAGTGCGAGCCTTCTGTTATGCCCGGACAGGGCCACCAGAGGGCTCCTTGGTCTAGCGGTGACGCCGGCGTCTGGGAAGACGCCTGTTGCCAGGCGGACTGTGGTCTAGTGGTAGCGAAAAGTGTCAAGGAACAACACTCGCTACTTAGCACACCGGGAAAGGGAGTCTCCTTTTCCGCGGGGGAGTTTAGAGAAGACTCTGCTCTTCCACCTGTTGTGGAGGGCCTGACATCTGTCAGGCTTGCCTGCAGTTATCCGGAGGCCTAACCGTCTCCCTGTGATGCTGTGCTTCAGTGGTCACGCTCCTAGTCCGCCTTCATGTTCCATCCTGTACACCTGGCTCTGCCTTCCAGATAGCAGTAGTAAATTAGTGAAAGTACTAAAAGTCTCTGATATGCAGAAATAATGGTGTAAGCTGTCTTTCTCTCTGTCTCCTCTCCCTCTCTGCCTCAGCTGCCAGGCAGGGAAGGGCCCCCTGTCCAGTGGACACATGACCCACGTGACCTTACCTATCATTGGAGATAGCTCACACTCGTTATCCTGCTCCTTTGTCTTGTATCCAATAAATATCATCAGTGCAGTCTGGCATTCGGGGCCACTACCGGTCTCTGCGCATTGGTGGTAGTGGTCCCCCGAGCCCAGCTGTCTTTTCTTTTATCTCTTTGTCTTGTGTCTTTATTTCTACAGTCTCTTGTCGCCGCACATGGGGAGAAACTCACCGACCCTGTGGGGCTGGACCCTACATGGGTCTTCACTTTATGCTTCACAGGCTGAAATCAAGGTATTGGACAGACCAGGCTCTTACCAGTGGGCTCTGGGGAAGAATCCAAGTCCAAGCTCCTTCAAGGTGTTGGCAGAATTCAGTTCCTTGTGGTTGTAGGACTGAGGTTACTGTTTCCTTGCTGTTTGTTGCTAGGGATTCTATGTGAATGGCTAGGGGCCCTTCTCCAGGCCTTGCACAAGGTCCTCTTCATCTTCAAAAGAATAAAGATGCATGGAGTCCTTCTCACACTTCAGACTTCTCCGAGTTCTGCCAAAGCAAGAGAAAACTCTCTGCTTCTAAAGGGACACATCTGATTGGATTAGGTCCACTAAGATAATCTTCCTCTGTAGGTCAACTGTGTTATGTAAAAGAACACAGTCACCAGAGTGCTATCTCATCACCATTACAGGTCCTGGGAATTAGAGCCTGCAACCCTGGGGAGGAAGAAGGCATTTTTAGAATGCTCCCTAGCACAGTAGCATAGTTCGGGAATAATAGAATGAAAAGGAGATAACCTGAGTTCTCTTTGGAGCTCATAACATATAGTGTTCTGAATATATATTGCTGTATAACAAATTGACCCAAATTTAGGGGCTTAAAATACCAATTATTATATTATGTTCCTGATCTGTGGATCAGTAACTCATGCTGGAAGTTGCTGGGCAATTATGTTCTGTGTGGAGTTGATTGCAATCACTCATTGGTATTTAGCTGGGAGCGAAGCTGGCCTAGAAGTCCCCAGAAGGCTTCCCTCACGTCTGAAGCAGAGATGGCCAGAAGGCTGGCCTCAGCTGGGCAGTTCTTCCTTTCCAAGGTCTCTCCGTGTAGTCCTACAGCAGAGTGGCCGGATTGCTTAGAATGGATCTCAGAGGTACAAAAGGGAGTTTTCCAAGAGATAGGAGGTGAAAGCTGCCAGTCTCTTCAGGCCCACACCTATAAACTACATGAATGACTTCTGGCTTATTACATTGGTCAAAGCCATGGTAGGATCTTCCCAGATTCAAGGGGAGAGTACATAGACCTGTTGTCTTTATGGGAGCAATAGCAAAGGATTTGTGGCCACCTGATACACAGAGTGGGTTTTTCATCTGTTCATTTTTCCAGTGTAAAACATTAATTTTTTTTGCAAGCACTTTATTTTTTGAAAACAAATTTTATTGTGTGTATTTGAGGTTTACAACATGCTGTTATGAGATACGTATGGACAGCAAAATGGTTACTATAGTGAAGCAGATTAACATAGCTATCATCTCACCTAGTTACTTTTCTGTTACAAGAGCAGCTAAAATCTACCTATTTAACAACAATCCCCAATGCTGTATTAATTCTGTAAATGTGTTCATCCTACTTATTTGCTATTTTGTATCCTTTGACCTACATTTCTCCATTTCCTCTCCCCCTACAAGCACAGTAACCACTATTTCCATTATCTATTTCTCTATCTCTGTGTATTTGAGCTCTTTTTTTCTTTTCCTTCTGCATTTAAGTGAAATCATGCAATATTTGTATTTGGGTGTCTGGATTATTTCACTTAGAATAATGTTTTGTAGATCTATCTATGTTGTAACAAACAGTAGGATATCATTCTTTTGAAGCTGAATAATATTATATCGTATACATATAGTCATCCTTCCATATCTGTGGGTTCCACATCCATGAATTCAACCAACTATCGATGAAAAAAATTTAATAACAATGCAATAATAAAAATAATACAGATTTTAAAAATATAGCATTATAACCATGTCATAGTATTTACATAGCATTAGGTAATACAGGTACTCTATAAATGTTTTAAAGTATACAGGAAGACATGGGTAGGTTATGTGTATAGGTTATGCAAATACTATGTCATAAAAGAGACTTGAACATCATCAGATTTTGGTATTTTTTGGGGGGTTGAGGAGCCAGTTCCCAGTAGATACTGAGAAACAACTGCATACCACATTTTCTTTATACATTTATTTGTTGATAGGTATTTAGATTCTTCCCTTATCTTGGCTATTGTGAATAATATTGCAGTTAATATGGGAGTGCAGATATCTTTATCTGTGCTCATTTCATCTCCTTTGGGAATATACCTAGAAGAGGGATTTCTGTGTTGTATGGTAGTTCTATTTTTACTTTCTTTAGGAACCTCTATATTATTTTCCATAATGGCTGTACCAATCTACATTCCCACCAACAGTATACAAAGGTTTCCTTTTCTTCGCACCCTCGCCAACATTTGCTATCTCTTGTCTTTTTTATAATAGCCATCCTTATGGGAGCAAGGCAATATCGTATAGTGGTTTTAATTTGCACTTCTCTGATGATTAGTGCTGTTGAGTACCTTTTCATATTCCCGTTAGCCATTTTTATGTCTTCTTTGGAGAAATGTCTGTTCAGGTCCTTTGTTCACTTTTTAAATTGGGTTATTTGTTTTTCTGCTATTGAGTTGTAAGAGTTCTTTATAAATTTTGATTATTAATCTCTTATCAAGTATGTGGTTTGCAAATACTTTTTCTCAGTCTGTAGGTTGCCTTTTCAGTTTGTTAAATATTTCCTTTGCTGTGAAGAAGCTTTTTGATTTACTATAGACTCATTTATATTTGTTTTTGTAGCCTGAGCTTTTGGTGTGATATCAAAAAATTCATTGCTAAGGCCAATGTTGAGGAGCTTTCTACTTATGTTCTCTTCTAGGAGTTTTGTGGGTTTCAGGTCTTCCAATGAGGCCTTTTATCCATTTTGAGTTGATTTTTGTGTATGGTGTTAAGAAAAGCATTCAATTTCATTATTCTGCATGTGGAAATCTAGTTTTCCCAGCCCTGTTTATTGAAGAGATTATCCTTTTCCCATTGTATCCTCTTAGTGCCCTTGTTGAAAATTAGTTCACCATTTATGATTGAATTTATTCCTGGGCTCTCTCTTCTGTTCCATTGGTCTATGTTTCTGTTTTTTATGCCAGGTCTATATTGTTTTGATTACTATAATTTTGTAGTATAATTTTAAATCAGGAGCATGATGCTTCCTACTTTATTCTTCTTTCTCAGTATTACTTTGGCTATGTAGGTTTTGGTTTTTTTGGGGATTGCTTTTTCTATTTCTGTGAAGATTGACATCAACATTTTTATAGGGATTATGTTAAATCATTATATTGCTTTGAATAGTGTGAATATGTTGATAATATTAATTTTCCCCATCCATGAACACAGAATATCTTTTCATTTATTTGTGTCTTCTTTAATTTCTTTAATGTTTTATAGTTTTCAGTTTACAAATCTTTAACTTCCTTGGTCAATTTATTCCTAAGTATTTTTTTTTTTTGTAAATGAGATTCTTTTTAAAATTTCTTTTTCAACTAAGTTATTTGTGTGTAGAAGTGCTACTCATTTTTGTATCTTGATTTTGTATAATTCAGCTTCACTTAATTTATTTATTAGTTCTAATAGTTTTTTTGTGGGGGGATCTTTGGGGTTTTCTGCATATAGAATTATGACACTTGCAAATAGAGTTTATTCTACTTCTTCCTTTCTGATTTGGATGCTTTTTCATTTCTTTTTCTTGTCTAGTTGCTCTTGCTAGTACTTCCAGTACTGTATTGAATAGAAGTGTTAAGAGTGGACATTCTTGCCTTGAATTGAATGTTAGTGGAAAAGCTTTCAGTTGTTTCCTGTTGATTATGATGTTAGCCCTTTATTATATTGACAAACTTTTATTCTATAGCTAAATTTATGAGTTTTAACAAGAAAAAATGTGTAACTTTGTCAAATACTTTTTTCTGCATCGAGGTGATCTTATGATTTTAATCTTATTCTGTTAATGTGATATATGACACTTATTGATTTGTATATATTAAACCAATCTTGCGTTCCTGGGATAAATTCCACTTGTTTTAGATGTGTTGTTAAATTCAGCTTGCTAATATTTTATTGAGGATTTTTGCATCAATGTTCATTAAAGAGATTGGCCTGTAGTTTTCTTTTTTTGCAGTATTTTTGTCTGGCTTAGGTATCAAGGTGATGCTACCTCATAACATGTGTTTGGGAGTATTCCCTCTAGCTCTATTTTTTGGAATAGTTTAAGAAGTATTGGTAACAATTATTTTTTGAATATTTGGTAGAATTGAGCCATGAAGCCACCTGGTCATGGGCTTTTCCTTGGTGGAAGGTTTTTAAATACTACTTCACTTCAATCTCTTTATTAATGGTCTGTTCAGGTTTTCTTTTTCTTCCTGATTCAAACTTCATAGGTTGCATTTTCCAGGAATTTATCCATTTCCTCCAGGTTATCCAATTTGTTGGCGTATAATTGTTCATAATAGTCCCTTATGGTCCTTTTTATTTCTGAGACATCTGTTGTAGTGTCTCCCCTTTCATTTCTGATTTTATTTATTTGAGTTTCCTTTTTTTCTTTTTTCTTTTTTTTGTCTAGCTAAGGGTTCATTGATTTTGCTTAGTTTTTCAATGAACCAACTCTTGGGTTTATTGATTTTTTTCCATGACTTTTGTGTTCTCTCTTTATTTCTGTTCTGATCGTCATTATTTTCTTCCTTCTGCTAAATTACAGTTTAGTTTCCTCTTCTTTTACTAACTCTTTAATTTATTTGGGATCTTTCTTCTTGTTTATTATTTATTGCTGTAAACTTCCCTCTGATAACTTCTTTTGATGCATCCTATAGGTTTTCATATATCATGTTTCTACTGTTATTTGTCACAAGATATCTTTCAGTTTCCCTTTTGATTTCTTCTTTGACCCACTGGTTGTTAAGGAGCATGTTCTTTATTTCCACATACTTGTGGATATTTCAAGATTTCTCTTGCTACTGATTTCTAGTTTCATACCATTGTGGTTGGAAATAATACTAGATATAATTGTAATATTATTGAATTTACTAAAACTTATTTTGAGGCCTAACATATGATCTATCCTGGAGAATGTACCATGTGCTCTAGAAATGAATGTATAGTCTGCTGATGTTGAATGAAATGTTTTATATATGTCTGTTAGGTCCATTTGGTCTAAAGTGCAGTTCATGTTCAGTATATTTTGGTTATTTTTCTGTCTGCTTGATCTATTCATTGTTGAAAGCAGGGTATTAAAGTCCTCTGCTGTTATTGTATAGATATTTATTTATTCCTTCAGGTTCATTAATATTTACTTTATATATTTAAGTGCTCCAATGTTGGGTACATATATATATATTTATATTTGCTATGTCCTCTTGATGAACTGATGCTTTTATTGTTATACAATGACTATCTTTTTCTCTTGAAATAATTTTTGACTTGAAGTCTATTTTATCTAATGTAAGCATAGCAACCCCTGTTCTTTTTTGACTACTATTTGTAAGAAATGTCTTCTTAGATCCCTTCACTTTCAGCTGCATGTCCTTTAAGCTACAATGGGTCTTTTATAGGTAGCCTATAGTTGAATCTTTCCTTTTGTCAATCTACTCAGCCACTCTATGTCTTTTGATTGGATATTTACAGTCAATGTCATTATTGATAGGGAAGAATTTACTCCTGATATTCGGTAATTGTTTCCTAGTGGTTTAATAGATCCTTTTTTTCCTTTCTTCCTTGTTTACCTTTGTGGTTTGGTGATTTTCTGTAGTGCTAATCTTTGATTTCTTTCTCTTTCTCATTTGTGTATCTCTGTAGTATTTTTTTTTCTTTGCAGTTACTGTGAGGCTCACTTAAAATATTTTATAGTTATAATAGACCACTTTAAGCTGATAACTTAAATTTGGTTGCGTGTACCTTTTACCTTTACCCTCCCCCCAACTATTTATATTTTTGTTGCCACAATTTATATGTTTTATACTGTGCATATCTTAAGAACTTACTGTGGCTACAGTCACTTTTTTGGTCATTTTAACTCTTAACTTTCATACTAGAGATTTGATAGATTTATATATCACTATTATAGTCATGGGATAGTCTGAATTTAATTATGAATTTACCTCTACCAGTGAGTTTTATGCTTTCATGTATTTTCTTGGTAGTAATTATCATCCTTTTACTTTTAGTTGAAGTACTCCCCATTTTTTTTAAAGATGGGGATCTTACTCTGTTGCCCTGGCTGAAGTGCAGTGGCATGATCATAGCTCACTGTAGCCTCAAACTCCTGGGTTCAAGTGATCCTCCCACCTCAGCCTCCCAAGTAGGTAGGATGACAGGCACATACCACCATGCTTGGCTAATTGTATTTTTTTATGATTATTTTTAAAACTTTTGTAGAGATGGGGTCTCACTATGTTGGCCAGGCTGCTCTTAAACTCTTGGTCTCAGGTGATCCTCCCCTCTCAGCCTCCACAGTCTTTGAGATGACAGATGTGAGCCACCATGCCTGGCTCTAAACATTTTTTTCTAAGGCTGATCTAGTGGTGATGAATTTTCTCAGCTTTTCTTTGTCTGGGAAATACTTTATTTCCTCTTCATTTCTGTGCTAAGTGTAATATTCTTGATTGAAAGGTTTTTTTATTTTTTCGTTCAGCACTTTAACTATATCATCCTATCATTTCCTGGCCTTTTAAAATCATTTCTATGATGTCTTTGATATTTTGATTATAATGTGCCTTGTGGAGGACTTCTTTGGGTTGGAACTGTTTGGGAACCTATGAGCTTCGTGAATCTGGATGTTCATGTCTCTTCCAAGACTTGGGAAATGTTTAACAAATATATCGTTAAATAAGCTTTCTATGCCTTTCTTCATCTATTATTCCTCTTATACTCATCATGTAAGTACTTGTTTGCTTACTGGTGTCCCATAATCCCATATACTTTATTCACTCTTTTTAATTTATTCAATTTTTAAATTCTCCCTTTACTGGGCTATTTTAAAAGACTTCTCTTCAAGTCCAGACTTTCTTTCTTTTACTTGGTGTAGCCAGCTATTGAAGCTCTTAATTGTGTTTTTTAATTCATTCATTGAATTATTCAGCTTTAAGATTTCTCTTTGGTTCTTTTTAATGATATCTTTTTGTTGAATCTCTCCCAGATCATGACATTTTATTAATTTTATTGAATTATCTGTCGATATTCCCTTGTATCTCAATGAGTTTTGTTTTTAAAGATCATTGTCTTGAATTCCTTTTTAGGCAATTCACAATTTCCATTTTGGAGGATTTGTTATTGGATAATTATTTTGTTATTTTGGTAGTGTCATGTTTCCTTGTTTTTTCATGTTCTTTGTGTCCTCATGTTTATATCTGTGCATTTAGTGGACAACCACCAATTATAATTTTATAGAGTAGCTCTCATAGAAAAAGATATTCCCTTGCAGGTGTGTCCTATGGTGTCAGTTGGGTAAGGTGCTTAATTCTGGTTCTGGGTGGGTGCACTGGTGTAGCCATCATGCAACTTCTTCAGTTGTAATCAATGTCAGAAATTTCTGTGGGTACCTTAATAGCCTAGTCTACAAGACTTTGTGGCAGTGGTGGTGGCAAGGTAGATTGTTAAGGTTATCGGCAACAAGGGCTTCAGGGATCCTGTTGTTCTCATTTTTCCCACAGTATGAAGACTCAGCTGAATTGAATTCCTTTTGGAGTTGGGTATAATATAGATAACAGGCAGCCATAGTGGCACTGCTTTCCAGGACACAGGTGCTTAAGTGGCAATGGAACTGGGGTCCTATGATCAGTGTCTTGTTGAATACTGTGGCCCATGTGACATGGGTGCAGGTTTACTTTCTTAGCTCTCCCACCAAGCGGACGATTGCGATTCCAAGGCACTTAAGTAGCTCAGGCCCAGATGGCAGGGATGTAGCCGTGACTCTGATCCTGGGTGTCAGGACACTGCACTGGTATGGCTCCAGGAAGGAAGGGGTGTTTCAGCGGCTCAGGTTCTGGGGAGCAGGATGCAATTGCAGTTTGGGTTGGAGAGCCAGCAGGGCACAAAGACAACTTGGGCATCAGGAGAGAGGGTACTGCTTAGTGGTGACTCTGGACCCTGGAATGGTGGGACATAGCAGCTACCCAAATCCTCTGAGGCGCTGTAGAAGCAAGAACCAGGAATGGCAGGGCGTGGCTATGGCTTGGGCTCTAGGGTTCAAATAGCAGTTCAATATTGGCTTTACTACGCATTGGAGGTAGGGCCTCAGTCGTGCACACTTCACAGGGCTGGTCCAGATCCAGGGAAGTAGGGCACTGTAGCATTTTGACATAGTGGACAAGGTGATACAGATCAGCCAAGGCTGTGCTTCCCTGGGGGTCAGGTGCTGTGTGGACTCAAGCACCAGGGTTGTGGCTGCTCCCTGGGCCAAAGCTCCCATTACCTGAGACTAGTTGGTTCAGGTGCTAAGTGTGCAAGGCTGCTCTGCCAGCTGGGCTTGGCTTTTCTGCTGGGCTGGAGCACCTGGTCTCCAAGGGATAGAACACCACGAGGGCTTAGGCATGGGGTCATGGCTGCTTCCATGTGTCAAAGCTTCAGTTTCCTGGAGCCAAGATACAGGTTACTTCAGGCATCCAGAAAGTGAGGCTTCTCTCCTGACTTGGGTGTGGCTTGTCTCCTGGGCCAGAGGACCTGGTCGTGGAGGGGCAGGGTGCCAAATTGCAGCTGTTCCCTGGCCAAAGCTTTATTTCCCTGGGGCTGGGGCAATAGGCTGGTTTAGGCGCTGAGGGGACACAGCTGCCTTACCTTCCCAGACATGGCTTCTCTGCTGGGACAGACTGCCTGCTCCACTGAGCCTAGGCTGTAACCCTGACATCTGAGCCCATGCAGTGCCCTGGGCTTGGGTGCCAGGAGCAGTGCGCAGCACCAAATGAAATGGGGGAGATGGAGTGCTTCCCAGGCAGCTTGTTCCCCATGGGTAAGGAACTGCAGCAGCTTGGCTGGGGAATGGAGCACTACTGTGTATGATCATAGTGCAATGATGTCAGTGCCTCAGGGATGGAGAAGCGCAGTGGCTACTGGCCACTAGAGAAAAACACACGCTAGCAGGGCTTTGCTTTCAAAATGTCACAGTGCAGTAGCAGGTTGAATAAAAGGGTTGGGGGTGGGATACAACGTGGGCTTCTTTTCTGGATTAGTACAGCTGTGCAAACTCCAGGCACTTCCCTAAACTGGGCTCAGGGCCCATGAAGACTTTTCCCTGCAGGGAGAGGGCTCACCTGGTTCTGAGCTAATCCTGACTGGGGAGAGGAGATAGCAGAGACAAGATGTTTTGTTTCCTTCTCTATAGAGTCATCCTGCTTTTCTGTGCCTCACAGGGTTTTCACCACCCCCTTACTGTACTTCAGTGCTCTCCGTAGGCCACTTTGGTCAAAATTTAGTTGTTTGTTCATTGTTTGTTTTGGTCCTTTTTTGTGTTGGGCAATGAGTGTTAGCCACCTCTAGTCAGTCATCTTGCTGACCACAAGCCTGTGATACATTTTAGTACAAAGGGAATGCACTCTTCAGAGATGTTATGAGGAAATATTTTGTAACGCAAGATTGTCCTTTAAAATCTAGTCGATCAAGATTGTTGTTTAGTGGATTTATCTTAAGGTTTCAGCCCCTGTCTAGGTGCATATTTTGTTGTTGTGTGTTGTCATTGTTCTTGTTAATGTTTTTTTCGTCTTCTTGAAAGCTGGTTTAAGTGGGGGCGAACGTACCATAAAATACTATTATTCTATTATTTGGAGAGGGGTATAGATAGTGTGGGTACCGAATGAGGGAAGGGAGGGATGCTACCAGTTGGTGGGTATTCCGGTTATGATAGAATCCCCAATGTGCATTCTAGGACTGGGGAACTACCACCGGAAGTATCCACTGGACTCACTGTGAGATGGACCTGAGCTAAAACTCCATTCATCATCTGACTTCCATAAACTCTTACTCTGATTGGTAGATCACAGTGATATTTTGCATCTCCTGGAATTAATGTCAGTTTAGAGCCAGTGTGCAAAAGTCTTTGGAAAGCATTATTATTTCCTTTTCTCACTCAGTGCACAGTCACCCAGGTAAGATGTTATAGGCCTCTTTGGAGAAGGCTAGGTGGAAGATTAACAGTATAAATTTTGGGAAGTGTGCAGGCTTCTTCCTCAAGGGGAAGATTCTGGTTCTGGGCTTCCAGGTACTAATGTGACTGCAAGCAGATTACTTAATGTCCCTGGACTCTGTTTTTCATCTGTCACAGGGACCAGGCCTTGCCTAAGTGTTATTTAGCTTTAAGGTTCTGGAATTGTCACTATAAACTCATAGGCAGCTCCCCCCAGGAGAAGTTGCTACTTTGATAGTCCCTGACTACTGATTTTTGTGTGCATGCATAAGTGGAGTGGGGAGCAGGGGGTACAATTTGAGCAACCAAGACTTATTCTGAGAGTGTGTATTAAATTGTCTAGAAATAAGAGGCACAAGCCCACATGTGAAGTCAGGCTAGCTCAGGGCATCTGGCTGTCAATCACAAGTGCTTACAAGTGTCCTTCTAACTATGTGGCAATGAAGCTTTTAGCTGAGAACATCTTTGGAACTTTTTTTCTATTTATGGGCAGAAAAAAAAGAGAGTGAGGTCCAAAGTGGTGGCAACTGAGGGTGTACAATCTAGGTGAGGGGCAGGGAGATGTGTGGCAGTGGCTGAGCTTCACTGCGAGTGCTGTCCTGGGTTTATTTAAGTCAACGCTAGTAGGAATCTCTCCATTTTCACCCATGCTTGTCATTCTGCATTTGTAGCAAGTAGGGCGATTGACTCACTTGGCTGACGCAAGGCAAGAAAATAAGCATCTCCAGTTCCTTTCTGTTGTTTTTGGTTTTTTCTTCTTTCCCCTCCCCCGCCCCCCGTGCTGTGGCTTGGAAGTAGCTTCCTGTTTGGAATAGAATATGTAAGCTCAGGGGATTTAGTCAAAAATAGACATGTCTTATAATTTCTATGGACAGCTCTTTTTACTCCTCTGTCAGAGCCATCACCCAATTCTCCTGCCTACCTCCACCCTCCACGTCCTGCCAACAAACTCACGCATGGGTGAATTTTAGTCCCAGTGATGTGACAAGTCACTAGTGACCATCAGGAAGTTACTTCTCTTCTCTGAGCCTCAGTTTTTTCATATCATTAAAATGAAATTGTAATGATATGAATGAAATGATGGTCTCTCAACCCAGCCTGGGACACAGATAAATTGTGAGGATCAAAATTAGAGAACAAACAGAAGAGCTTTAGAAAGTTTGAAAGTGATATGAAAATGTCATGTTTTGCTGCCTTATTAATATCATTTCTGATTATTTTAAAGGACAATCTTTTTGGTAAATATTTTACTAAAGTATTATTACATACATACAGAAAGTGGAAACAACATAAATGTACAGTAAGATGAACCTTTACAAAGTGAATTCACACGTATGACCAGCACCAGATCAAAAACTAAGGCATTCTCTGCACTGTACAGCCCCCCGTGTCTTCTTCTAAGCCTTATCACAAACTTCTCCCCAAGGGAATTATTTTTTCCACTGCTTCATCCAGTGTAGGTCAGTTTTGCCTTACATATGAAATGAACTCTTTGTGTCTGGTTTCTTTCACCTTTTCATCTTTCTAAATGGAGATATTCCTCCATTTTGTTTTGTGTAGTTGTGGCTCATTCATTCTCAAAAATATTTTATTGTGTATATAGAATTCTCTTCTACTGCTGATGGTCATTTGACTAGTTTGGCATTATTCCAAATAGTACTGCAATCTTATACATGTCTTTATATATGCCTTTTGGTTGGGTACATATTAGGCATGGAATTGCTGGGAGGTACTGTATGCATATGTTCAACTTACTGGATATTTTAATACATGCTAACAGTTTTCTGAATTTGTTGATGCAAGTTTTGTTCCTAGCAGTAGCCTAGGGGCGTTTCAATTGTTCCACAACCTTGATGGCTTAGCGCTTACCTTCTTTTTAATTTTGTATTCTAATTTTATTTTGCTATCCTGCTGAGTAATATATCATCATTGCTAGTTTAATTTGCATTTTTCTGATAGTGAATGAAGTGGAGACTCATTGCATATTGACCTTTTGAATATTCTTCTTGATGAAGTGCCTGTCCATATCATTTGCCTATTTTCCCTCTTGGTTATCTGAATTTTACTCACTGATTTGTAGTTGTTTACATATTATCTTAGTCTGTTCAGGCTGCTATAATGAAATAACAAAGACTGGGGAGCATATAAGTAGCATGAATTTATTTTTCACAGCTCTGAAGGTTGGGAAGTCGGAGATCAAGGTACTGGTAGATTTGGTGTCTGGTAAGGGCTTTTGGGTTCACCTTCTACCTGTGTCTTCACATGTTGAGAGAGACAAGGAGTCTCTCTTGTGTCTCATTTATGAGAACACTAATTCCACTCCTGAGAGCTCCACTTTCATGACCTAATTAGCTCCCAAAGGCACCACCTTCTAATATCCTTACCTTGGAAGTTGAAATTTCAACATACTAATTTGGGGGAGGGGGTATACAAGCTTTCAGACCTTAGAATGTCTTATACATACAATCTCTTGTTAGCTAGAGGTATTGCAAATATATTCTGTCATTGAAAGTTGTCTTTTCATTCTATGGTATCTTTTGATGAATCTGTTTTAATTTTTATATAGTCCTATTAATCAATTATCTTCTTTTATGGTGAACACTTTTAAGAAATCTTTCCTTACTGTCATAAAGATGCTCCCCTATATTTTCTCCTAAAAGTTGTACTTTCTTCATTTAGATCTGCAAGCCATCTGTTTTGATTTAGGAGTACAGAGGAAGTTACGTGTCAAGATTTATTTTGTTTAATATGGATATTCAACTGATCCAGCAGCATTTGTTGAACTCTTTCCCACTCTGAGTTTTTAAATCTATAATTACTGATTTCAAAGGGATCATTTACTATGTGAGCTCAAGAGAAACATAGTTTGTTTGCATGAGAGACAGTGTGTACCTACTATATGTTAGAAACTTAATGCACATCATCTTATCTGAGCCTCAGAACAACCTTGCAAGGATTGTATTATTATTCCATTCTGTAGTTCAGAAAACTGAAGCTTAGAAAGGACAAGCAATTAACTTAAGGTTAAATAATGAGTAGCAAAGCTATGACTCAATATTCCTTTTTTTTTCTTTTTGGATTCCAAAGCTCATGTTAGCTCTTTCTTCTTCAAGTATCTTGGTGACAGCATTCATTAGAACTATGGAGACTGAATAACCAATGAGTTGAAGATATTAGGCTATAATCAACTGGGCTGTTTTAGTAACCAAGAGGAATAATTTTACTGAAGGCATTTATAAAGCATAGTTATTCCTTGCCCTCAGTAACAATCATGGTTAGTAATGGTCAGTCATTACTTCTTTTCACTGGAAGTCTCTCTAGAGCTTCGCATATTCCATTCCTAGCTCTTAAGACAAAGTGAAAAGTAGATGTTACCTTCCCCATTTGACAGATAAGAATACTGAAGGTCAAAGAGGTCAGGTGACTTATTTAAGGTCAAATAGCAAGGCCAAATATCCAAGGTCAAATAGGGGTAGAGCAAGGCCCAGCACTTATTTAACTTGCTCTCTCACCTGTGATCACTGCTTCTCACTGCCAGGATCATAGATCTAGATGACCATTATTGTACTTCAGGGTTAAGGCCCACTAGACCCTGGGTAGCCCCCTCTTATTTCATAGCTTTTTGGTTGGAGTCTGTTATTATACAGTCTAACTACTGCCCAAGAAGAATAAATCACTCTTGTAAACCTCCACCAGGGAGTGTCCTGCTGTTTTCAGCCTTTCTGTCACCTTCGAGAGGCTCCGGGCGCCTTCCTTCACTTGTCTTCAGCACATTCATGCCCCAAAGCAAAATGCTGAATTTGAATATGCAGCTGATGTTGCCTGTCACCTCCTTCCAGACACACAACTGTGTAATTGCAAAAATTGTTTCAGCTCCTGACAACCTAGTTTTAAAGGCCCTATTGGATTTTTTACACTGATGCTCTTCTCCTTCTTCCTTCTTCCTCTGCCCTCTCCAGTAAGACCTATTACCTTCACTCCACAATTGAAAATTAGAAAATAGCTTCAGCATGACAAGGGACCATAACATTTTCTTTTGGTATTTCTTCCTTATTATTATGAGCTACTCAATGAGGCTGTGACACCATGTGAAGAACTGAGAGAAGGAAAAACATGTTATTAAAGCAATGTTAGAAACTCAAAGAGGGTAATGATTAAAAGCTAAATATTTATCTGGGAAAAATAGTGAACAGAGTGAGTCTGATGGCCAGTTATAATTCATACTAGCACATCCATAGCATTTCTGAGGCTCTTTTCAGCAGAATCTCAAGCATTCTGACACCACTGACTTGACGTATTCATCTCTTATAAATACCACTTCTTTAACACATACACACACGCACAGAGAGAGTCACACACAGCACAACTAAAGAACAGCACATCATCAGAAACCTAGAAAAACAACTGTTTGTCTTCTCAGTTTAGTCTGTTGTCTGTGGAATATACATTTTGTGGAGTCACAGAATTACTCAGGCACCCATTACAATGTCAAAGAAATGCCAAGGAAAAAGCAAAGGGCATAAATAAAAGAATAATGCAGAGCTCCAATTTCTTTTTTTTTCATTTCCTCTGTACTTTTTTAAATACACACTCCTGGTAAGCAAATGGGAGTTATGGATTATAGCTTTCTATTTTAACCTAGATCTGTTTCTCTTCCTCTCTCCTTGGCACTCGATTTGTATGATCTCCCCTAAAATGCCACTGGCCCCACACTGTATTCCCATCTTAGGCAAAACCTCCAATTAAAATCAGCAGGGAGTTTGCTTGAATTAGGAACCCCAGCCTGGGCTCCCCAGCCAGGGGGTTCTGAAAGGGAGATGTGTACCTTTGAAAGCACTGATGGGAAGCCCTGGGTGGCGGAGACTGTCCTCAAAATGATGAGCAACTCCATGCTGTGTCACCAGGAGACCTGTCAGGTTGCCAGAAATTCCTGGCTGAGGCAAAGACAGAGCCTGCAGGGGGGCAGCTGAGGTGTTAACATGGTCCAGAGCCTCTTTCTCCTCCAGTCGGGGGTTTAGAGGGCAGGGAATATAGAGCATGGGCATTGAGGGAGTATTGGGTTTGGACCCAAGAATCCCGAACTTTGCTCTGCTACTCCCATGCTGTGTGACCAAGGTGAGTCGCAGTCTCTCTGTGGCCTTCAATGCCCTCATCTGTGGGATAAAAATCACAAGGGAATCCTATCTCATGGGGTTGATGTGAGGATAAAGTGGTAACTGCCACAATGTAGGAAACACTTAAGAAACACTGATTTTTTTGACCTCAGCAACCAAGTCTCTGTGTTCAGGTCTAAACATGAGAAAGATGAACATTCCCAAGGTTTCTTCTTGAAGTTTCCCTGCTTCTAATGGTCAAAACTGCTTTATTCAGAGCCAGTGTGGGTACCTATCAATCAGGCTCTAGGGTTTTCCAGTTTAGAAATGAAAATGCAACTTCCTTCTTTCTCCTACTTTCTCCTTCCTTCTCTCCTCTCAGCCCCCTATCAGAATGAATTGAAATCCCATCCAACAGAAAGATGCTGATTTGGATGTATTGCATCTCAGCTTTGGCTGCAGATGGAAGATGCTTTGGATCCTCAGGGACAGAGAAAAGCACTTTAAAACCTGCTCCTCCCTGCCTCACACTGACTGGCTTTCAGTGGGGTTGTGTCAGCCTTTGTGAGACCCTTCCCTCTGAAGCAGCCTATTAAGCTGCTTCTCTGTTGCCAAGGTTGAGGCAGGCTATCACCAACTAGCCTGGGAAATGGTATTTATAGATCACAATCCCTGCTATCCCTGATCCCCAGCATCTCCCTATGCACTTGTCGGGAGCCCCAATTATCTGTGAGTGGAGGAGAGGGATCCTGGCAGGTCCAGAGGAAGCAAGGAATGTGATAATAGGCCCTTCACAGGCTCAAACTTTCAGTATTTTTCCATTATTTCAATTTATTTCTTTTTCTTGTGTCTTGCTTTCTTCTTCTTGCTCACCATATTATTATAATTTTACATTATGATATCTAGAAGAAAGTGCACTGATAACTTGTCTGAGATCACAAAGGTACTCCACATTCAGATACCAAATTTTGTGATCTTAGACAAGTTATTTCACTTCTCAAGGACTTATTTTTCTTTGTCTTTAACATGGAGGTGGTTTCATGTGCTGTTCAGGGAGACAGTATGAAGAGCCTCCAGCACTATGCCTGGTATACAGTGAGAACTCAATAGTTGTAAGTCACCGATGCTCTCAGCTGGTTTAGGGCACTGCCTACAATTGAACCTGGTAGAGTTTATGACTATCCATGATAACTACTGAGAGAACTGGCTGGAGATAGGGGAGGTATAGGAGATTGATTTGATTGAGGCTTTTTCCTCATTATTGCAATTTGCTTGTATTCAAAAGACACACACACACAAAATGAAATGAGCTTTTTGTGGTTCTAATCTCAAAATGAAATACTGAAAAGCAAAAGAAAGTCTGTTGACCTGGGGGATCAGGACTCACTGGTAACATTGCTTTACCTCTCTGCCCGCACTGTCTCTGCAATTGGCCTCTCTAGAAAAGGAGGAAAATGGACAACTAGCCCACCCTTAAATGGCCCATCCAATAGTTGAATTAGGAACCCCAGCCTGGGCTCTTTCCCAAATCTGTGAGTTAACACAGATGATGCCTTGGCTGCATCTCTTTGTTTCTATCCTACCCACTCTAATTTCATTCCATCTCATCCTCCCTGTCCAGGGTCTCCTCCGTAGCCGCTGTCTGCTCATTTGCTCCACATTTCCCCACCATCTCCAACACCAAGTCCTTTTCTCCACTTATCGCCCTTCTCCAGTCTCCACCTTTCCCCTCTGTTTTCTTTCCTCTTTCCGTCAGCCTCGTGCTCCCTGCTCTCCGTGAACACCACCTGCTTTCTAAGTCCTCTTGCTGTATCATTAATGCCTCCTTTGATACAGCCCACAACCTCATGATTATTCTGAGGTCAGGAGATGCAGGTGCCACGCAGCTCGCGAATGTATCTCAGAGGCCCTCTGTCCCCAATTCCTCCTGCCTGACAGGGCTGGAATCCTAATTTGCCACTAGCCCCGTTGCTTATTGCAGCATCACCAGGAACTTTCATCTTTTTATTTCCCTCACCGAGGATTCTGAGAGTTAAGCCACAATGAAGCATTGATTCAAGGAGTGGGGGCTGTGGTCCTTACAAAGGGTCCCAATGATGAGACACGAGAAAGGGGGCGCTCTACGGGGTTATAGAATGCCTTGCAGATGGGAACAGAGGAACTCTAAATGGGGTACTGTCCTGTCACTTGGAGAGGGAGTGACAGGGGCAAGTGTGGGCCATGTGAAAGAGGCATTTTGAAATGACGCTCTCGTCAGATGGAACCACGCAATCAGGGCCGTGTGGAGGGCCCCTGCAGCTCACAAAAATATCAGATGACTCATACCCAATATTCAGTCAATGTTCTGGTTTGGGAGGTGGGAGCCACATACCTCATTATTATTCCAGCTCCGTTTCCTGAAGGCTGGGCCTGCTGCTGTTCTCCAGGCTGTAATAGCATTGGTCTCACGAAGCAGAAACTGGGGAGGCCTGGAGCTGTGTGGGTGGATGGTACGGAAAACGAATACTGCAGTCCTGAGGGGAGAGGGAGAAGTTTGTTTTTCCTTTTTTTAAATGAAAACTAACAAGAAAAATATGAATATTCTTTATGCATTCATTCATCAAACACTGATTCACTCAGCAAGCATTTGTAGAGCCAGCCTCTGGGCTAGGTGCTCGGAGAAGGAGGGACCTCTCCTCTCAAGCCTAAGCGCCTGGAGGGGAAACTGACAAAGAAACGAGGGGTTTCAATACAGTGTTTTGGATACTGTCAGGGAGGTTTTATCGCCAGGGCCGGGTGGTTCTGTGGATTTAAAAAGGAGAGGGTTTCAAGGAGCCCACTAATTATTCCGCCATTTTCTCCCAGCCGATAAGCAACTCATTGAAAGCAAAGCATGCTGGGAAGCCATTTCAACAGTATCCATTTTCAAATGGATATAACAAAATGGTTTTCCTCAAACTCCAGAGCGATAGTGAAATCCCTGAGAGTGTCTCAATACCTTCAAAGGAAGAGCTTATTCTCTGGGATAAGAGTACTTTTTATTATTACCTTTTCCATAATTGCTCTGTGCCAGGCTCTTTTAAGCACTTTAAATATATTATCTCACTGAATCCTCTCACCAGCTGCCTAAGATGGGCTTTATTATCCTCATTTTAGATATTGATACTGAGGCTTAAAGAGATGAAGTGACTTGATCCTGGTTATAGAATGCAGCTTTGAACTCAGCTCTGCTTGGGCCAACAACCATACTTTTCAACATTAGGCTCTGCTGCCTAATTAGGCTCTTGGTGTTTGTGGTTTGGGGATTGTGGCTCATCAGTGGAAGTGATAGAATAGATGGATTGTTAACACTTCCTACCACAGAGAGTACAATGCAAATTAGCTTCTGTTTCTAGTTTTATAAAATGAAGATCAGGAACCACTGAGACCATCATCATCATCATCATCACCATCACCATCACCATCACCATCACCATCTCCACAGCACATGACAGCCTTAGGAAATGTGCCCTTGACTCTCGCTTGACAGACAATGCAAAAAGCCACAGCTGTGAGCCAGGAAACTACTCTCTGATTGTTTGACTCTGAGCATGCCCTTTCACCTCTTAGCTTCCATTGCCATGTCTGTAAAATATTGCTGACAGTCCCTTTACAGGAATAACAACTGCTAACTTTTATTGAGCTCTTAATAAGTACCAAGTTTGGGGCTAAGCCTTCACATAAAAATTCACATAATCCTGACATAGATCTGTGTGGTAGGAATGATTAGGAAGGTGAAGAAAACTGCCCAGCATTACCTCAGCTTGCAGGTGGAGGAGCCAGGATTTTCAGCTGTCTCTGACTGACCTCAAGTTCCAAGGTATTTTTAGGGTGTTGCTGTGAGGCTCAAGCGAGAAAATTGGAGTGAAAATACCCTGTGCAGGGTAAAAAGTGCTAGACACACAACGGTTTATTGGTAGCATGGAAGACAGCCAAAGGGTGACTTGAACAGTAAAAAGGAAAGATGAGAGGCCTCTAAGCTGACTGCCTTGCATATTTGTTCCTACTCTGATGCTGCTTCTTATCTGATGGAATATCTGTCTTCATTAGAATGTTTCGGTGGCTGAAATCAGATTATAGACTTTGGTTATCATTTATAGTGTTGAGGTTCTGTGGGGAGGGGGCCCAGAGGCTGCAATAGAAATGCAACTGAATGGAGAGTTTGGAGGTCTGGAAAAATGCAGAGAAATAACCCCCCCCCCTTTTTTTATTATGCTTTAAGTTTTGGGATACATGTGCAGAACGTGCAGGTTTGTTACATGTGCTATGGTGGTTTGCTGCACCCATCAACCCATCATCTACATTAGGTATTTCTCTTAATGCTATCCCTCCCCTAGCCCCCCCAACCCCTGACAAGCCCCAGTGTATAATGTTCCCCTCCCTGTATCCATGTGTTCTCATTGCTCAACTCTACTTATTAGTGAGAACATGCGGTGTTTCATTTTCTGTTCTTATGTTAGTTTGCTGAGTATGATGGTTTCCAGCTTAATCCATGTCCGTGCAAAGGACATGAACTCATCCTTTTTTATGGATGCGTAGTATTCTGTGGTGTATATGTGCCACATTTTCTTTATCCAGTCTATATCATTGATGGGCATTTTGGTTGGTTCCAAGTCTTTGCTATTGTGGACAGTGCTGCAGTAAACACACGTGTACATGTGTCTTTATAGTAGAATGATTTATAATCCTTTGGGTACATACCCAGTAATGGGATTGCTGGGTCAAATGGTATTTCTGGTTCTAGATCCTTGAGGAATCGCCACACTGTCTTCCACAATGGTTGAACTGACTTATACTCCCACCAACAGTGCAAAAGTGTTCCTGTTTCTCCACACCTTCTCCATCATCTGTTGGGAAATAACCCCTTTCTAACATGTTCTAAAAAACCACCATGAGGATCATGTAAGATCATCAATAGAGCAGCACTACGTGATTTCTAGAGTATGATAAAATATAATTTGTTTTTGTTGAAGTTGTTAGATGTTATACACCTTCATGGGAGGAATCTGTAATGGGGGTTGAAACATGTGATTTAAGTAAACAAATAACTGCTAAGGTCTTTTTCATTGCTGATTGTTTACAATATGTTGTCATCCAGAAGGGGTATTTGAGTCTAGACACTTTCATTTCCTGAATCACAC